>NC_070608.1:86888409-87204659 GCF_027172205.1 Podarcis raffonei
GTCTTCTCCGCTGCCTTATCTCTTCTTAGTGACCTACCAACCCACTTCTGTGCTGTAATTTGACTGAGGAACTCGAATGAGAAAAGACCGTCCAATTGAGCTGCCCTGGTAAAGCTTTTCTGCCCTCTGGCATGAGATGGGCTTTGATTATTATGCACAGCAGGCTCCTCAAATGAAAAATAGCAGCCGGGTGCCAGGTTACCATCCAAGTCCATGGAATGGCAGACTCTAGTTTTGTATGGTCTATGGTTAATTTATTTATTAAGTCAAACGTCAGTTGCTCCACAGAGAAGATTAAATTTATAAAGAAAGAGAGCACATATACTTTAACTGTTAAAAAATACTGAGTGATCAGTCTGTGTCAGTCGCATGACTGAACCCCTCTATGCCCTCTTGCTTAAGAACGCGAGAAGTGCTTTGCTGTATCAAGACCCATGTAAGTCCAGCAACTACCAGGCAACAGAGGCGCTGCAGTAACTCTGCCAGTCACTCCCCATTCGCCCTCTGCCTAGCCTTGCTCTAGCTCTGAGGTGGGCAGAAGGTATGTCAAGATCTACTGGCAGACCTCTGGGTTATTTGCAGTAGATTGCCTGGGGAGGGTTCCTGACTCCCAATTGTTTAACAAGCAGCTGTTGTTTTCTTTCTCAATTTGGCTGCGAAGGGAAAGAATGTTTAGGCAGAGTGCAGGACCCAGAGTAGATTTTTCTGTGACAGAACTGTGAGCTCAGTTCTGGTACGAAAATAATAATAATAATCCTGAGATGACCATGCCAAGAGAGGCTCTATTTCTTAATTCTATGCAGCTCCTTTCCGTAAACCCCTGTTGCGCCTGGCTTCAGTTGGTGGACCTTGGGTATGGATGGAGTCTTGATTTTCAATATGCACAGGTCCCCCCACCCCACCCCCCAAATTTCTTGTTTCCCTCCTTAATCTCAATGGGAAACCAGATTCCCCACAGTTCTGCTTAAAAATATGAGCAATTATTGTATCTTATATGCATATTATGCATATATACACTCTAGCTTTCTAATAAGCTGCATTTGGCCTCAACATTATGTTTCACCAGTGTTCCAACAAAAATAAATGCCCCTAAAAATTTTTCAGAAATGTGCTGAGAATAAATCACCACAATAAACTTTTATGGGGCACCTTGCAAACTTAACTTTCTTTTGTTTTCTTGTTTGCAGCGCCTTAGCTTCTTGTTCTGGTTTTTACGCTGACTGCTTTCTATACTCCTACAGTTGCAGATCTTTTTTCATACAACAGTTTGATTTGAAGGGAAAGCACCTGTGAGATGCTGAAATCTTGAGAGGACCACAGGCAGGGTCTCAAGGGGAAAGGGGCTGCCTAATCCTTTACTCAAGCTGCCTTCCTTGCCTATTGGGAACAAGTCGCGGCCTCTCTTCCTCCTGTGGCTCCCAGTGGGGAGAAACAGCCTGAGAAGATGTGGAACAGATGACTAGGGAAGTGATTTAGAGCAGATGAAAGGGTTAAGAAGTCTTCCTCCTCCTCCTCCCAGGTAGACTCTGATTTATTTCATGCTCACATTGACCTGAATTTTTGTGTCTCACCTCTTATGGCCAACAAGAGGCTAGGAAAGCAAATCTTTGAACTGGCAAAAGTAAATGAGCTTGTGTCTCTGCTTGTTTCCGAAACAGAACCTGCCCAGAGAGCTCAAGGGCTTATCACTGGCGCTATGGACACTTATGTCTGTTGCCTGAGCTTTGACCACCACAAATGCTCGGACCTTTATTTAACAGCAGACAGTTCAGTTCAGGGAGACCTGCTGGGGCCTGCAGACAGGTGGTGTCTAAAAATCCATGCAGCAACATTCCACCAGGCAGTTTCCTTTTATCACAGAATGCAAGTCTCCTATGTGCACAGAAGCCAGGTTCCCTCCCATCTGCCCCCATGCAATCTTAGCTCATCTGCTTCCATCCTCTTAAAGTTCTTTTTTTCTTTAACCAACCAAATAAATAATCTATCTCTAAAATATCTACTCAGGATGTAAAAATTAGGCCCTTTGGAATTTCTAATTTTCTACGGTGCTTTAATTCTAATCTGTGCTGTACTTCCCTATCTGCCTGCCTTAGGATACGGGCCCAGAGGGTTTCTCTTTGATGCTTCAAAAGAACTCGTTTTTAAAACTAATTGAAGAGATTCCTAGGCTCTTCAGAACCTTTGCAAATAATAGTTTCTCACAGAGCTCTCTCTCTCTCTCTCAACAACCATGCTAATGGATGAGGACGAGACTTACTAAAAAGAAAAACATGGATTGGCCATTCCATTGTGCTTCATTAAACATGCAATCTATGAATGACTCTGAATATGGCTAATGATGGATGTCACCCCAGTCTCTGTAGTTAAGCACAGTTTTTCCAAGTGACCATAGAAATGGTTTAGAACAAGGCTTCTCAAACTTTTTGTGCCCAGGACCCCCTTGAGATGGCTGAAAATTACTGAGGCCCACCAGGCACAAAATGGCAGTTACAGGCAGAGCCAGTCACAATGCGGTGGCAGACGAAGGCAGAGACTGATATTTTCTACTGATATCTTATCCATCTTTGGAAACTGCTAGATTCTTTACCAAAGCCCTTTCCTTGTGGCAAGATGCTTCAAAACTCAGCTCTACTCAGGCTAAGGACTGACACTGGAGGTATTATGACTCAACCTCCCCATTTTAGGTAGAATTTGCTGATCCAGAGGCTCTAGGTAGAGAAGGCTTTGCTTTTATATATTTTCCGTCCCACCCATCTCCTATAATTTCATATCCCATTCTCCTTTCACAGTCAATTTGCAACTTAACTCTGCCCTCTTCCCTTGCCAGTTTCTTTCCCTTTTCCTCCTTTCTATTCCCAGTTATCTTGCTTTCTAATTTCATTCAGCACCTCCCCTGGCCTTTTCCCTTCAGAGGAAGGAAACCTTCCTCCTCTCCTCCCTGCTCTCCCTAAAACTGCGCAACAAAAATAGCTTTCCTTTGAAAAAAAAACACCCCAACATTACAGACTGTTTTATTAGACAAATGCATCTGCTTGTAGTTACTGCAGAATAGCTGCAACTCAAATACATTTGGAAGCATTTGGATAGGCATCAGTCGCTTGGCAGAGATGTGATCTCCAGAGCCTTTGGTGGGGGGAGCTAAAGCGAGCAGCAAATCCAGTGAATGTATAGACACAGTAACCTATTTTTTTAAAGCCACGCTCCCTGGAATACAAACTCAGGACAGTGATTTAGGGCTCATCCAGGCTTTCTTTTGTGTTGCACTTTCCAGGCATATGTCCGCACTCTAAAGCTCCATAGTCAAGCAGCGTTTTGTTTTGTTTTTTGTCCTGGTGCTTTCCCTGGGGAAAACCCACGTTTTACCACTGAATCAGATTAAAGTAGCCCCTTTCACAACCTCCCCCTGGTTCTGTCTCCCCTCCCAGACAACTTGTGCTGTAGTGGAAACTCTGATTGCCTTTTGCTCTGATTCAGTGGTGAAGAGCAGGTTTCCGTGGGGTAAGCACCAGGACCCAAAACAAAACTGCTTGGACACAGAGCTTTGAAGCCCAGACCTGTGCCTAGAAGCACAGCACCAAATAAAGTCTGGATGAACCCTGACTGTGTAGAGGGACTTGGCAAACAGGACCTGTTGGAGCTGACGTTAACCACAATCCGTGTTGATTTGCGGAGGCTACAGCTAATACAAGAGGTGAATGCTTAATAAACCCCTCCCACCTCCATTTGGCAAAAATAATGGGGGAAATCTGCTTAAATGGACATTAGGAAGCACTGACGTGAACAGCAGGATTGCTGAATGCATCTCGCTTGCTTGTGTGCTTTGCTGAACTAAGCCCATTATGTGGCTTGGGAGAGAGGTTCCGCAAATAGCAGGCACCGAAATCTCTTAAATGTGTGTGCTGCACAGGCAGCTAGAGCCTGCCTCCCCCCCCCCAGGAACTGCTACAGCTTCTCTGTTTCCCTTTCTACCAGATCCCCTTTGTAGATCCAGAGTGGGCTCTCTCTGGTAGAAAACAGGTGGCCCTTCTGGGAGATCTGTCCAGCCTTGCCAGGGTGCTCCCCATTTGGTCCCAGCAAAGCACTGGTCCTGCTCTTTGCCTCCTGACATGCAGCTCCTTTACTTCCATCCTGTCTAAGGTGCCAAAGGAAGAGAGGCTTTGACAGTGTTCTTTCCTTACACAACTTGCTCCTCTTTGTCTGTGTCTGGACTTGCCCACAGAGCAAGCAGCTGCTAGATCACTTCCTCCTGGCTGGTCTCACTGGGTGGGAGGGAGCTAAAGAGACCTTTGGGTGCCTTGGCTCCATGGGCAGAGGCAATGCTGCTGGCCCTATGAGCATAGGGAAAGTGGATTAACAGCTAACTAATGCTCCGTGTGGACAAGCCACTTGGAGATGTCAGCTCAGCAAGGATAAATGTGATGATTAGCTAGCCGTATTTACCCCCAGGCAAGATATCACATCTAAAACTTGCAAGCATGCTGCAATTCTGCACATTTCCTTGACAGTCCCACTGAGGTCAGCCTCTGAATAACCTGATCCAGAAAACACATTGTCTTCAGAAGGATTAGTTTTATGTGCATTTTGCAATTTTAACTACGTAATTAAATAAGCAATTGTCAGGGATTTCAACATTCAGATAACAGCCAGTTTGTGAAGTGATTACCTAATTTTGTGGTGTTTTGGATCTAGTGTGGATGGGAATGTGCTGCATTTACAGAATGGAATGCTTGTGGATTGTTGTTTGTCCCCATGGAGCCTCCAAAGTGGGGTCCACAGGGGTCAATTGTATCCCCTGTGCAATTTAGCATCTACATGAAACCTCTGAGTAAGGTCCCTTTGCATTTTGGAGTGCAGTGCTAGCACTGTGCTGATGATATGCAGCTTTGTTTCCCTCTTTGCAGCTGCAGGAGTTGTGATGGATACGCTAGACAAGTGCCTAGCACTGATAAATGGATTAGATGGGAGCCAACAACCTTGATTTAGATAAGACTGTGGTGCTGTTACTGGGAGCTTCACTAAACCAGATGGCTGGGGTTCAGCCTGTTCTGCATAGGGTTAACACTCCTCCTGAAGGAGCAGGTACACAGTTTGGGGCTACTTCTGGATCTTTTAGTGTCACCTGAGGCACAAGTGATAACCTCTGGACAGTGATAACTTCTGTTATCCACACTCTGGTAACCTCTAAATTAGATTAATGTGTTACGCACAGGGCTGCCTTTGAAGATGGTTTGGAAACTGCAGCTAGTTCAGAAGCTGGCAGCCAGATTGCTGATTGGAATAAGGCAATCTGAGTATATAACACCAATTCTGGCCTGGCTGCCAATTGGTTTCTGGGCTCAATTCAAAGTGCTGGCTTTTACTAACACAGCCATATGTGGCTGAGGACCCCAATACATATCAACAGAGGTCCTTCTTGGTGTGCCTTCTCTGAGGGAGGTGTGGAGGGTGGCGGCTCCCCGGTTGTGAAATGCACCTGGGAAGTTCACCAGGTACCACTGTTGTTTGCTTTTAGGCACCAGACTAAAACCTATTTGTTTACCCAGGGCTGTGACTATTAATTGGGAGGGTAGTAAGTGATGCTTTCATATTCATAGGTCAGCATGCTAAGGTATTGTACAGTGGTACCTCGGGATGCAAACGGGTTCCGTTCTGGAGCCCCATTCGCATCCTGAAGTGAACGCAACCCGCGTCCATGCGTCTTGCAATTTGCCACTTCTGCACATGCGCATGACGTCATTTTGAGTGTCTGCACATGTGCGAGCTACGAAACCCGGAAGTAACACACTCCATTACTTCCGGGTCGCCGCGGAGCGCAACCTGAAAAGGCTTAACCTGAAGCGACTTCAACCCGAGGTATGACTGTATTTTATACAGAGTTTTAATGTCTTATCCAGTTAAGTTGCTTTGGGACGCTCTTCTGTGTTAGAAAAGTGACAAATAAACATTAACAAGAACAAAATAAATTGTGAGACTTTTGTCTGAGATTCTCTTTATAAAGTTAAATGCTGGCTTGTCTGCCACTGCTCATCAGGCAATCTAATTTGTGGGGCAGCTTCTGACTTCCTGGTCCCTGGAACTGTGCAGAAGACAGCTCAAAAGCAATCCTTTAATTCGCAAAGCAAGGAAATTGGATCTGGATTTGCTGAGAGACAGTGGTGAACATATGGACCCCCTAAAGCTATTTTTACCAAGACACATTTCAGAGCTGAACTGAACTTCCGCAGTCTAACCCTCTCTGTTTTAAAATGTAAATGCTTTAATTCCAAAGATGCGTGTCAGTGTCCTAAACCAGCCTGAGCAACTGTTAACCAGGACTGTTTAAGATGTGCAGGCAGCTATGTGAACAATATTTGGGAACCCGCCTCCAGCTATTTTTATGTTGAGCTTTTTTTTAAAAGAAAAAATCCTGTATACAAACATTAATTGACTAAGAGATTAGAGTTCTTCTAAGAACAAAGAAGCCCTTTAATCTACAAAGAGTTGCAAACCAGCCAGCTGCCCATTTGCCATGGAATTCTGTATGGTGATAAATAGCGGCACAGCTATTCAGGAAGCACGCAAACCTTGGCTCTCTTGCCATAACGCTGAAGCTGTTTTAGTACAAGCTTTCTGTATAAACTTTTACAGGCATGTACATTAAATATCCTCCACACACACACACCCCCTCCACTCACTCCCAGCACAGCTGAAAGTAATAACATTAGAGAACATGTTAGCTGCAACTGACCATTTGCTGATGCAAGAATCATGGCTTGAAGCATTTCTGTATCAAACTGGTTGTTTGGCCAAGTCCCATTCTCATCCCCATTCTGAGACCTAAGGAGAAAAGAAAGCAAATGAAACATTAAAAAGAGGCAGAGTAGACACAGTGTTAACAATCTAAGGGATCGCTTCCTCCACAAAGCACACACAGCACAGTCTATTCTTAGTACTGTTTTTTTGGGGGGTGTGGGGGTGTGGTAGAAAGCACAAGGTACAAGGGAGGTATCCTTTTTTGAGGGACTAATTTCTTCATGGGTGTACTCTTAACTTGGAACCTACTGCAGAGCAAACCTACTGTCCCTTTAAAAGTTGTGCAAGAGTGCTTGTTATGCAAGGAAAAGAAAAAACTTTTCCTACAGACATTCTCTCTGGTACACAACAGTGTCTTATGGCACATTAAAACAGATTTATTGTGACATTAGCTTTTGTGGACTAGAGCCTAGCTTTGGCAGATGCTTGAAGTTTTCTCCTCAGTATTTCATGCAACTCATGATTCACAAAGCACATGCCGCAATGATGACAAAAACATCTGTTATTTTTGCTGCTCACAGGTCTACCCCTCTGGAATTTACTGTTATTGGAGCCCCAATCCCCAATAACTGGGCATGCTGTTTAGCAGGGCATGCTGCCCCCTTAGTGCACTTAGGATACTGGCAATAACTTGCCGAACACAGTTAAGAAGCTCAACACATAAATGACACATTATATTGTAATACCCTCCAAAATTTCTCCGATGAGAACAGGGACGTTCCATTCCATAATGATAATTTTACTATTTATACCCCACACATCTTACAGGGTTGCCTCAGGCACTCTGGGCAGCTTCCAACATATATAAAAGCATAATGAAACATTAAAAAAACTTCCCTATACAGGATTGCCTTCAGGTGGCTCAGGGGTCAGATAACTCCACAATCTCCAACATTTCTCCAATGAAAATAGGGACATTCTAAGGAAAAGTGGGACATTCCGGGATCAAATGAGAAACCTGGATGGCGTCTCTAAATCAGGGACATTCCTGGAAAATAGGGACACTTGGAGAGTCTGTAATGCATTTGTGCCTGAGTATGTGCCTCTGTATCCTGACAATAAGTAATGGTAGATTCTTACTCCTCTCTTCTGAAACTGTGAGCCAGGAGTTTCATGTCAGGGTGCAAGGATCCAGGTGGATTAGGAGAGCCACTGTTTCTCTCTCATTCTTGAAAAGCCGTGTTTCATATATATTTCATTTTTAACAATAAGTAGCACAATGCCATGGCCCTGTCGTGTCATGGGCCAATGGCCGTAATAAAGATCAATACAATAAATAAAATACAATGCCATGGGAAAATAAAACTCCCCCCCCTTCTATCAAGTCACATCCATGAAGAGGTGCAATCAAATTCTTTTGGACCCACAAAGCTCTATTTGCTGCTTACATTAAAACAAAAGGCGGAATGGGAGACGGGGAAATTGGCAGCACTTTCTACCAAATCAAGATGCCAAAGCAGATCCCTTCAGCTGTAGAACCACTTCAGACTGCCTGTAAAACTGTTACTTGAGCTGTTGACTCAGCTAATTCTAATATCCTGGTGTCTACTTCTTGCATTGATTCATAGTCTGACCTTATTTGTGTACTTACAAGCCGGTCCCACTGATTCAAAGTCATCAGAACTTACTTCCAAATAAGTGCAGCTGTAGGGACAACCATGCAACTCCATCTCTGCTTGTCCTTCAATGCTTTCCCAATGTCCGCAATATACTCTAAAATACTTCTAAAAAAGTAATCACTGGGCACTTACTAAGAGTACAATCCACCATGGTGATTGAGGCCAGTTCATTTCCCAAACCCAGATTGGAACGGGTCCAGATAGTCTGCTTCTTCCAAGAGTACCTGGAGTTGAGCTATCACTAGCTTCTCTAGAACCTTCACCTAAAACAGGGTGTTTGTGACAAAGCAGAATTGTCATAAAACTCTGGGTCCAGGGTAGGATCCTTCAAGAATGGGCACACTACTGCCCTTTAGATATTTCATAGAATCATAGAGTTGGAAGGGACCCAAGGGGCATCTAATTCAACTCCCTACAATGCAGCAGGAATCTCAGCTAAAACATCCATGACAGATTGCCATCCAAACTCTACTTAAAAATCTCCAAGGAAGGAGAGTCCACAACCTCCCGAGGGAGATTTGAAAATGGCTAACCGATCTTCTCTCAGTCTCTTCTTCTCTAGGCTAAACATACCCAACTCTCTCAACCATTCCTCATAAGGCTTGGTTTCCAGACCCTTAACCATCTTGGCTGCCCTCCTCTATACACATTCCAGCTTGCCAATATCATCTTAATGAGCTCACACAGGAGATAACTATTCTATGAGGCCAAAGCCTCACCAGAAGGTAGTCTGGCCATGACAACTGTACACCAGCAGTATTCCCCATCTATTTCTTTGGCTCAACACCAGGAATAATGTTGGGGTTTTTTGCTGAGAATAATGCAATGTCTACGTTTTGAACACCAAATATGCTGTTGGCTGAAATGATATTTACAGTTATTCCCAAAGGACCATTTATCAAGAAAATAATCCTTATTGTTCTAAAAAAGAGAAAATTTAACTGAGATAGTTTCTAATTAAAAACAAGGAAATAAAACTTGACATCTTAAGTTTGTTTAGAAGATAGTAGAAAAGTCTGAACATAAAACAGACTGCCAGCTACCAGAGTAATTGCTTGTCTTTATTAGGGTGTAATCCTATGCCCAGTTACCCGGGAGAAAGCCCTGTTGAACTCAATGGGACTTACTGCCATACATTTTTACTCTGCCTTTCAGCCAGCCAAGTGCCTAGGGAGGCTTAAATGAAACTAATAGAAATAGTGCAATCAATAAAAGTAGAGGATCTAATAAACAAATGTGAAAGCAGAATAAAAATATAAGGCTGCTTTGTATGAGTGTGTATACTGCCTTGTACTCTTCAGAATCATCCTACGTTCAAAAAGGGTGGAACAGCAAATCAGTTACTGTGCCAAACATTGCAGGATATGACAAAGAAGCTTGGCACATAGGCAGCACTCTTGACTATGTTTCCAGCATAGGCAAATGTCCCCCCGCTGGGGTGCTCAAACCAAAAAAGCCGTGTCTCCTCACACAGTGGGGGCAACCCAGAAAAGGAAGAAGCTGTCAGGCTAGTTAGCAGACAGAATTAGAACAAACTAGAAAATATTATATGCTAGGTTATGCAGTTATGCTATATATAATGTAAAGTAGAACCCTGCCTTCCTCTGTCACTGTGTTATTTTCACATACTTGGTGTGAAAGGCAGAGGGGGGCGAGAACAGGAATGCAAAGTACTGGTATGAATTAATCCGCTCTTTGGCTTAAATAAAACCAAGAAATGCTTCCTGATTTGGCAGAGCTCTAGCCATTACAGCTCAGCATCTTCCGAAGGCTAGGAGGCCCTCCTGTATCTAGCACACTGGCAGTTTCTATGGCAACCTGCTGTGTATGCGTGCTACATCAATTGCATCACAAACACTTCTTCCATTAAACCACTGTATGTCTGTGCTGCATTTAACTGGCATTTTCTATGGAATGTGTTAGTTCCGCTGGATTTTCTTTTGCGAGAAAAGAGGAGAGGCCATGGCGGAGGATGTGCTGTCGTGCTGAAGGTCCCTGGTTCAATGTTTTGATTAAAAGGATGTTGGCCAGAAGGGCAGAAAACCTTTGCCTGAAAACCTTGGGGAGCCACTGCCAGTTAGGGTGAGCTCAGTGGACCAATGGCCTCCTCACACAGGGCAAGGCAGGAATCGGAAAAGGAAGCGAGGCTTTCTAGCCAAGGTCCTTCATTGTCTATGTTTGCATGTATAAGGGGGGGGGGCACCTTTCAGAACAGAAAGGCAATGGAGTGGCAGTGGATGGTAGGGAGGGAAGAGAGCAGTTTCAGACACTGAGCAGATCTTGCACTGCAAGTACCTCTGGAGATGCCACCTACAAACTCCTGGGCTACTGACTGTGAAGAAAAGACTCTGACCCCAATGAGCTTGCATACGGACACACAGCACAGCTACATCGGCCAGTTGAAAAATGGGCAATTCTAGTGCAAGGTTGGTCATTAAAGGCAAGTAAGACAAGGTGGCAGCCCTACTCCTGGAGTACTTCATTGGTAACTCCAGAGAATTCTGGTATGGCACAAATGATTTAAAGCGCCTGCCTGCTAATTATGTCTCTCAGTATCCACGGAGTCTCTCTTGCCCCGGGAAAAAAAATCTCTGAACTGCACTGTGAGCCACAAACACCATTTACCAGATTTCAATAAATATCATGTTAGACTGATTTATTAAAATGAAGTTGTGTGAAGGGGCGAAATGTGTGTATGTGTGGGGGCGGGGAGGAATGGACTGCTACTTTTAAAACAGCAATACTGTTACTGTACCTTCAAAAATAGTATTGGGTGGAGCTTTCCCCATAATTTTCTTTTCCTGCCAAGAGAAGCTCCACCTGCTATTAAAGGTGGAGAAGCAGTGCCAGTGAGAAAGGTGGCAACCCTACAGGTTGTAAGGATACAAGTGGTCACATTTGCCCAGGGAAACTAATGGACAGCTGCTGTTAAGCTTCTAGTAAAATCCCTCATTAGCACTGTCCCAATGATAAGAAGCTGCTTTAAATATAGACAGTAGGTTGCAGGTGATTATAGACAATTAGGATCGCCACATTTTCCCCCCTAGCAGTGCTCCTCTGCCTCATCACAGTTATTGGAGGCGTTCATTATCACTCCATGCAAGGGGGTAAAAACTTCACTTGCAGAATTTCTGCTTTCAAACACTTAAAAGGCACAGTGATTTGCTAGAAAAAATACGGAGAATTGCACAGATTACACAGTTATCTAATCTGCAGGAGATCACTTATTTGGGAGAACAGGACTGCAAACAATTGTGTAAGAGTGCTAAAAATTGCAGATTTATTCCCATTTAAAGGGAGCATAGGACTGGAGAAAGAGGTCTTAGGTCCTAGTTACTACTTAAGCAAATGCTTAGAAAATGCAGTGGAAGTAGTTGAGGACTCGAGGACAAGGGCCGGTGCCATGAATCAGCATTACTAGGCACCCACAGAGACCGAAGACCCAACAGAAGAGGGTCCACCGCTAAATCCTATTTGTTGGCTTAAAACATTTCTATACTGCTCTTCAGTTAAGAGTTTCCAAGGAAGTATTACAACAACTTGCAGACTGCAAAACACAAATCATCAATAAAATGGTTGAGAGAGCACCACAAACAATCCAAGCGGATATATAAAAATGCACCAGAAGTTAAAAACCTGGGGAAATAAAAAGGTATTTGTCTGGTGCCTAGAAGATATTAACGTAGGCACTAGGCAAGCCTCCCTAGGAGAGAGCCCCACAAGGGGTGCTACAAGTGAGAAGGCCCTGTCTGGCTGTTGCTATCCGGTCCTCTGCCACTCTAGGAAACACACAAGCACACACAACCCCAGGAAGCATCCAGTGATGTGAAGGAATCATAGAATCGTAGACTTGTAGAGTTGGAAGAGACCCTGAGGGTCATCTAGTCCAACCCGCTGCAATGCAGGATTATGCAGCTGCCCCTATGAAGACTGAAATGGCAACCGTGGCATTATCAGCACCATGCTCTAACCACCACCACAAATCAACAGGAGCTGAACCACACCTGCCACTCCAGGCGTCTGAGCAGGGGCAAGAGCAAGGAGGAGGAGAAGTCACAGAAACAGCAGCTACCCCCACCTCTCTCTTTCAGCAGCAGTGTGGGGCTGGACCCAAAGGAGGAGAGCAAGCAAATGGGCAGCACAGATGCCACCAAAGAGGATGAGGGCCCATCTTGTCCAATCTCCACTGCCTCTCCCAACCAAAAAGTCAACAGACAAACCCCTGAGTATCATAAGCCTCCCCCTCCCCATTTTTATCTACAAGCTTTGCTGAACTGGGGGCAGAAACAGTAGACCAAGACGAAATGAAATTAAACCACTGAGAATATACATTGATCGTGCCAAACACTGATCTAAAATTTGGAAGTGACCATATGTGCAACTGCTCAGGGGGAAAAATGCTCCTGTGCCATTAACAGGGGTCTGACTGGAAGAAATCAGAAGTGAAGCTTTTCATGCCATGGAGCAAATCACCTGTTCACTGCTGTAGCTCAAATGGTTAAGAAAGAGCTAAAGGGACTGGCTGAAAAGTTGGCAGCTCTGCTGCTGCAGCAGCAGCAGCAAGTCTGGACAACCAGGAAGCTCAAACTGAGCTTTTCCTTGAGGGCTGAAGAATGCTGCCTTCTATGATGATGTTGCTTCTAATCTAGGAACAAAAAGCCCTTTATCAAACACTCAGTGACCTATTTTACTACAGTACAGTATATTTACTGCATTCTGGATTGGAGTTGCCAACATTTTCTGGCAGATTTTCTGAGCCTTTAACAGGTGTGTAAGAAGATTTCTGCAAGTGAAGCCTTTCCCTCTCATTAGGCATCTATTACAATTGGGAAAAGTTTCAACTACTGGCACTTTCCCCAATTGTGCAGATGTGGTGATGAGAGCAAAAGGTTTCACATAATGTATTCCTGCTTGTACAGCTGCAGTTCAGTTTGCAGAAGCCTGCTGGGAAAAGCATCTCAGATCTATTCAGATGCAGGCATTACGTGCCTCCTTTTTTTACCCTAAGCTACCTCTTTAATATATTCCATCTTTTGTAGGATATTATTATTATTATTATTATTATTATTATTATTATTATTATTAACAGCCAGGTGACTTATCCAATTTGCAGTATTTTTATGAGTTGGGTGGGCAGGGGGTGCAACACAACTCTGGTGGGCACCAGCTTTCCTGTGTCAATTCCCTAAGCAAAATAAAAATATATCAGAATGTATATCCAGTAGATCCACTTTGTCTGTCTCTGCTCTGGAAGTTCTAAAAAACTCTGCTCAGGGACAGGTGTGTCTCCATTGTTGCTTTCGTGATCAAAGGACTGTCAAGTTCAATTGGCCAATAGATGCTTAAACATCTGCTACTAAATGCAGATTTTTCTGAATGACAAAAGTAGGCATATTGCCATAATTATTATTTTAATGGCCCAAGTTACTTCCTTCAATGTAATTGGGTACAAGGTGCGTTCTGATAACTAGGGTGACCACAACTGGTAAAGCTCACCCCACCATGAATATCTATGCCAGATATTTCTCCATGTCAGGCTGATGTTAAAGGTACAAAGAGTAGGGGCAGAGATAAGAAACATCTGTACAAGTGTTCCACCTGCATTGTTTTGATGTAATCCGTACAACACGTCTGTAAGTGTTAGCCTCCAGATTGCAGTGGCAGGTGGGTGGGAAGGCAGAGGATGAGAGCGAAGATGGCTTGCCTGGGGCTACCTTATTATGACTTCATGGCAGAGGTGACATTTGAACCAGGGCCTTCCTGAGTCAGCACTCTATCTCTTTGCCATGGCTCTACATCAGCTTTCTTTTAAAAGCTTCTGATTACCCTAGTAAAAGACACTGGAGCAGAACCCTTTTTTAAAAGCACGCAACCCTGCTATTGGCAACTTGAAAAACAAGTGCCTGGTTCTAGAGCTAAGACATTTGTGGCTCAGGGTCCATCTGCACTTCCGCTGGTCTCATGATTTCAAGTGTCAGAGAGGTTTTTTTTTTGGTCCTATTGTTTTCCCCAGGAAAACCCGTTGCTTACTGCTTAATCAGAACAAACATCAATCTGCAGAGAACCCAAACATTTTTTGGGGGGTGGGGCAAAGTGCTTCAGCCCTTAGGAGCCGGTGCCTATGGATGGAGGTGTCCGGGGGCACTCCAAAGAGAATGGGATGAGAGCAGTGCAACTTTGCTCCCACTTCTCAGTATTTCTGCAGCTTTCAATACCATTGACTATGGCAGAGGTTTTCAACCTTTTGGAGTCCACGGCTCCCTTGACCAACCACATTCTTTCTGCAGCACCCCTGTGGGGCTCAGGAGCCCAGTTGTGTCACCTCTTGCCTGCAGAGCTGGCAGCTGCCCCTCAACCCCCTCTCCTCTCCCCGGGAGTCCTCTGGGCAGCCACTGCTGCCACCCCTGGTCCCCCTGCCCCAAAGAGAGGTGTCTCCCAGAGGCACCATTCACCTACAGGGCTTATAGCCAGAGCTGCTGCAACAAACAGCTGTGCAAATCTTTGGGAGGCTGAGACTTGAGAGGGCAGCAAAAATGGAGGGAAAGAAAGAGGGACAGAGGCCAGTGTTGCCCACAGCACCCCTGACCAGCATTCAAGGCACCCTGGGGTGCCACGGCACACTGGACTATGAAAACCTCTGGACTATGGAATCCTCCTGGACTGGCTCTGTGAAGTGGGGATCTGGGGGCACTGTACTACAGTTGTCCTGGTCCCACCTATGGGACCAAGTCCAGAAAGGAGCACTGGAAAAGTGCTTTTTGGCTCCCTGGCAGTTATGCCACAGGCCACTGTTTTATCCCCAATGCTCTGAAGCCACTGGGAGTAGTCATTAGGAGTTTGGGGGCAGGATGCCATTCGTATGCTGATGATGCTCAGGTCTATTTTTTGAAAACATCTGAATCAGGGGAGGTCATGCAGGCCTGAATACAATGGTGGACTACATGAGGGAAAATAAACTGAGCTCGAATCCTGGCAAGACAGAGGCACTGTGGGTATAGAAATTAAATAAATAATATTTTTTGTAAACCGCTTAGAAGTTTTATTTATAAACAAGCAGTATATAAATTTTGCTAAATCGATCAATTACAGTCACCTGAGTCACAGACTCATCATGCAACTTTCAATAAGGGGGATAATAGCTTCTATTTACAAAGCTGCTATATTGTCACCACTCTTTCCTTTGGGACTTCATATTGCCCAAGGTAATTCATATTCTATATATTCAATTTATTTTGGACAATATTGAACTTGACATCCTTGATTAATAAGAGGACAGTTTTCAGAACTATAAGTGTGTCGGGTCCATAGAGGGAAGCAAAACCTACAAAAGGAGTCCTGTGGCACCTTTAAAAGCTATTGTGTTTGTTAATGGCAGAATCTTTTGCAGGCTAGAGCCCAACTTTATCACATGGCGACAATGTCAATGAGTTTTCAAGGTGTTGCTTCATTCTAGCACGGTTGTCTGTGGTTTGGGGTGCTGCTGGCTTTCTCCACAGCTATCTCAGATATTCATTATCTGAGGGAGGCAGAAAGTGCTATCAGACCATGTTTTCACCATCCAGCATCCTCCTCCAATCTACATGACTGTGTATTCCAAGTTTTGGCCAGCCCCTTTAACTGCAATTTGTTCTGCAGCAAATTAATTTTGAAACACCTTGCTCCATACTACCACTTGATGACTTTTGCAGAGGCACAGGGTGAGAGCTTTCTTTTTTGGCCAACTGGCAACCCTATTTTAATAATAACCAATTCAGCTCAGTTGGATTTGCTTAATAGCTTGACAAGAGATTGTTGGTAAGTCATTTAATCCTCTCATTTACAACCCAGCTTCTTCTTTTTTTGGTAACAATAGGTAGAACCAGACAAACAGTATAACAAGAAGCTCAGGAATATGCCTTAACCCAGTGACAGGGTATCTGTGACCCTCCAGATTCTGTTGAACTCCAACTCCCATCAGTCTCAGCCAGGCTGGTCAACAGTCAGGGATGATAGGAGCTGTAGTCTGGACACATCTGGAGGACTATGGGTTCCCCATTCCTGCCTTAATCCACAGGTTGGTTCAATTACTGCATATGGAAAACTGAAGTGTGAGATAACATAGATTCAAACTCACACAACCCTTTTCGAATATTTTTTTAGCACGATGTATTATAGAAATGGTGGCAGAACAGCTGAAAGATCAGAGAAAGATCAGGCTGCTGCCGCCTCAGCTACGCATCCATATATTCAGTGCATTTCCACAACAGCACAGAACTAAAACCCATAGTTGGAACTTTGGAACAGCTTTGCAGAAGATGAGAAAATAAATAACTCACCCACTGGTTCCTGGTCTCTGGGCCTGAGAGAAACGCCAATCTGTGTTAGGTTGTGCTTGCTGCAAGAGAAACACAATGAGAGATTTAATGCTTCTATTCCTAAAATGAAGCTCAGCTATAAAATATATACACACATGCACACACAAGCAGAGAACATCATTATATGTTCCGAAATACTTCTAAAGAAGCATGATTGGTTAACATGATAAGAAAATAATCTAAATAATTTTGCAGAAGATAAGACAGTCAGAAACTATCCATGAATAAATGAAGCATGAAATTAGCTTGAAGAGGCATCATTTAAACCAGAGAACACCAGAACATCAGGAATAATTTTTTTTGGGGGGGAGGGGGAGAGCAGAATTAATTGGTACTGAGAGAATACCAACATCTAAAATGCTAATAGAATTTCCTAATTTATAATCTTTTCTGAAACAGGTCAGTGTTAGGGCTTTGATTTAATGTCTTCGGTTTCCTTTGATCTTTGGAGCTTTGCAATCTTTTTCGCCCACTGAGATTAAAAATTCCATTTCCCACAACAATAATGATTTCTTTGAAGGCGCAACAGAAGACACTATATCAGAATAGACTGAGCCATGTATTACTTTCCACCCACATTGTTGTATTATTAGAACAATGGACATTTTGTAAATAAAGGAGTACATAAAATGCCACTATGAGCAGCATGTCTGAATGGCTCTTTGTGATCACAGCTGAAAGACACACTGTGGTTGATGCATGCTGCAAAACTCCAGATATCCTGTCAGTCTCCTCCATTAATCCTTCAGTAATAATATTCCACACCATTAGAGAGATTTGCGCCCGAACCGTTGTTTATGTGTTTTTTCCTTAAACAAAATGGATAAACATGTTTTAAGATCAGGATACAAGGGTGTAATCGACATCTTATTCAAGCAACGTCAAAATTAGAATTGATTCAGGTGAATCTGGACTCCTAGGATCCTGCAAATAAAAAACTATATGCCTGCAATTCAAACCCCACTTGCCTGAGAGTAAGCCCAATTAAATTCAATAGGACTCATTTCTGAGTAGACATAGCTAGGGTTGAGACAATGTGTCCTACTACACTAGGAGGATTCCAGCTTTACTGATTATTGATCTGTGAAAGCTAAAGGATTAAAATATACTACTGGTGTCAGTTAAACAAGTTCATAAATCTATTTATGTATGTGTATGTGTAAAATTATCATATATAACAGTAGATAGCATGTATTATATTTCTGTGCAGACTAAATATGCAGAAACAAGCCTCCTCCTTTGAGTTATTCATTGTGAACACTTACTTCCTCAGTTGCTTCTATAATTTGCAGAGCCAGAGGCTACAATAATCAAACCTTAAATCCTAAATTTAAACACCTAAATACAGGCAGTTCTTTAAATATATTTTGAGCACCTTCAGCACACACTGAATTAAAAAAAACCCTCACACACAACCTGTGGTTTTTCTGAAGTTTAGAAAATGGCATCTGTTTATTTAAGTTTCTAAATGTGGATTTAGACATTCCTAAAATGGTTAAGTTCCTGTCCCCAAGTCTCACAAAGCTCAAATTTCAGCTATATTTCTTCACGAGGTGGCAAAAGCTGGAATGTGAAAGCTGTGTACGATAAGGATTGCAAAACAGAGTGTCATGTGTTGCAAGATACTGCATTCTTTCTGCACATAGTATCTTCATAGTACCCGCAAAATTTAGAAGCAGGAAAGAAACAAAAATGAAGTAAGAGCAGTTTGTTAAAATTACTGATATGTAAATTTTGTGTTGTTGCTTTTTCTTAAATTAGCTGAGCCTGCCCCTTTCACCAAGGACAGGCTCACTGCTTCCTGTCCCTTGTGTTAACCCAATGGGAAATTTTCATTTTTAAAAATATGTTTTTTAATTTTTTAATTTATATTTTAAAATGTATCAGTTATTCACATTATAACACATCCAAGTAATTCAGTTAATAACCGTCTCATTTGCAGTCACTCTTAGCTCCTGCCACTCTTATGGAAAGGGCTTGATGATGCCCTCCTGTGCACTTCTGAAATGCCCATTCACTTCAATGGGACTTGCACAGGAGAACTTCACAGTGAATGGTCATAAGAAGTTTTCCCTAAGGTGCTGCTTAAGTGTAACTGTGATGTCACAGAATCATGTATTTATAGGACATACTTGTTTTAAACGCTTGCAGGCTGCTTTTGGGGCGAAGACCCCCAACGCAACATGTCAAAATTAAAAGATGCTCAAAATGGCAAAGTAACACCAGCAGCTTCACAGTTTTTCCACGATATTAAGATGGTGATAGATCTGGATTTGCCTGACAGTTTTACAGAACTCTGATAATAGTAGCAGTGAGGTGAGTAGGGAGTACTTTTTAAAATGAATTCAGCAACCCTCACCTTTTGACCCATATCCTCACCACCATCACAGTCTCTTTTGCTAAAGGATCCATTAAGCACATATGTGCAAAACGGTGCAGCTAAAGATGCCTCAACATATACACCCATGTGGTCCCATTTCAGTCTCTTCCTTTGAACCTCTGCTCAGAACTAACTTCTTCCATAAAGCCTTTGGTTTAAACCTCTGGCTTTCCTCTCCAGCTGAGATGAGAGTGGAGTCAAAGTCTGTTCAGATCTGGCTTCTTCCCCAAATGTTTGCTGCACATGTAGAGAAGGTCTGGAACAGAGCTCGTTTGTAGCTGCATCTGCTCTCATTCATCCTTCGCTAAACTTGCCTCCCCCTTTTCTCTGACTACATTTAGGTCGAGAGCTTCTTGTGGCAGGGCCATGGGTTGTGCTTTTCTTTACTCTGTAAAGTGCTGTGCACACGGGTGGCATAATAATAATTCTACTGAGTTTTTTAAAGCCTAACTGACAAGCAACAGTAGCAACCCAAACAGGACTGTGGATCCACCTGAACTTATGTCCAGCATAGGGCTACCTAAACGTCCCATCGGCACATGGGTTTCCTCTTGCACAACAGGACTCCCCTTGCCTCTTGCCTCCCCCCTACCCCACCTGCTGTGCACCACCTAACTGTTTGGCGGTTCCTCAACTCTCTGGAGCAGATTTGGGGAGAGTTTGTGGAGCACGTGGAGAGGAAGAATGCGGGGAAGGAAGGGGGCAGACCCCATTTCACAAGCAGAAATCCTTGCATGAATGGGATGCATGTGTTGGCTTACCACCCTATATGTTTGTTTTATTATAATATTTTTATACCACCCTTTAATCATATTCCCAGAAGTCCCAGTCAAGAGCAACCACTGCACATGCATTCTCCTCTCACCCCAATTTACCACAGAACATCCTGGGGTGGGGGGAGGCAGTTGGAGAGAGTGTAGCATGGAAAGAAATGAAAGCCCTACATGCACCTTGTAAAAAGCATAATAGCTGCAAAATGAAGGAACCCCGGGATGTCACCCTCCACAACACACACACATGCATACACACCTCATTTACCTCTTTACACCTAGCAGATGGAAGTCTATGGTAGATAAATATGGTAGATAAATATGGATTTATGGATTGCAAGCAGAAATGTTTTAAGAATCACTTTAGTGTATCTTACCCCATCAGAGGGACTCTGCAAAACACTGCCTGCCTGCTCAAAGGCAAGCATGCTTTCTGCTGTAGTGGAATGACTGAAAGGTTTAACAAAAAAGAATTCGCCCTGTTCAGACATTGGAGAGAGACAAGACTTGTAGTGCTGAGCTCCAGCTCCGCCCACTTCAAGGTATCTGATAAAGCCTTCGGGATGTGGGCGCCCAGTGAAATTTATGGTGGATTTCCTGTCTGTCCTCTTACTACAGCAGTGTGACATGAACCAGCTGGGGACACAGAGGCCAGATCTGAAACACCTGGCCCCCACAATAACCAACATTACACAAGAGACCAGAGAGATGGCCACAAGAGAGATGATAAGGTAGAGAGTTAGGCTGGGGGCTCTGGAAGGTGATTTAGGGAGAAGGTCCAAGGACTTGGAAAAGTCCTGCACAGCATTATCCTCTGAGGAAATCACAAGAACCAGTGAGGCTGAGAGAGATGGCACTCCATTGTCTCTTACTTCTATCACCAACCTGTGGGACACCCCAGGCTCCCTCAATGCCCGAACAGCCCGGATCTCTCCTGAGTGGCGTTCCACTTTGAACGGGGTGGCTTCATTGGCATCCTGAAGCAAACTATAGGACAGCCAAGCATTGTGGCCACTGTCAGCATCCACCGCCACCACTTTGGTCACCAGGAATCCAGGCTCCACCGGGAGCAGAACTGGCTGGTGGAAGGCAGAGCCCTTGGAGACTTGCGGGTGCACAATCACCGGGGCGTTGTCGTTCTGGTCCACAACAAACAAGTGAAGAGTGGCTGTGCTGCTCAGGGGTGGGAAACCCGAATCCTTCACCTCCACTGCAACTTGAAAGACTTTCTCTTGCTCATAGTCAAGCATCCTGGATGTGTAAATGCTGCCATTCTCTTGGTTGATGTGGAAATAGGTCGAAATGGGTAAGCCATGATTTCCATTGTCCACAATGGAATAAGACAGCTTGGAGTTGACACCTGCATCCGGATCTGAGGCTGACAGAGAAAAAACTAGAGTCCCAGGGGAAGTATTTTCCTCCACATGGGCAGTGTATGAAGGGATGGAGAAAGTGGGTGCATTGTCATTGACATCTGAGACTTGAATAAATATGTTTTTGTGGGTGGATTTTTGAGGCATTCCAGAATCTGTTGCTTTAATTGTGATATTATATCCAGCAGCCTTCTCTCGGTCCAGGGGCCCATTGGTCACCAGTGAATAATGTCCCTTAAAGGAAGACACCAGTTTGAAGGGGATGTGCCTGGTAATCTCCAAGTGGACTTGCCCATTTTCCTCCGAGTCGTTGTCCTTTGCTTGGATCAGGGCAATGACTGTTCCTGTGGGTGCATCTTCTTGCACTGGGCTAGAGAGGGAGGTCAGCATAATCTCAGGGCGGTTGTCATTGACATCAACAAGTTCCACTCTGATGTTGCAGTGACCCTCCATGGCAGGGGACCCCTTGTCTTTTATGTAGATAGCTATCTCGTAAGCATTGGCTTCTTCGTAGTCCAGCAAAGCTTTGGTCCTGATCTCCCCTGTCTGGGGATCCAAGCTAAATAAGTCAAGGAGCTTCAGAGGGGCGCTATTGCTGGCTTTGAGGAAATACTCCATCTCTCCATTGGGACCTTCATCTAAGTCCGTAACGTTGAGCTTAGTTACGACAGTCCCCACCTGGACATTTTCCTCCAAATAAACTTTGGACACTGGCGGGTCACACACAGGGGGGTTGTCATTTGCATCCAGGACGTGAACTGTCACCTGGGCAGTCCCAGACTGAACAGGATTCCCACTATCCAGAGCTGTCAGGACTAAGTGATGGACAGCGGCTTTTTCCCTGTCTAGAAGCTTCTCCAGCACAATTTCGGGCATTTTGACCCCGTCCCCCCTGACGTTAATGCTCAAGGCAAAATGTTCGCTTGGGCTAAGCTCATAGGTGGCAATGGAGTTGGAGCCCGTGTCCGGGTCTTCGGCGGCTTCCAGGCGCAAGCGGGTGCCCGGGTTGGCCACCTCGGTGATTTCCAAGGAAACCCTGTCCTTCGGGAACTTGGGGGCGTTGTCGTTCACGTCCAGGATCTCCACCTCCACCCGGTGGAGCTGCAGGGGGTTCTCCAGCACCAGCTGGAGAGGGAAGGAGCACGTGGGGCTGGAGCTGCACAGAGCTTCGCGGTCCAGCCTCTCGTGGACCAGCAACATGCCGTCGGCGAGGTTGACATGGAAGTAGTGGCGCATCCCGTCGCTGACCAGCTGCAGGCGGCGAGCGGACAAGCTCCGCACGTCCACGCCTAGGTCCTTCGCCACGTTCCCCACGGAAGAGCCTGGGTCCCGGTCCTCCGGGATGGAGTAGCGAATCTGCGCGGGGATGAGCCCTGGCAGGGACAAGACGGCAGCCACCAGCGCCAGCAGCTGCCACGACCAGCTCTGCCCGCCGCCCATGCCTGGCTCCTTTGCGCGCAAGGATGGCCGTCTCCAGCGGCTGCCTCTGCTCCAGGTATCCAGCCCGGGGGTGGCCGCTGCTGCCTCCGGACCCCGCCGCAGTCCGGTGCCCCCCGCCCCGCCCCCCAGGTCTGCTCCTGGCGGCTCCGGGGTGACCTGAGAGGTGCTGTGCAGCGGAAAGGCGCGGGCTGCAGCTGGAGAGGCGGAAGGGGGGAGCGGGGGGATTTTAAAGCGCTCGGATCAGCAGCAGCTCATTGGCAAAAGGAGCAGCAGAGAAAAGGGGCTGTGAAATGGATACAGACAAGCGGCAATTCCCTCCTCGGCGGCGGCGGCGGCGGCAGCAGCAGCAGAGAAGCCCCTTCCCCGAAACGCACACACACCCTGCTGCTCCCCCCTCCCCAATCTCTCCTGCCACCAGTTTTCCCTCCCTGCGCTTCCCATTCCTTTCCGAGCGCAGCAGAGAGATTTGGAGGGCTGACCCAAGGGAGCCATTGGCCAGAAGAGCTCCCTTGATGCCCCTCTTGGTGGAAAAGCAGGAATCGAAGGTGCAGAACGCAGACAGGGTGAGCTGCTGACGGCAGCTGTAACTCCAGGAGCGGGGAGGGGGCTACTCTACCCTCCTGCAACCTCTTCACTTCAATCCCCTCCCCTCCCCCTCCCCCCGCTCATAAAGAAAGAGAGGAAAATTAGGCACACAAAGCTTTGGAGCAGATAGGTGCAATGTATCACAGCCTATGCTTGAGACCACGCAGTGATTCCTCACCCCCACCCCAGGCACTTCTCCTAGGTGCAGGGAAACTCAAAAGAAAAGAAAGGTGGTGCCATGGCTGGAACAAAATAGGGAGACTACATGGAAAATTCTCACCTTGCCAAAGAAGCTGGGTTCAGTGAGATTGCTGCAAGAGGCTGTCCTAAGTGTCAGATTTGGTTTCATGAATACAAATTCGCTAATGTCTGAGACAGGAGAAAAGCAGGATCTGTATCCGCGGGCAGGGGGTCCAGAAGTGGCCACTTGCACTCCTATCATGGCATCTCCAGGGCTCAGCTGATAATGGCAATGTCCCATCACGTGATCCGAAGCATCTTGAAGCCCACCAGCTTTGCTTCCACAGCATCCAAAGATGGTAGATGTTGCACGTGAATCACGGCGGAGGCATCGAACTCCCAAGGCCACCAAAGCCATCAGCGAGATGGTGGAAATTGCTGCCAAGGAGATGATAAGGTACACAGTCAATGTGGGAGGTCCCTCAGTTTCCACTGAATGAGCTGTTAACCCCAGAAAGGTTTCAGGGCTGCTCTCCTCCAAGAGCACCATCACAGTGACTGAGGTGGACAAGGAAGGATCACCTGAGTCTTTGACAACCAGGACAAGGTCCTGGGTAGGATTGTCTATGTCCTGTAATGCTCGTGTAGTCCTCACCTCCCCGCTACGGAGGGCCATGCTGAAAATACCAGGGTCTGTGGCTTGCTCTACATGGTAAGAGAGCCAAGCATTTCGCCCAGAGTCCAAGTCCACTGCCATAATTTTTGTGATTAAGGCATTGGCTGCAGTAGATCGTGGAATTCTGAACTGCACAACAGAATCTTTCCCAGTAAAGGGGAATCGAATCCAGGGTGCATTGTCATTCTGATCTAGGAGGTAGATGTGCACCATGATTCTGTTGCAGAGAGGAGGGGAGCCACCATCACATGCCTCCACCAGGAACTGAAAATGATTTGTATGCTCGTAATCAAAAGGGCTCTCTGCAAAGACATCTCCATTTGTTGGGTTGATGGAGACATAAGAGGTGAGGTCCTCAATCAATCCTTGACCTGGGCTCGCCAAAACAGAATAAGACAAACGGGAATTCTGGTCCTTATCAGAATCTGTTGCAGAAACTCTAAGCAGTACCACCCCCACTGGATTGTTCTCTTCTATGACGGCTTCATAAAATGGCCTGTCAAAATGAGGTGGGTTGTCATTGACATCTGCCAGAGTTATGGAGAAAGAGGTGTGCTCAGAAAGAGGTGGATTCCCTAAGTCAAAGGCATAGATGGTGACGTTGTATTGCGGAGTGCTCTCACGATCTAGCTGCTCACTGGTGAGCAAGGAATACTGGTGCTCAAAGTCTTTCCGAAGTTTGAAAGGAAGGTTTCTGGGCAGATCACACCGGACTTTCCCTTGATCCCCAGAGTCTCTATCCTTGACATGTATCACAGCAACCACAGTGCCAGGAGGCGCATCTTCACCCATAGAGCTGGAGAAAGAGGTGAGAATAACTTCAGGTGCATTGTCGTTGACATCCGTGACTTCTACCATAACACTGCAGTGTTCCTCCATAGTAGGGGAGCCCATGTCCTTAGCCTCCACTTCGATCTCATAGACATTAGCCTCTTCAAAATCCAGGCTCCCTTGGACACGGATCTCTCCCGTAGTCTCATTGATAGCAAATATCCTGCACAAGGCTTCTGAGTTATGGCTGCTGAGGGAATACTGCACCTCTCCGTTAGGCCCTTCGTCCAAGTCTGTTGCATTCAGCTTAATCACCAGGGTTCCTGGAGGAGAGTTTTCTACTAAGCGGGTATAATAAGTAGGTTTGTCAAAAACCGGATGATTATCATTGGCATCCAGAATGTGGACAGCAATTCGAATAGCGCTAGATTTGGGGGATATGCCCCCATCTTCAGCTGTCAGGACTAAGTGGTGGACAGCGATGTGCTCCCTGTCCAGGGGTTTCTCCAGTACTAGCTCTGGGAATTTGGTGCCATCTGTACGTGCCTTCACGTTGAGGTTGAAGTTCTCATTGGCGCTGAGGTGGTAGGTCTGTAAAGTGTTAGTTCCTACATCTGAATCCTGTGCGTGTGGGATGGGGAAACGGGCACCCAGTGCAGCCAGTTCATAGATCTGCAGAGATATTGTGCTACTTGAGAACACAGGCGCATTGTCGTTGATATCCAGAATCTCCACTTCGATGCGATAGAACTCCACTGGGTTTTCAATAGCAAGTTTGAGATGCAAGAAACAGCGCAGGTTCTGCCCACAGAGCTGCTCCCTGTCTATTCTGTCATTGACTATTATGATTCCAGTGTTCACATTCACAGAGAAATACTGGGAGTCAGAATCAGAAAGCACCTGCAGATTGGCAGCTGCAAGCTTTGTCACATCCATTCCTAAGTCCTTAGCAACATTTCCTACAAAGGCTCCTCGAGTGAGTTCCTCTGGGACAGAGTAACGGATCTGTGCAAAACAGTCACTCAGAAACAGACAGAAGGCAAAGGCACGCACGAGTCCCAAACGCCAGGCAGAGTTTTCTGTTCTGAGCATCTTTCTGAAATCCACAGCAGGAAGCTCTAAAACTGCAAAACAGGAGCTAAATATAGCAGGCAGTATCTCTTTAAACCTCTGGAGGATTCACCACCTATCTCGAAGAAATATGAAATATATGAGAGGAAAAGGGTCTGTGGTCAGTGTTTACCTCTCTCATTCATTGTTTTGGTTTGAGAGAGATTGACACAGGAGGGGAGTGGTACACACCGCAGATCTTCAATGCTAACCTCCTGCTCATTGGCTGAGACTGCCTTTCTATTTATCCAATCAGCAGCCTCCTTCCCAGGACAGCAACACACGCACCAATCCAAGTCTGGAAGTTGCTACTGTGTGAAAAAGGACCGCGTAACCTGCTGTTTTTAACCTAGAGACACCAGGCTAAACGGCAGACAATGGAAAACAAAGCCCAAAATCTTGTCTGGTTTTGGCTTCTGTGTTAGCTATAGGACTCTTAGAAGCATACGCTGCAAAGAAATGTTTGCTCTAAAAGCACACTGACTCCTCACGTATTACATCCACAACAGAACAGCTGATTTGTCATTTTTATGAGCAAAGATAATTCAATGAATTCTAGGAAACAATAGTTCCTCTTACCCCATCCTAAGCTTCCAGATCGATCTCTTTTAGTTATTTCTAGGCAACCAAATTAATATCTAGCTTTATTTACCGGTATTTCAGAAGCCTTAGACTCCACCCTTCCAATGTAAAAACTCAAGGGAGTGACTGGTTTTTCTTAGAGAAAGAAATCTTAATTGTACGGAGGGGGGGGGGACTTAGCAGTTGCAAAAATACAAAGAGCTAACTTTGTGACAGGCAGCATTTGAAGGATGATTTTAAATTATCATTTTCTTATTGTTCACATCCTAGTTCCAGTCCCTGCTCCCCTACCCACATTCTCTCATTAAAAGGCAGCAATTTGTGGGAAGAAATCAATGTAATTTTCCCCACTCTCCTGCTCTCTCTTTCCCAAGGCGTTATGACTATGTGGTGCAGGGTTAGGCTATGAAGAAGGAAGCCCCACCCTATTCTGATAACTGATGAATCAGCCCTCAGTCAAGTTTCAAAGTGTTACTGGAGACACCAGTTTCATGTGGGAAAGGAGAAAAAGGACAAAATGCCACCTCACCTGCCTGGGATGGTTCAGTGTATCAGTACGAGATAAGAAAGTGTCAAAGTCTCTCGTCAGAGTACTTGGTTGAGGATAATCCACAGGCCTCATAAAGGTGAAATCACTTCTGTCCGAGCCGGGAGAATAGCTGGCTCTATAGCACTGGCTCTGGGAGTCTGTGGGCCTGAGTGTGACCTCCATGTATTTCAATGTGCCATCTGAGTTCAGCTGAAGCTTAGGGCTGGATTGTTTGAAAACATCCCTGGCAGGAGCACCACTCAGGCTGCAGCAAGAAGAACCCCTGGCTTTTTTATTCCGAAAGCATTTTGCAGACAAGATTATGAACGTAACAAGGAACACAATGCTAACTGCCACCAGCGCAATAATCAGATAGAGGGTCAGGTCAGATTTTTCTTTGGGGTGAGTCAGGAAATCAAGAGACTGGGGCCTTTCCTCAGTTACTTTATCCTCCAATGAGACCACGATGGTGACGGTGGTAGACAAAGGTGGTTCTCCATTGTCCTTCACTAGTACAAGGATTTTCTGTGCCGGGAGATCTGTTTCCTGGAACTCCCGAACAGTCCAAATTTCCCCAGTGTAGGGAGCCACTCGGAACAAGGAGGGGTCAGTAGACTGGGAAAGCAAGGAGTAAGAAAGCCAGGCATTGTGGCCAGAGTCTGCATCCACGGCAGTGACTTTGGTGACCACGTAGCCTGCCGACGCAGACTGAGGGATCCTCTGGATTGCAGACAGTTCCCGACCAGTCACTGGGTGCAAAACAACAGGCGTGTTATCATTCTGATCCATTATGAAGAGGTAGACAGTGACACTGGAGCTCAGTTGGGGTGACCCAGCATCATGCACCATGATGGGGATTTGCAGCACCTGCAGCATTTCATAGTCAAAAGAGTGCTGGGCATAGACATTCCCATTGTCTGGGTTGACGTAAATGAAAGAAGAGACTGGAGCATCTTGAATTGGGCTTCCTGCCACTGAGTACGTGAGCCGGGAATTGTCCCCCTCGTCAGGATCAGAGGCTGCCACAGTGCATAGCAGAGAGCCAGGTGGATTGTTCTCCTTCAAGAAGGAGTTGTAGAAGGGCTGAGAGAAGTACGGGGCATTGTCATTAACATCTGAAATGTTCAGCAAGATGGTGACATCTGTGGTTAGAGGTGGGGACCCTGAATCTTGGGCCGTCAACTTGATAGTGTATCGAGAAACTGTTTCTCTATCCAGCTTCTCAGAGGTAATCAAAGAATAGTGGTTTTCAAAAGATTTGATTTTAAAGGGCAAGTTTGGTGATATTTGTAAGCTCACCTTTCCATTGGCACCTGAATCTTGGTCTCGCACATTGAAGAGCCCTACCACTGTCTCTAAAGGGGTGTTTTCTGGCACGGGGTTTACCAGAGAGGTAAGGAGAACCTCTGGGGGGTGGTCATTCTCATCTTCAACTTCCATTTGGATTACACAATGGCCTTCCATTTGAGGAATGCCCTTGTCCCTGGCCCTTACATGAAGCTCATAAAAATGAGATTCTTCGAAATCCACAACTCCTTGGACACGGATCTCACCTGTGTGGGGATCCAAGCCAAACAACTTCTGGATGGAATCAGGCGTGTGGATTCCAAAGGAATACTGTATCTCCCCATTAGAACCTGCATCAGGGTCAGTTGCATTAAGTCTGAAAAGCAAAGAGCCTACAGGGATGTTCTCCGAAAATCTTATCTTGTACAAAGGAAGGTCAAATGCAGGCTCATTATCATTATTATCCAGGACCACAATGGTGATCAGAGCTGTTCCTGACAGTACCGGGTCCCCCCCATCACAGGCAGTCAGGATGAGCTGGTGTTCCGATTGTTGCTCTCGGTCCAAAGGTTGCTCTAGCACCAGCTCAGGTAAAAGCTTGCCATCGTTCACATTCTTTACATTAAGTGAGAAGTGGGGGTTGGGGCTGAGTCGGTAGACACTGACTGCATTGGTCCCCACGTCCGCATCATGAGCGCTCTCCAGTGGAAAGCGAGACCCTGTGGTGGCAGACTCTGCTATCCTCAGCACAAGCTTGGGGGTGAGGAAACCGGGGGAATTGTCATTTAAGTCCAGGATCTCTACCTCCAGGTGAAAGAGCTCCAAGGGATTTTCTATGACTACTTGGACTGGCAAAATGCACCCCGAGCTTGCTCCACACAGGGTCTCTCGGTCTATCTTTTCATTCACTATCAGAGCTCCGTTGGCCAAGTTAACTGCAAAGTACCTCTTGCTCTCCTCAGAGCCCAGCCTCAGCCTGCGACGGGAAAGGTCTGCCACCGTTAAGCCCAAGTCCTGAGCCACCTTTCCCACCACGGTGCCCAGCTCCGATTCCTCCACCACGGAATAGTGGATCTGTCCTGTAACCAACGCCCGGCTGAACAGCAAAAACAAACCCAGTACTTGCCATTTGAAAGAGGGTTGCCAGGACAAATGTGGCTCCATTTCAGAAAAAAGTCCCCTTCCAGAAGGAGTCTTTGTGATATCCCAGGGATAAGGAGGCTCCAGGACCTGGACGAATGCTGTTTTTTAAATCCCTCGGTATTTCCTTCCAAATGAGTTAAAGTAGCTTTTGAGCTTGCCTAGCTGCAGCAACAGAATGTTAGTCAGAGAGTTGAGGGGGTGGATTGGGGGAGGGAAGCTGAATTACAGCCATAGCGACGGAGGAGGAAAGTCAAGGCAGAAAGAGCTGATCCCCCCTCCCCCCAAAATCTGGATCAGCACCTGACTAGATGACAGCTCCATCCACTCTCCACCAGTGACAAGTCCACCTATACTCTTAAAGCTGCTGCAGCACATGAAGTTGGGAGACCAGGACTGATCACCCCCATACCTCAACCCTAAATGTAACCAAGAGGCTGGTTTGCCACTGGTTTTGGCAGCTAAGTTTAGCAGCTCAGATTCTTGTTCTCAAGGAAACAGCACGTCCGGGAAGCATGAACGGTACAAATCCTCATTGTTCACATTAGCTAGATTCATTCCATCTCATCTGAACAAAAGACAAACTCTCAGCTGTAGGGGATACAGAACCATAGTCTCTCTGGTGAACAACTGGTCTGATTTTTCACTTGCAGTGAAAAAGGTATTTGTTACAGTCGAAAAGAGGAAAGATAGGGAGAAACTCTCACAGAAAGTGCTTTAGCATTTTGCAACGCCGCTTCAATAAATGCATTTAAAACTCTTAGTCATTACCAAGGCAAAACAGACCCTTTCAGAATGTTCATTTTCAAATGCAGACATGGGAACCTCCACCACACAGTGAAGAATGCACAATCTTCAAAATTGCTTAAGGCCTCCCAGCTCTATTCATTGGCCTTTCCAAAATTAGAACACCACAATCAATGCAGCAGTATTTCTAAGTAGAACCATTGTAACCCAGAGACCATGGTGTGGCTTTGAATGTCAGGGACCCACATACCAAGTAGTTTTTAAGCTGTGGTGTTAAAGCACTTTCCAATAATGCGACACCCAAGTACAGATTCACAGAACTGTGACGGACTCAGTGAGTGGACCATTTTTCTTAAGATGGGGTGCCTCATTCTTGATGCACTCCCGACTTATGATCCTTAGCACTTTTTCTTTCCCCTCTTTCCACCAAGCTTTCAAAAACACCAGAAAAACAAATATTTGACAACCTCCCCTGGAAAATCATTTAACTGCTGGATTTATTTTTCGGTTAGAAACTTTTTGCTGCTTGTTAACCTAAATCTAAGTACCAGTAGTTTAAAAGCATTACTTCTTGCCAAATATCCACAGGGTGAACAACTGCTAATCTTCCCAAGCTTCTTCTAAAATAGCCTATCTCCCTGAAGAATCTCAAATCCAACAAAATGCTTTTTAATTTACAAACTGACCACCTTAACATGAAGGCTGCCTGACATTGCCATTGCATCTGTGACCTCTATCCCTGGAGATTGTTACAGAATCACAGGGGGCTACATGACATAGTTATAGAACAGTATTTCATGCCTCACCTCGTCTGGCTCTTGGGAAAGGCTGCAGGCCAGAAGTGTGCCTGTGCTGTTGATATCCTGCTGAGTGACTGGTGTAGCTATCCTGAAATTCCTCCCTTCTGAAAAGTGGGTCTGGCCAGGCCTTAGGAGGGTAAAAGGAGAAACAACATCTCCCCCAATGAAGGCTGTAGGGAATTCCATTTTTTCCTCCTGGCTCAAGCGTACTGAGAACGTGTCAAAGTGTCCTCCCACAGGAATAGAGTTCCTACCCTTCAGGTCGCTGGTCCAACCCACATCTGAGTGTCTTCCTTTCAATCTTTTAAGACACTTCATAGCTAAAAACACAAAGGCTAGAGCAGAAAGTCCTGAGATTGTGATTAGAGCAATGATGAGTTGCAAGGTCAGGTGAGACAGCCCTTCTTGTTCCATGCTGGACTCTCTGAGGTCTGCTGTGCCCAACTCATGCTCATGCTCTAGATTAAGAATCAGAGTGGCTGTGGCAGACAGAGGTGGCTTCCCATTGTCCAAGATCTCAACAACCAACTCTTGGGAAGGGGCGTCTTGTTCCAGGAGGGCTCGGACGGTTCGGATCTCTCCTGTGAACGCCGAGACTTGGAAAAGGCTTGGGTCTGTGGCTTGCTGCAACTTATAAGAAACCCATGCATTCTGCCCAGAGTCTGCATCCACAGCTGTGACTTTGGTTACCAGGAAACCTCCTTGTGCAGAAAAAGGGACTGGCTGCTGGGCTAGGACCCCCTTCTTGGTTACAGGGTATACAACGAGAGGAGCATTATCATTCTGGTCCATGATGAAGATGGAGACAGTCACGTTGGCAGAGAGTGGAGGAGAACCATTATCCTTAGCTTGAATCTGGAAAACCAGTTGCTGGGTTTGCTCATAGTCAAATGAGCAGCCACTGTAGATAGTACCGTTCTCCATAACATAGACATAGGAGGAAATGGGCATTCCATTTATGATATGCTCCACTAACGAATAAGACAGGTGTGAGTTCTGCCCCAGATCAGGGTCAAAGGCAGATATAGAAATTACTGGCAGCCCCAGAGCATTGTTCTCAGTTACGAGGGTCTCGTATGCAGGCTGTGAGAAGTGGGGTGGGTTATCGTTCAGGTCAGATATATTTATAAGGAAGTTTCTTTGACTGGAGAGAGGTGGAGAACCAGAATCCGTAGCTGTGATCATAACTTTGTACTGTGAGATTTCCTCCCGATCTAGGGGGCCACTGGTGATCAAAGAGTAGTGGTTCTTGAAGGAAGGTACAATCTGGAAGGGGACATCTGCAGGGAGATGAAGCTGTACTTCTCCATTTTCCCCAGAATCTGCATCACTGACTCTGAGGAGCCCTGCTGTGGTACCTGGGGGAGCATCTTCTGGTATGGTGGTGGTGAGGGAAGTGAACCTAATGATAGGCTCATTGTCATTCACATCCACTACCTCCACTAAGATGTTGCAGTGTGCATCCATGGAAGGTGACCCTTGGTCTTTGGCCCTCACATCAATTTCATACAATGTGTCATCTTCGTAATCCACACTTCCCAGGACTCTTATCTCCCCAGTCTCCTCTTTAAGGCTGAACATTTTCCGGATTTTCTGTGGAGTGTGGTTGCTGAAGGAGTAGGAAACTTTCCCATTTGCCCCCTCATCATTGTCTGTAGCTTGTAAATGTATCACAAGGGCCCCCACTGGGGCATTTTCTAGTAGGCTAACTTTGTACACCGACTGGTTAAAGACAGGTGGATTGTCATTGGCGTCTATGACTGACACAAGAATCTTTGCTGTCCCGGATTTAGCAGGAACTCCTCCATCCAGGGCTGTAAGCACCAGGGGGTAGCGCTGCTGCTGTTCTCTATCTAACGCCTTCTCTAACACCAGCTCAGGTTTGCTGCCGCCTTTATGTGACTTAACACTGAGGCTGAATTGTCCACGTGGACTCAGCTGGTAGGTGCTGACTGAATTCACGCCAATGTCCAAATCTTCAGCACTTTCCAGGGGGAAGCGGGCCCCTGGCATTGCAGACTCTGCTATCTCCAAATGGGTGAGACTGGTAAGAAAAACTGGGTCGTTGTCATTCACATCCAAGAGCTCAACTTCCACACGATGGGAGGCTGTTGGGTTTGCAAGTAGGAGCTCCAGATAGAGCAGGCAGTGTAAGCTGGGCCCACAAAGCTGCTCTCGGTCCAGCCGTTCTTTCACAACCAAGACACCATTTGGCACCTTGGCTTCGAAGTACTTTTCAGCAGAGCCAGCCATGATCTGCAGCTGTCGGGAGAGCACCCGGGCAGCATCTAGACCCAAGTCTTTAGCCACATCCCCAACAAAGGCCCCAGGAGCTAACTCCTCAGGAATCGAATAACGGAGCTGGGTCATCTCTCCGGCACTCTGGAGAGAGACAGAAACCAAAAGCAAAGCTCTTACTTGCCATGGCAGGAGTAGTCTTTCTTCCAGAGACAGCATAATGTCGCCAAAATTTCCTCTTCCGTTGCTGGACCTCTGTCCTCTCTGATTCCAGCACAGCCAAGGAAACAACACAGAATCCCGGGTTAGATTGCGCAAGGGATGAGAAAGCGGCGCACCATCTGCATCTTTTCTCTGTTTTTCTTCCACAGAAAACAGCGGCGGTGCTTAGTCCGTATCAGAATCAAGAGGGGAGGAGCTTTGTTGTCCATCAAAGCAGATACAGGGCTCCTGGAGTCAAGGCAGCGCCTGGCTGTTTGCGATGGACCACCCATTCTCCCCCTCCCCAGCTCCAGCAATGGGGTGGGGGAGGTCTTAAAGCACCAGTGCAAATGTTGAAGAAGAGCTGGGAGCCCATTCGCCAGCTGTCAGTGACTGGATTTCCCAAGATAATTATATGAACAATAAATCCTATGTCATTACAAGCTTTTGAATTCATTAATGAATGTCACAAGCATTTAAATTCAATAATGAACACTCTTTGTTTGGAATGGTTGGGGTTATAAGCTAAACCAGCAAACTCCATATTTTGCAGATTTTTTAAAAAATAGAATGCAACAAACACCAGTGGCTGCACAATTAAGTGATATACTGCCATTTGCTGGATATAAGATCACATTAAAAAACCCATTGATTGTTTGCCTGAATTTCCTTTAAATGAATGGCATTCAATAACCGATGCAGGAGAGCTCTTCAAAGCTCACTCCCACTATGGCCGTTGTTCTCCAAATGGAGTATACTAAGAGTCTCTCCATATACCCTTTCCTGAATTTCAGGAGTTTTGCAGCCAGTGCACAAAACAGAATAAACCATGACATCACAAAGGAAATTGTTAAGCCTCTGGAGTCAAAGGTTAGGAGGAGCAAGGTTAAAAAGAGTTTTATGAGCAAGAACCTGGTCTCTGATGTTCCCAACAAACAGCTTCCATAGTGGAGACAACCAAGATAATAGTTAGGGAAGGGGTCAGGTCAAGGAGATTCATGGACTTCCTGGAAAAGATGAAAGAAATCTATGAATAGAAGTACTTTCTCTCCCCTAAAGGTAGACAATGCCTTCTGAATGTTGTCATGGTAGGCTTCAGTGAAGAGGTAGATGAGGCACTCTGCTGTTGAAAAAGTGGTGTCCTCTGTCTTATGTGCATTAGAAGCACCTGGATTTGCTCCTAGTGGCATCATGTGTGGATGAGAAGCTGGGCACCTCCCGTGTGTGAGATTTCACAGTAGAAATGAAACAGACAGAATGTATTTACGGTGATGGTTCTTCTCCAGGAGTATTGTGCAGATAATATAGGGCAATGATCACAGGTTGTTCATATTGCATTTGTTATTCTGTTAGCTAGATTGCTCTTCACTGTCCAAAGGAGTATTTGTGACTAAAACCTGGTTTTGAAACACGGCCCATGGCTTTAAATGCAAGCATCTGGGAATACTGGCAATCACTGCTGCTCCACTGCCTCTGGAGTGAGCTGCTTGCTATGTGCAGAGACATGCTCTCTGGCATGGACAAAGTTTGTTTTGACCGAGGTACAATCTTTTGGGTATTTGGGGACATAAAAAATGTGCACCACCATATGTTCCATGGCAAAGACGTCCACCTCATTTTAACATTAAACTTATAGCTTCTATTTTATAGCCAAGCCTCCTTTTCACCACAGCTGTGACTTCCCAATAGTCACATAGTGCCCCAGCTGGAGTATAGTTGCATCGGGTGGAGTCCCCCTATATACGGAATTGCCACACTAAGTAAGGTGTTGCTCCAATATAGAGCTGTCAGGACCAAGCAATGCTCAACTTCCTTAATTCCCGGTCAATGTTTTCCAAAGAAGCAAGTTCAGATCTCTTCACATCAACAGACAAGAAAGTCTTAACAAGTAAGTGATGATGGAACTGCTGCTTGTTCTACTAACCAAGGAATGTTAATTTCTCTGATTCTTAATATCCCTCTGTGTCACAGGCCCTGGAGAGGGGAGGAATCGTCAACACCTGCATTTCCCACTTCTGCCTGATACATTTCTATGGATCTTCTTATATCCATTTTGACTCCATGCTTGACTCACATGTACACAGGGACTCACAGTTTACAGGTTCCTTTTAAAGCAGTAAAAATCTATTTCCACAGTTATCATCTCACTAATCAACTATTATATAGCAGTCGTTTGGGGATGCAATTTCCCGTTCTTTGCTATGATTTCTATGTAACCTAAACTCACCCTTCTAGTCCACTTGGACTAGTGATGGTCAGGGATTGGCACAGTGCCTGGACAGAGAGCACAGAACAATTAGCAGCATCCACAAAACTGCTGCAGGGTGGAAGCACCTTGAGATTCTGGACTCAGGCTACATCAAGAGCAATTTTCTTCAGCTCAAGAGTTTGTATTTGTATATTACAATACACAAAATCACAATATCAAATACATTCCTTGACTTACTGATTCTGCCTTTTCTAATGCCTGAGGATACACATTAAAAAAACTTAAGGATACTATTCTTTATAATGAATGTTCTTATCTTGATAATACCAATGTCTTTATACACTCTTGCTTCTCTTGAATTCACCTGCACATTCAACTTTGCAATCCTATTTATTTTCAGAATCCATTTAGTCGCAAATAGCACGCATACTGTACAGATATTTCTAACTAGTTATATACAGTCTTGGTTCACAGAGCTATGAACGTTGCATACCAAGCTAAGTGGCTTTGAAAGATGCAAAGCCACTTGGCTTGGTTTAACTAACACACATGAATTATACTACATGACACTGTGCTAAACTTCATAAGAAACAGTATTTGATGAGAAGCATTCAAATCAGTTCCTAATGCACACTTGTGCCATTTAACTTAATGGAATGGAAAAGAAATTCTGTACTGTATTCTAAACCCTTGTCTTTAATGAAATCACAATAAATATTTGGTGCACAGGAAAACATTTCAACAATGGAAATGGGAGACCTTGTAATTAGGATTTGAGAGGAGTGGGGAGACTGAAATCTCACTTCAAAATCTGAAATGTGATTGAGTTTGATAGCTTTAGACTTTTTGGACAGTTGATGACTATTTTCTAGGTTCAAGATTGTAGACAAGCAAGCAAGAGGGAAATTTTAAATGTTGGGGGTCAACATACAGTAAGTTTCATTACATGCTCCCATCCCCCTACACTAAACTCATTTGTGAAAGGCACCATAAGATCTTGAGTGGGGTCTCTGGGCAGGGATTGTGTATGTTTATTGCTGTCAAATCTCACCCAGTGGCAGATGGCTAGACAGCGTGATGTTAGCCAGCTCTTTCCACTCTTTGTCTTCCATTATCTTTACAGAAAAACAAATATGGTTACTTTCTTGCATTGCTCTAGATTAGATGTATTTAATCATAACGTTTCTGATATTGGATTCTCCTGTGTTGCTTTGGCTGCATATATGCTCATCCTAATTTTCAACATGAGATTTCTTCTTTCCAATCTCAACGTCCTATAATTCAGGGATACTTGTTACAAACTAGAAGACCAGTGTGCTTGGCAGTAAACCCCACAGCATATGAAGCTGTCGCTTGCATTTATTTCAGTGCACAAAGCGCAGCAGGTCCTGGCCCCTTGCAACATATTTTCAAGCACATATGATTTTAATAAGTACAGCCTCCACAACTGAAAATGTAATGAGCACACTAAATGTTCACATTGTTTCAGTAATACGTGAAGGAGCCCTGATTATATTTGGTGAGAGTCTGCCCTGGTTTTGCATATTTTAGAGCCAGATGGCCTACTAATGAAAAGCCTCTGTGCATCATTCTAACTTTTGTTAAAAACACTAAAGAAACTAATGGTTCTGCCTGTACAGATTAAGTGTGGGATCTGGTGCAGCTTTAAGAGTACATCAGCTTAGGGTCATCATATTGTGCTGGAATTGCTAATGCCTATTGACAGGACACACACGGACACACAAACACACCTCTCTTCCGCTGTCTCTTTTGCCCGCCCTATTTTTCTGATCATAGTCATTTTCTTAACAATCTCCCAGACTATGTAATTTTGGGTAGGAAAACGTAGCTAAAACAATTTCCAAGGATCTCAGGGTTCACATGTCAACCATTTCAAGCAAAGCAACATGTATGGCAGTTAAGAAAGCCTAATTATGAATTGATAACAGCAATGCAACCCTTTTGGCATCAGAATAGTAACAATAAACAATAATAATTTAAATCTCAACAACAAATTAAAAGTACAGATGAAATCACTAATCATTTATCAATGAATTAACATCATCATCATCATTACATTTATAAGGCTGCCCTATAGCAGTTTTCTGGGTGGCTCACAAACCAAACCAAGCAGTAAAATACAGCATATTAAAAACCTATGATGAATTAATTAAAAGTTGATGCACAATTTAAAACTCAAGGTATAAAATAAAAGCAAGCTACATACAAAATATCAATTACTGTTGAGAATGTGTATATATATTTCCCACACAACCGAAAGGTTAGGTACCACATTGCTCTAAAACGTGTTGGGATATCAGATACCAAATACTAAATGCCAAATTAACCAGGTACAAAGACTCAAAACCAGTTCACTGAAATGATGGCTCTGAAAGCTATTCACAAACTATCAGGGGTGAGAACTGGCCTGGAGCCAGACTCTTTCTGGCAACCTCTGCTTCACCCTTGCAATCTCTGGGCTTCCTGGTCCTTCTTTCAGCACCCTCTCCACATAAAGCCACAATTTATCGCTGTACCCTAAAACAACTTCCTGCCTATAGCATCTAATTGTGTAGCAGAATGCACCCTGAGCATGTATCTACACTGCAGATTCCAACTGGTGCAGCAATCATTCCCAAGGAATTATAGGAATTGTGCTTCTGGCTCAGTTCTCAATGAGGTTGTACACCTGAGTCTGGGCTGTACCACTTCAGACTGCAGGTGGGGACTCAAGATGGCTGTATGCTCCTCCATGCCAGCCACCCCACGGTTAGGATCCATCTTCCTGACATCTAGCTTTGACAGAGCTCTGAATTCTTTGTACGCAGGAACATTCAGAGATGTGGGTTTCATCTGCAATCTGAAATGGTACAGCCTAGAAACAGATTAACCATCTTGGTGAGAACTGGGCCTCTGTGAGGAAATCTTACAAACAAGACACACAACGTGCTCTCTTCAGAGTGAAAATGTTCATGAATATTTCAAAGGAAACTAGCATGTACATACAATCCCAGCAATTAACATATTCACTGCCAGCCTTCTGCTGTTACACAATAACAAGATAAAATGAGTGTCACACGAGTGCTACCTAATGTTATCAGTGATCAGAATATGAGAGGAGCCTGGGAAGGAAGGGAATTTGATGCCTCCTGGGCAGTTTGCCTATGGCTGGTATTTTAGGGGGGAAGACTGTTGGACAGAATGGGGATGGGGTGCAAGACAACAACATTTAAGTCAAGCTGAAAGCAGCCTGCCACTTGTGATCCCCAAAAGAAAGCTCAAGCCTGAAACTTTAGGTAAAACCTTGAGACTCAGAAACCCTAAAGCACAATAGCTTTGTGCAGCTGGTGGAAGAGTCAGGAAAAAGCTTACCTATGTAGGTGTTGACAGGTGTGCTTTGTAGGCATTGTGAGGAAGAACCTGGCTATTGTTGTTATTATTACTCCTTCTCCTCTCTACACAGTAGCTTTTCTGGATTGCAGGCAAAATCTCTAGTTAATATTCACTTTCATACAATAACATATTGCATTATCTTTTCACTTATTGACTTTTGATATGAACTCTATGATGGGGCTGCCTATGTTTTCCTGGACATTCAACAGGGAACACATTATCTTAGTATCGTAGCATCTCTACTATCTCCCACCTGATCAGGGACAACATGGGGGGGGGGAGCTGAGCCCCTCCAATTAAGCAGGGGGCTGGGCCCCCTCAATATTCTGCGGCCTGCAAGCTATCTGAAGGCAATCCTGTATAGGGAAGGGAGGTTTTTGTGTTTTTATATATGTTGGAAGCTGCCCAGAGTGGCTGGGGCAACTCAGTAAGATGTGTGGATATAAATAGTAAAATTATCATTATGGAATGGGACGTCCCTATTTTCATTGGAGAAATGTTGGTATGACAGAATGCCCAAGCCTCTTTGCAAACTTTTCACATTTTGCACTTGCTATAGGGTGGGGTATTCTTTAACGTCTACCCACACTTATTGTGTAATAATATTTACAGAAAATAACTTATAGTGAGTATCTGATCTTGGACCAACTGACCACAGGAAAGATGCATCCTGTTGTGTAGAAAGAACAGATTGGCTAAATAACAGACATTCCAAGGACTAGAAAATGAAACAAGCAGGGCAGAAAAGTGCACTGGATGGAAGGGGGAAATGGCAGCTCTTTAAGACACCAGCTATTCCATAGCCTGGTGTCCAAACAACTTACTCATCAACCACAGCTCTGACGTCACTCATTTGCTAAAAACACTGAAAGGTGGGGATAGCTGGGCTGGCTCACTCACTTAGAGGGGTACTCACACATTTTGCTTGATAACTTCATTTCTAGAAGGGCTAGGCTCTTACATTTTTTCAATGAAAGCTCAAAGTCTGGGTCCTCTGACAAGCATAGGCCCCAGCACAATACCCGCAACCCCCTTGATTTCTTAAAATAAAAAGCATAGGGCCCTTCATTGGGAACAGAAGCACCAAACCAGGTGGCAACAGCCTTCTCCAATGGTCTCAGGGCCTCTGGGCCTCACTTCAACATAGTGGTGCTATATTGGGGCCCAGAAGCACTGAGGGGAAATGAAAACAGCATTTCTCAGCATCAGGGCAAGGGAGCACCCTCTCTCCTCACCACCCCCATGCCGCTGCCCATCCTTGCCTCCACCTGCTGCGGCCTCCAGGTAAACTAATTTGGGGGTGCACACCTGGTGGCTGGTCCTGTGTGTAGGCCTCCTTCTGAAAGGCATCCATGCTCAGGCTCTTTCCCAGAAGTCTCTTTTGTATAGAAGAGCATCTTCCCTGGAAGGCTGCTGCCATTGCTTCCATAGAAAGTGCCATTTCCCCCTCCCAAATTAGTCTGAATGAGAAGCCATCAGAGCCCTGTTCTAATGTCTCTTCTTCTGCTACTCCTACTCCTACTCATGTTTGGCTACATAGAGAATAGGTTCAATTCACATAAGGAAAAGGAATAAGTCTTACATTTCCACCCCATCATAGATGAATATCAAACAGACATACATCAGAGGCTAGGCCCCCAAGGAAATGTTGAAGGTGATCTCCCTTTAGCGTCTTGAAGAAGCACCCAAGCCAAAAGGCCTCCCAATACATATCCAACCCATTATTTACACAGCATTACTGTTTCCTTGCGTATGATTTTTCGTAAAACATAAACTTACTGGGAGCTATCATTCTTCAGAGGCAGTCTATGCAACCCAACAACAGCTGACCACATTGATCTGACCCAGAGCAGAAAGAACAAACCACCCAACTCCATGTAATGTAGGAAGGAAACAACACATGCACAGGAGTTAAACAGGTGGGGCTCTTAATCATGCTATTAAATGACACAGCACTAGATGGAGACAGAAAACAGGAAAAAGAATGTGTTCTACAGGAACTACCCTGTTTCCAGGTAGAAAGACATTGAGTGGTCTGCCTTTAAGTCAACTTAAGCTCAGAGCTGGGATTTCCCAACTTTGTTGGAGAAGGACAACAAGCATACATTACCTCAGAGGACACCAGAAGCCTCTTATTTGTGCTTATTAGCTGGTTATATATTGCAGGGTCACATCTTGTGATAGTGCTCTGGCGGCTCCCCATAGGGCTGGGAGCAAAGGGCATTTTGTACAGAAGTTCACTCTGGCGAGAGTCCGTGGTGAGGACCTGCTGGTAGAAGTTTGGAGGAGTAAATCCACTCCGCACAGTGTCTATGTGGTTGAAAGGCCCCGGGGTTCTATAAAGGGAGCTTCTGGAGGCTTTGAATATATCCTTGGATTGCCTCCACTTGTAAAATTTATAAATCCCCACCCCAACCACGGTGACAAAGAAGGCCACTGAGATCAAGATGACAGCAATGATTAAATAGAAAGTCAAGTGCTTCTTTGTTTGGGGTGTAGTGGACACAGCAGTCAAGTCTGTCAGTGTCTCCCTAGATGTCTCTGCTACATCTACAGCAAGGGTCACTGTGGAGGACAAGGCAGGCTCCCCATTGTCTTTTATTAAGATGAGCAATGTTTGCTTGCGAGAATCTTCCTCTTGCAGAGAACGAGCTGTGCTTATCTCCCCAGAATGCAGCCCCACAGTGAACAGCCCTGGGTCAGTGACCTGAAGGAAGGAATACGAGAGCCAGGCATTGTAACCAGAATCTGCATCCCAGGCCACAATTTTTGTGACCATGTAACCAGGGCTGACTGTGGGTGAGATGACTTCTGAGAGCGAAGAACTGTTGTTTGAGTTTGGGTATAAGAGCCTGGGTGCATTGTCATTCTGATCTGTGACAAAAACATTGACAGTGATGTTAGTGGCAAGAGGTGGGAGGCCGGCATCACGAACCTGCACCACTAGCCTGAACTCCATGGTGCCCTCATGGTCCAAGGGGACTAAGACATATATACTGCCATTTTCCCGGTTAATAGAAAAATACCTGCCCGCCAAGTCTCCCGAGGACATGGGACTATCCAGGATGGAGTAGGAAAGGTGGGAATTCCGGTTCAGATCCGGGTCAGAGGCACTGATGTTAAAGATCAGGGTCCCTGGAAGGTTGTTTTCCTCCACGTACACATCATAGGAGGATTGTGGAAATTTAGGAGGGTTGTCATTTACATCAGATACTTTAACCAGTATTTGCTTTTCTGCCATGAGTGAGGGTGTGCCTGCATCCTGAGCTGTGATAGTGATGTTGTACTCAGAGACAAGTTCCCTGTCCAAGGGTCCTTTGGTCTGTAAGGTATAATAGTTTTTAAGGGAAGAGCTGAGGGCAAAAGGGATCCCAGAAGGTATAAAGCAATTTACTAGGCCATTATCACCAGAGTCCTGATCCGTGACACTCAGCAACGCAATGACAGTCCCTGGAGCTGCGTCTTCTGGTACTGGGCTGTACACCGACGTCACTGTTATTTCTGGGGTGTTGTCGTTCACATCCACAATCTCTACCAGCACTTTGCAATGAGCGACACCAGGATTTGAACCCTTATCTTTTGCCTGGATATAAATCTCATAAAATTTGGCTTCTTCAAAATCCAGCAACCCCTTCAGCCTCAGTTCTCCAGTGGCAGAGTCTAGGGCAAAGAGCTGTCGGACTCTGGCAGGGGTGTGACTGCTGAAAGAGTACACAATCTCCCCATTGGGGCCTTCATCCAGGTCGAAAGCTCTGGTTTGGACAACCAGGGTGTTCAAGGGTGTGTCTTCTTTCACGCTGGCTCTGTAGATGGACTGGTTGAAGACAGGGGCGTTGTCATTTGCATCCAGGACGTCAACCAGCACCTGCAAGCTGGCCGATCGGGGTGGGGTCCCTCCATCCATCGCCGTGAGAACCAGCTGCACTTCCCGCTGCTGCTCCCGGTCCAGCTCTTTCTCCAGCACCAGCTCCGCATACTTCGTCCCGTCGCCTCGCGTCTGCACGTCCAGCACGAAGTGCGGGTTGGCGCTGAGCTGGTAGGTCTGCAGAGAGTTGCTTCCCACGTCGGGGTCCTGCGCGCTCTCCAAGGGGAAACGCGCTCCGGGGGTCACCGACTCGCTGATCTCCAGCTTCATCTGCTTGCTCTGGAAAGCCGGGTCGTTGTCGTTGACGTCCTGGATCTCCACGGTCACGCCGTACAGCACCAGCGGGTTCTCGGCCACCACCTCCAGGCTCAGCGCGCACGGCGAGAGGGCCCCGCAAAGTTCCTCGCGGTCGATGCGCTCGCTCACCAGCAACTTCCCGCTGCCCAGGTCCACCTCGAAGTACTTTCGCCCGCCGCCCGACACCACGCGGAGGTTCCTCGCGGGCAGCTGGGCGAGATCCAGGCCCAGGTCGCCCACCACGTTGCCCACCGAAGAGCCCCTGGGCATCTCCTCGGGGATGGCGTAGCGCGTGGCGGCGAGCGCCCGCTCCGAGACGCCCAGCCACAGCCAGAAGCCCACGACGGGCAGCCATCGCGCTCTCGGCCGGCTCCTTCCCGCGGCGCCTCTCATCTCCCGGCCTCGCAAAGTTTCTTTCTTTTTGCGGGAGCGGCGGGGAGGTCCCTCTAAAAGTTTTCAGCCGTCCCTTCCATGCGGCCGCGACCCTGCCCGGTCCAGGCTCGCCTCGCGCGGACTTTGGGGGTCGGGCATTGCTCGGCGGCGCGGCGCTCCGGCGGCGGGACTGCGCTCCGTCTGTTGCTGGCGCTCAACTCGCGGCGGCGGCGTCCCACTTCGCGCTGCTTCGCCGCCAGCATCGCCGGGTCAACAGCGGCGCGCAGAGTCGCGACCATTAACTGCAGGAGAGGCCGCTCCCGCTCCGCCTCCCCGGCTCGCCGCCGGGACTCCGAGGCACGAGGCGCACGGCTCCATCCAAGCTGGGCCGGCGGGGCCCGGTGACTTCTTTTTTGGGGGGTGGGACGGGGGTGTTCCTCGGTGAAAGGCTTGCGGAGGCTGCCCCCTAGGCTGCACAGCCCTCCCCGCTCTGCCGCCGCGAGGAGGAGCGAAGGGAAGCGCGGACCGAGGAGGCAGCAAGGGCTCATTGTTCTCGCTGGGGAGCGTGGAGGAAGGGCTGGACCCCGGACGCTTCCCAGGGATCCGGCGAGAGATGCCTGCCTGTCTCCGGTGCCTCCGCCTCTGGCTCCCTCGCTTACGCTCTCCCGGCGTGGCGGCTCTGTGGGGCAGCCCAGTGCTCCCCATGCACGGCGCTGCTCAGGGAGAACCCACAAGCCCCCCAAGGCGGTGTAAGCTTCCCCTCTCTGCTCCCCAATCTGCTGCCCAAAGGGAAAGGGGTGAGCAGGAAGATGGCAGGTTATTTTATTATGATTTTGTTACAGGACTTTCTATACTAACCTTCATTGGAATCCCACAGGATAGTTTGTGTGCGCGTGTGCATGGATTTAAATGCAGACAATATACAGCAGAACAGTAATAAAACCCAGGGATCTTATGCAAGCAAGCAAGCAAAGAATCCACAGGGCTAAAATCAGCTCTAAAAGAGCTGGGGAAATAGAAAAGTCTACCTGGTGCTGGAAGGATGACAAAATAGGTACCAAGTGGACCCCTCTACAGATAGCACTTCACAACTGAGGCACCACCACTAAGAAGGCCCTTTCTTTGGGGAGCAGCTGCCTTGTCTCAGTTTGTGGGGCTGCCCCCAGAAGTCCTTCTGTTGAAGTTATGAATGTTTAGGCCAACACATAAAATATCCTGGGTCCTAAGCTGGAAAAGGCTTTAAAAGTCAAAGCCAGCACTTGGGCTCAGAAATTGGGAGCCAATGCAGCTGGCATATAGCACCACTGTTATATTATCCTAATAAGCTACCCCAGTTGGTGATCCAGCAGCTGCATTCTGAACTAGCAGCAATTTCCAAGCCATATTTCAGAGGCAACCCCACAGAGAGTGTATCACAGTAGTCTAACCTGGTACAACATAATCAATCACAAGACATGGCATGCACACACCAATTCAATGACAATGCCTATGAACTTTTTTGGGGGGGCAGTCCCCTCAAATATTTTAGGGGAGCCTAAGGGACCTCAGTCCCTAGGAGTTGGCTCCTATGAACTTGGAAGTTATCAGAGTACAGATCACTGATGCTAAGCTAAACTTACAATTGCTGCTTGCTCTCAACTCCCTGCTACACTGGCCAGAGACAGAAGGTCTCACTTGCCTTTGCTCTCACCATAGGCGGTGGGGTTTGGCTCCACAGGGAGAGCACAGGCAAAGTGCAGAAGCAACCATTACCCTGCACCAAAGTTTCCTTAGCTCTCTCTCTCTCTCTCTCTCTCTGGAGTATGGCAAGAAGGTTTAGGCCAGTGATCATCACAAGGAGAAGCCACTGCTGCTTCAGTTTGCTCACCTGCAAGCCCCACCCTAAAAGAGAATGAGTGGGAGCCAGGGCATGAGACAGTCTGAAGAAGTCACCTCAGGTGGTGGAATCCCTGCAGAAATTGCCACCAGAGTAGTGAAGAGAAGCAGCGGCAGTGTCTTCCAAGTTCCGGTGAGGTATCGCAAGAGCCCACAGAGGCCTCCAGAGGCCTTCTCATGGGGCTCTCACTAGAGCAGTGCCAGATTAGGGCAGTGCAAGCAGTTCTCCTGTACAGGGCTCTGAGCCAAGGGGGTGCATAATAATAATAATAATAATAATAATAATAATAATAATAATACATCTGTTTATATGGGTTCCTACTAAGAAGATCAGTAAAAAATACAAAAAGGAAATATTGTGAAGATAATATTTTTTTCTTGGGGTGGGGAGACACACACCAAATTTTGTACTTGCTCAGGGCACCATATTATCAAAGTCTGTCCCGGCTGGAACCCAGAAGCCACAGCTACATGACCCCATAAGTGAGCCTTGGGTGGGGCCAGCAGGTGACACATACGTAGGGTGAAATGAGATGGGCCACCTCTGGTGGGAGCCTGTGCTTGTTTGATCTGGATGACACAGTGGGGAGGATTGGCTCCAATCTCCAGCATTGCACCATCCCACAGAGTGCAGGGGAGTTAATGAGAGGAAGAGGAACCAGTTGCATATTTCTGCTCTGAGTTTGGACACTGTGAAGACTGGGGCAGCCAAGCTGCACCAGCTAGAGACTGCAAGTAGGCAGAGACCTGTCCTTCTCAGACAAGGGGGATCAGAACAGCCAAGTCTCAGGATGCTTCCTTTTCTTTCTCTGTGTTGCTGATAGAGCAAGTAGCTTCAGTCTAGGTTTGTGACTATGACAAAGGAATAGTAGTTATTCCAGATGAATGAACCTGAAGCAAAAAGGACACAAACTTGGTGTTATGTGATGCAAGCCATTAAACAGTGTTGGGAGGTATACTGATGTATAATGTTTACCAACAATTTCTGGGATGGAGCAGTGCTTAAGCTGAGCCCTTCCCTTCTTCAGCTGCAGCTAAATCATAGATTTACCCTCCAAGGGGTTGAGCAACAGTTTCGAAGCATTGCTCTTGCCCCTGCTTGCCCCTACCTGCTCACTCCTGCATCTCTATCCACCCTGTTCAGGATAGTTGGCCAGCGCTCAAGGCAACTGATCACCTACCTATCCTGCTTCCCTGCCAATGGGAGCTCTTAGCAGCTGGTATTGGAAACATTACACACATCCCATTTATGATCACAGGTAGCTGTTTCCATTATGCAACAGTAGAGTGCCTATCAGTTAAATAATTGCTGGAATATGTCAAGCTGGCTGACAGTGTATCAGACCATTAGCCCATCATTGACTACTCTAACAGGCAGCAAGTCTAAGACCTCAGGAGAACATCTTTCATTGAATCAAAGAATCAAAGAATTGTAGAGCTGGCAGAGACCCAAATGGTCATCTAGTCCAACCCCCTGCAAAGCAGGAGCCACAATAACCTCTTTAGCTGGCAGTGGGAGGAATAGGAGTGGAGGACCTTCTATATAAAAAGTACCAAAGACCCCATATTTCTTCCTATCCACCAGCAGGAAAACCAGGAAGGTTGTACTTTGGTCAGATGAAATGTCTATTCAGGTATGCTTTTTTCCTAGACTCAAAGAAAGCAAGTTTGTACTTGCTTAATGCAATACTCTTCCAAATCCTACTTTAACAGAATTTCCCACCAAAGGCCTAGCTTCTAAAGAACAAAATTAAATGGCCAGAAAATGGCATGGGCGTTAATGCCAATGCTAAATACAGGAATGGAGAAGCTTCTTCATAAACATTAATAGCACAGAAAATGGAGCTGAAAGACAGATTATTTGAAGTGCAGCAATTTCATAAGGCACATCGAAGGATGGACAGTTCAAAGATATAAAGTCTGAAAATCAATTGAGGCTGCACCATGTTAATGGTGTAAAATAGCTTGTGTCTGTGGGCATTCCACACCACACTGGACAGTACCAGAATGACTGTTATTTTCACATCTTCTCCCTTTTAAAACATTCTCTCACTCTCTTCTTCTGCTTTAAACAACAAACAAAAAGCCATCCACCTTCTGACCTAAATAAGCACCCCCAAGGTGGCAAACACTTACAATGATGAAATGTACACCCAGCATAATACAACAGAGAGCGCACAGAAAGCACGTGAAAAGAACAGAATGGTGCAGCAGGGGGTAAATATTCAGCACAGAGGAAATGTTAATGCTAACAGCTCAGCTATCCAAGTTCCATGACTAGGCAAAAATGTTACTTTCCCCCCACAAGGCCACTAGATAAGACTTTTTGCAGCGGATGTGCTTCTATGTATCCCAGCCTGTTGATTCTGAATTGAAGGGCAACAACAATGGAAAAAATTAGCAAGCAATAGTGATAGCATATGACTAGCCAAACTGAGCATTCAGTGTGAGATCTGTGATTGGATCTCCCCATACACTTTGTTTTTCCTAGTTTGGATCAGTGCCACAGAATGGGAGCAACACCTAAAAATCTTTATTGTGGCCTTATGGCTCTACTCAAATTTGCCTTCCTGGAACTGCTGTATTATGACAGCATGCTTTCCCCCTCTTTGGTTACTGGCAGCCTGGCTACTGGCCCTGATCCAAATGTCCCCACCCCACCCCCGCTGACCTAGGCCAGTAAATTTATTGGTGAGAACCAGTCACACTCCTATCACACTGCAAGCAAACGCTAAGCATCTGATTCCCATCACCGCTGCAGCGAGTTCTATGCAGGCCTAGCCTTAAAGCCACAGCAGAACCATGTGGCCTGTCTCCTGAAAAGTAATGAGGCCCTTCAGTTCTGTCTCAGTTGCCCTAGGCACTGTTTGCTTGCAAGATAAATGCTAGGTCTTTTCTTTAAAGCACCACTGTGGGGCACCTATCCTATTGAACCCCTCACCAAGGAAGCCCACATGCCACCTTCATGAGTGCCCCATATATATTTGTTCCAAAAGGCCTTTCTTGGCGGCTGGCACTGCAGTTTTGGTTAGCAGCCTTAATGCCACACACACTCTCTGCTTTTATTGGCCATTGCTCTTACTTTTGCATTGTTTTCATGACTATGCTTATTGCAGGAGCTGTGGCTTATGCTGAGGGCTTTTATTGTCTGCATTATGACAGGTTGCTGCCGCTGCTGTGATTTGGATTATTTATTCTATTTTTTGGTGCTGTTTTCATATTGTAAATTACTAATGTAAGAACAACAACAATTCCAACCAGTGCTGCTCACAAACCTTTGAACTGAGCCAAATTCTTCATCAGGCTACTTTTTATGTTTCTGAATGAGGCACATAGTGTTGATCTCTGACTGCAATTTATTTCAGTCTTAATTGAGAAGTAGAGGATGTGTGTGTGTTTTACAGTCTTGAATGGACCTTTGCCTTGTGCAAATGTATCAGGTTGCATAGAAGGCAAAGAAGTAATGGAGGAACACCTAATGAAAATATAACAAGTTGCTAGCCATGGAGGAAATTTATATCAGGAAAACACCACAGGCTAAAATATCTTTCCATATTCTATGGGTCATTAGACTAAAATCAGTCATGTTAAAAGGTCTGTGTGGGTGTGCAGCAAATATCCTTTGGAAACATATGCTTGAGGAATATCCCAAATCTGATGCAACCATGCAAATCTATTCATGATTAGCTCTTGACTTCTTACCTAGTCTCTCTGGATTGTGTGTGAGAGAGCCTCCTGGGTGACAAGCAAGCTTCTACCTACGTACAGCTTCTCCCTGATATATGCAGTTGGTAGCAGGGAGGAGCGCACTATTTTCTGCACTGCAAGGGATCTTTGCCTTTGCTTTTTCCTATGGAGACATGAGCCCCACCTCAGCACTCACAAATGACATTTCTTTCACAATCTAAAGTGGATTTTCATTGTCTTCTTTCTAAAAATAGTGTCAATCATATCTATTTTATTAATATTTTTTGATTTATGAATAGCTTTTTGGCCACACAGAGGCAAATTTTAACAACCTCAAGATTATTTAGAAGGAAATGATAAAACCAAAATTTTGAACAAATTCTAAAGACACTGTAAAATGCAGTAGAAACAGTCTTAGGAAAAATTAAGCACTTTGGATGGGAGAGGTAAGCATATGTTTAATCTCTCCCACTGAAGTCAAAATAAGGTTGTCTCTGTAGCCTTATCTGTCAGGTTTTCCTGGATTCTAGACATGCCACCCACTGTCTGTTTGAACCCTTAACTGGCCATGTTCCCCAGATTTCAATTTAAAATAAAGAAACAAGTCTCTAGTCCTCATTGAATGGGGCTCTGGCTCTGGCATGCGTGGCTTAGGCTCTGTGGTGGCAGAGAGGCTATCAGGTGATTGCCCTAAAAAAGCTCAACAACGTTTTGTGTCCGGATTTTTACCTCTTGAAATATGGCAACACCACTATACAACCTTTAGAAAATATCTGAAGGCAGCCCTGCATAGGGAAGTATTTTTTTTAGAATCATAGAATCATAGAGTTGGAAGAGACCACAAGGGCCATCGAGTCCAACCCCCTGCCAAGCAGGAAACACCATCAGAGCATTCCTGACATATGGTTGTCAAGCCTCTGCTTAAAGACCTCCAAAGAAGGAGACTCCACCACACTCCTTGGCAGCAAATTCCACTGTCAAACAGCTCTTACTGTCAGGAAGTTCTTCCTAATGTTTAGGTGGAATCTTCTTTCTTGTAGTTTGGATCCATTGCTCCGTGTCCGCTTCTCTGGAGCAGCAGAAAACAACCTTTCTCCCTCCTCTATGTGACATCCTTTTATATATTTGAACATGGCTATCATATCACCCCTTAACCTCCTCTTCTCCAGGCTAAACATGCCCAGCTCCCTTAGCCGTTCCTCATAAGGCATCGTTTCCAGGCCTTTGACCATTTTGGTTGCCCTCCTCTGGACACGTTCCAGTTTGTCAGTGTCCTTCTTGAACTGTGGTGCCCAGAACTGGACACAGTACTCCAGGTGAGGTCTGACCAGAGCAGAATACAGTGGCACTATTACTTCCCTTGATCTAGATGCTATACTCCTATTGATGCAGCCCAGAATTGCATTGGCTTTTTTAGCTGCTGCGTCACACTTATGTTGTATGTTTTTATATATGTTGGAAGCCACCAGAGTTGCTAGGGCAACCCAGTCTACTACTACTACTACTACTACTACTACTATTAAATAGGACGTCCCTATTTTCATCAGAGATATATTGGAGGGTATGACACTAACTTCTCCCCCCACCACATGAGACAATAGGGGGAGTGCTGTGGGAGGGGGGCAATTTTGATTACAAAAAGAATTAGAAGGGAGAATGTTAATCACTGATTCCTCCTAAGTCTCTTTCCTGCAATCAACTTTTAGTCCTTTGACTGCATTTCCCTAACAAAACAAAATCTTCAGACCAAACCACCACACATAGTTTGAGGCTCAGCACATGGTTAAACGTTGCCTTAAAATGATGCAGTATATCTCATTAATCTCACCACTGTCCTGCCCCATCATTTTCTGCTGATGGTTGGATTGGATTTATAGTGATATACATCCCACACAAAACGCAACTCAGAGCACAGCAAAAGTCAGTCTGGTTAACGGTCCCCTCACATCCGCTACCAGCCAAAAATCTGTTCATATGAAGTAGTATCATCACATCCTTTGCCCTCTTGCCTTTTGTGGGCTAAGACCATAGTTCTTAGGCCCACGCTTGACAAAACCTCTCTCAATATCTTGTATGTGAAGTGCATTATAGCTAGCTTTAAGGGGTTAACAGCCAAATCCTGCATAGATTCTGCACAGGCTGTATGTAGATAAGTACATTGAAATTTACGAAACAGGGCTGCAAGGTTGCAATCCTGTGCACATTTACTGTTGGGAGTAAAATCCGTTGCACTTGTGGGAAAGAAGGACCAAAACAGAGAATGACAATGGCATGTTCATGATTGTTTCTTGTTTACTACACAGCAAGTATAGGAAAGCCCAATCCAGACTGGGGCTGGGAGAGAGAGAAGATTCAAGCCTTTGCTCCTGTTGTGGTCCTGATCCAGATCACTGCCCCCAGTAGCTGTTTACAAATTGACCACCATTGTGTCTATTTTCACCCTTACTTCCAAGTAAACATGTATAGGATTGGGCTATTACCCAACTAACGACTACAATAGTTTCAGAATTACCCTCACCTGGTGGCTTTTTCAATTTTCTAGTTTACCGCTGACCAAGTTACCGTACTTTTCTGTCTATAAGACGTCCCCTTGTATAAGACACCCCCCCATTTAAGAAAATGAGGGGAGATGGCCCAAAGTTGTTCAGCCTCCCCCCCCCCCCACAGCTGCAGGCAGGAAACACTCCCTAGATCGTTTCCCACGAGCAGCGGCATTGGGTGAATTTGCCCTCCCTCCAGCCATCTGGTTTGCAGGAGCGCAACCTCCCCTGATGCCGCCATGCACAGGAAATGATCCAGGGAGTGCTTCCCGTGCGCAGCAGCATCAGGTGAATTTGCGCTCCTGTGAAAGAGCTGGCTGGCGGCACACGGCTTCTTCCCACCCATGCAGCTGTGGGCAGGAAACACCCCCCAGATCGCTCCCCGCTCGCTGCGGCATCGGGGGAAGCCGCGCTCCTGCCAACCGAATGGCTGGCGGCACACCGCCCTTCTCCCTGCTGCCATGTCACTATCCATGTATTGGACAACCCCAGTTTTTTGAAGTGATTTTTGAGTCAAAAACCCTCGTCCAATACATGGAAAAATACGGTATATTGTTTTACACCTGTGTGCATAATAATAATTCATAACAAAAATGTTCATTTCCCTGGAACATTCACAAGTCACTTGGGGAACCTAAGATCAAGAGTTGCCTTGCTGAATCAAAGCAAAATCCATCTAGATCAGCATTCTGCTGTTAATATCAGAAAGCAAAGACCTCTGCAAGCTGTCAAGCAAGGCACAGAAATGAAAGGCACCAGCTGTTCCTTTGAGGTATACTGCCTTCATCTATGTAGGTTCAACCATTTTTCATAAAGCAATCTCATCACATCTTAGGATGCTGAGTTAATTATTAACTTTGTACAGAAGTATTTTCTTATGTCAGCCTTGAACCGTATGCAGACCACTTCTTTGAAGACCTTGAATTATGAGATGAGAGGTAGGGGGGAATTCACTCTCTACCCATGCTTTTCATAGTGATAAGAACATAGCCTCAACTGAAGCAATAAAATACATAACCTGTATGCCACAATAAACCTTTAAGGCAGTCATTGTGGGTTTTGCTGCAACAAACAAAAAACTGCTGACATTCTGGAGTAAGCTAGAGAGCAGAACATTTTCTATGTGAATTCTCAGCTACATAGAAGAGATAATAACAAATATATCAGGAATCCACTAGTTTGCTTTTCATGCCTTTGGTATCAGATTCCATTATTCTTTGCAGAGTGGTTTTAATTAAACCAACTTGTGATCTTTCAGATGAAGGGTGGTATACAAATTTTAACAACAACAGGCCATTCAGTAAATGCTAATTTACCATTGTAGATATAACTTTAGAAACTGGTTGCCTGCAGTTCCTGCCAAAATCTGAGAAGCCTTTTAAAACATGTTCAGTCAGAAAGCATCATCCTGTGTTAAGCTGCCACCTCTATTTGTCCACTGTTGCAGCAACGGATGACTCACATTTATCTTAAGATCAACTGAGTAACACCCAAACTTGGCTGCCAAATGTCTCCTTTTGCCTGCCATTTTTAAGTGGCCCTCCTTTATATCAAAAAGTTGGTGCTGATACAAAATTACACATGTGATTTGATGATTCAAGAGAAGCCCATAAAAAGAACAAAATGTCTTGTGGCACCTCAAAGACTGAAATTTGTTGCCTGAAAACAACAGAGTCTTTTTAAGCCTAGCAAATTTATTATGGCGAAAGTTTTTGTGGGCTAGAGTCCACCATGAAAGCTTATTCCACAATACATATGTTAGCTGCCAAAGAATTCTCTGTTGTTTTCGTACTATGAAGCAAATCAATTGATTCAGCTGAGCCAGAACAGAACAGTATGAAACTTGCTGAGAAATTCTAGTACAGCAACTCCAGGCTGGAACTGCCTGTTTTAAGTCTTTTTGCCAGCGTATTGTTAATTTGGGGTCACCAGCAGGGGATCCTGCTCTTCCATTGAATGTTGCCATTTTTTATATCAGATTTGTGTTCTTTAGTATAAATGGCCTGTTTATGGGCCAGCCTAATACATTTTGGCACCTGAGGCAAACCACAAAATGGCACCCCCTCCCTGCCAGGGAAGAAGGGGTGAGTGAATATCTACACCAGGAAAAAGGGAGGAATAAAGATCTATTTTGGGATCTGCTGCCCCTGTAGATCCTGCCACCTGTTGCCTCTCCTTGTCTCATGGGTGATCCAGGCCTATTCGGACAAAGGCATTGTTGGTAATGGTGTTTTATGGGCAGGTGAATGAACTCTGATGGCATGGCTGATGTTATTAGGTCCTGTCTCCTGCTTGAAACCTTATTTGACAATGATAATGATAATGATAATTTATTATTTATTATTTATACCCCGCCCATCTGGCTGGGTTTCCCCAGCCACTCTGGGCGACTTCCAACAAAATATTAAAAATATTTTATCACTGCCTCTCCTTCTTTCTCAGTCAATTTCCCTAGCTTACAGATGACTTAGTCCTAACAGATGACAAATATTATCTTTAGCAGAGTCAATCCATTCAAATGAGTCTTATGCCTCTTTACAATTCCTATAATCCAATTTTAAGAAGGCAGAATCACATTTCAAGATTATTATTTTTAAACAGATGCAATGTGCAGAAGGGAGTAGTAGACATTGATCAGAATGTAAGATCTTCTTGATCACAAGGGGATAGATGGATGCTGGATGCACACATGCTAAAAAAAATGGAGATAGGTGCTGCTTCTTAGTATTTGCCCCACCTGTGTGGAGGAGACGCTCTCTGGGTGTGGAAGATAGTAACATGCAATATCATATCCCATTTATAGCATGCTTTGACCCAGCATTTTCCCTCCATCACCCTTGATATCCAGTATCCTTGCAAAACCCTATCACTGATCATAACACTTTAAATTCCGTGTTATACAGTTTCACCTGTGTTAAGAATGTAAGTACCCTGCGTGCCATATACACTATGTTGGAAAAACGAGGGCAGACCTTTGTTACAATTTCAAAAAATCACAAATGAGTAGTCGCGCACACACAAGCCTTGAAAAACCTGTTGCCACCTGCTTAAACGAGCACAGCCTTTCAGATTTGGAAATATAGCCAAACGAAAACAAACAAAACTCATGTACTAGTCATATTGCATCTGAAGGACTATGCCCAGTCCTGGACATCACATATTTAGAAGAATTTAGATAAATTGGAACAGGTTCAGAGGAGGGCAGCGTAGATATGGTCCATGGTATAAAAGACAAGCCCTATGACTGGGTATGTTTAGCCTGAAGAAGAGAAGATTGTGACAGTATTCTTCACACACACACACACACCCTGCAACAAATAAGACAAGGTATTTAAAATCAACACAAAGTAAAACGGATTTGTAGCTAAATATTATGAAGTTGGTTGCGCTTGTAATAAAGTCTAGGAACACTATGCTAAACCCAGAACTGCAGTATAACATCTGATCAGTAGAGGGCAGACATAACCCAACAAATTTGTACCAAAGAAGAAATTACATTCTTGCGATAGAATGATTGTCCTGTTACCTTTGAAGAATAAAGGGACAATTCTGACATTGTTAAATGTCTTCTTCGGTCCATTACCCTCAAATCTAAAGGAAAGTTCAAGCTTACCAGGTTCCATGAAAATATCTCACTTTATGGAAACATCCATAGCTTATAGGTGCAGAAGACTACTGTATATTCTATGCCAAGATACCACCTTTTGCTTATATTATTCATCAGGGTTCCTCCCCCTAAAAAAGAAGCATCTTAACTAAGCAGTTTTCAAAATGTAGGTGAAATCTGAGTGCCACCGAGCTGCTTTTCTTCACTCTGAACAAACAGGTTAGAAAACGGAAATATTACAGCCTTGCAGTCTATGTCTTAAAATGTATCTGTGATTCTCACCTGTACACTGTTATCAGGGATGAGATTTTCACCCAGAGATTCATTCCCAATTCCAGAATCGTCCTTCAGAATGGGATCATCTGTGGCCACTGAGGGGTTTGGTTTCAGAAAGGCAAACTCATTCCGGTCTGCCTTAGACGCTAAGCACACTTCATATGAATAGGGCAATGTCAATGTCCCATTATTGTAATTGCAGGAAAATTTGTGTCCCAAGCTAGAGTACAAGTCAGTATTGTAGGATCCAAGCACTGTTGGGCTTCTCTGTCTCCGACATTTAAGTATTAAAACTGTTAAGACTGTAAAAAGGAATAAGAATGAGACCAAAGCCAAGGCTATAACTAAAATGGCATTCATATCAGACTGATACTTAGAGTCAATGGCTGGTTTGCTCATTTCCGGAAGTGCCTCTTGGAAGTTCTCAGCAACCACAAGGTTGAGGACCACAGTAGCTGAGAGTGGAGCCTTCCCATTGTCCTTCACCAAGATGACCAGCTTCTGTTTCACAGCATCTTTCTCCAGAAGGGCTCGTGACGTCCTGATCTCTCCCGTGTGGGTCCCAATGGTGAAGAGGGCCGGCTCTGTGGCCTGCAGCACTTGGTAGGAGAGCCAGGCATTGTGCCCAGAGTCCGCGTCCACAGCCACCACTTTGGTCACTAGGTAGCCTGGCTCTGCCGAGTGAGGAACCATCTCAAACAAGGCAGAGCCCTCGGCGCCCGGGAAAGGATACAGAACGCGAGGGCTGTTATCGTTCTGATCCAAAATGTACACCCACACGGTGGCGTTGTTGCTGAGAGATGGAGAGCCGCCATCTTGGGCCTTCACTTGGATCTGAAACTCCCGGAATTGCTCATAGTCAAAGGAGCGCTGTGCATAGATAGTTCCCGTCTCTGAGTTGATGGAGACGTAAGAGGAGAGAGGCAGCTCCTCCATGTTGCTGTTGAGGATGGAGTAAGTGATACGTGAGTTGCGGTCCAGATCCGGGTCTGAGGCTTTGAGGGCAAAAATGGAGGCACCTGAGGGATTGTTTTCTGGCACAAAGACACTGTAGGTTGATTTTTCAAAGGCAGGGGGGTTGTCATTGATATCTGAAATCTGCAGGGAGATGGTTTTGTTGGAGGAGAGAGGGGGGCTACCTTTGTCGGTGGCCGTGATTGTGATGTTGTATCCTGAGGCTTTTTCTCTGTCTAGGGGACTCTCTGTAAGTAGCTTGTAGTAACTGTTAGATGAAGAAAGAATTTTAAAAGGCAAATTATATTGTATGTGGCAAGTAACCTTCCCATTTTCTCCTTCATCTCTATCATCCACATTGATCAAAGCTATCACAGTTCCTGGTAGGGAGTCTTCGGGAACTGGACTAAACATAGATGTTAGCAAAATCTCTGGAGCATTGTCATTCTCATCCAGAACATCAATCTCGACTTTACAATGTGCCAGTAGTCCACCACCATCTTTGGCTTCCACTAACATCATATAGCTTCTGGATTCTTCAAAGTCTAAAGTCTCCCTAACTAAAATTGCTCCACTTTCTGCATCCAGGCTGAATTTCTGGCTTGCTTTAGCTGGGATATTGCTAAAACTGTATCTTATCTGTGCATTTGGACCTTCATCTGCATCAGAGGCTTTCACCTGGATCACTAACGATCCTTTTGGTGCACTCTCTTTTAGGCTGAGTTTATAGACTTCTTCATTGAAAACAGGTGGGTTGTCATTGGCATCAGTGACATTAATCCATATCTGGGCTGTTCCAGTTTTTCTTGGTTCTCCACCATCCAGGCCTGTAAGGATCAAGTGCAGGCTGTGCTCACTTTCCCGATCCAGAGGTTTGCTTTGCACTAAAATAGGATATTTATTTCCATCTGGACTTTCTTTAACTTCCAAGGTGAAGTACTGGTTACTGCTCAGCTGGTAATTTTGCAGAGAATTTATCCCAACGTCAGGATCTTCAGCACTTGCAAGGGGGAATATGGCTCCAGTCAAGCTAGATTCACTTATTTCTAGCTTGATATCATCTTTTAAAAATTGTGGTGCATTATCATTAATATCCTCTATGGTGATGCTTATATGAAAAACATTTAGAGGGTTTTCAACCACAGTTTCAAAGTTAAGGACACAACGGGGTGATTTCCCACAGATTGCTTCTCGATCTATTTGGTCTCTGACATAGAAGTCTCCATGTTCCTCATTCACAGTAAAGAACTGAGCATTAGCTGCAGAAACAATACGGAGTTTCCTCTTCACCAGGTCTCTCTTACTCAGACCCAAATCCTTGGCAAGATTTCCCACAAGAGAACCCTTCTCCCTTTCCTCAGGAATTGAATACCAGACCTCTTCCGACATTGTCAGGCAGAACAAAGAGAATAACAAGGAAAGCTGTACTTGCCGCCGGAGTGGCTCCCTGCTCCCTGTGATCTTCATCCATTTCCTCGGCTGCTTTGTTTGCATCTTTTCTTTTCTGATTCGGGTCTTCAAGTTTCTTTCATGCTGCAAGAAGTTGTTGTCAGGAGCAGGCATCGTTCCGTGATGCAGTCTCAACGGGGAGGGATCCATTTTTGGTAGGATGCTATATTGTTGTCCCTCAATTCCAGCTCCTTCAGATTTGTAGAACTTAACTCAGTAATTGTTACATCACAGGAAAAGTGAATGGACCCCTGATTTCTATCCTTATCCCGTATTGGCCAACAGCGGCACTCTGAGTCTCTGCTGGAAAACTGCAGGAGCACCTACTGGCACAACATGCTGATAAGAGTTCAGTGGCTGACAGGGTAGCAACATTTCTCACGAGATGTGCACAGGTTTATGCAATTATTTAGTTGTGTGTGCATTTCACAATTCTCCCTAAGACAGTATGTGCAAGAGTGAGCACACATATGGTGCATACAGGAAACACTCTGAAGTTATTACCTTAACTATCAGTGGGCTTTGTATCAAGAACTTTATGAACAAAGTTTCTGAGGCAGAGATATAGCACTCGACACTTAATTTGAGAGGGTTTCCTTCACAATAGCCCCCCAAAGCAAAGCCTTAAATTCTTCAGAAGGTCTAAAGGCAATGCCCATAGTACCAGCTTTTGTGCCAGACTGCCAACCTCTTTTTATGATTAGAGGAAGAAACTGAGGCAGAAAGGGGTGGGAGTCATTATGAAGAGCTGTTGTGTGGGGAACAACTACAAGTGCTGGGCCCTTGCTCCCCACCCCCTAGAATTTCTGAATCCACAATACTTCATTTTATAGGACAGGAATGGGCAGACATCAAGCTAATCTATCAGTCAGAACCAGGTGCAAAAGACATAGGGTTGTAGGCAACTACTGGTAAGTCCTACTCTGAGGTAGACTCAGTGACATAAGTGAACCTAAGTTTGTCATGTCCATCAACTTCAATAGGTCTGAGTAAGACTAGCATTGAGTACCACCCATAGAATTAAAGAACAGGCTTCTTCTGAGCACATTCTGAGCCAAGGAATGTGTTTTCAGTACCAGAACAGAATTGCTCCACAATCATTCACACAAAAGTTCACTCCTGGTTAGTTTTCCTCATTTCAGCAGCCTAATTTAGGTGAAAAAAAGTTTTTTTGTTACTGTTATGCTGGGAGCCAGAAACCCTTGCAATTCTGCTGAAAATCACCCAAAGATCTATTGGTAGATCCTGACCCGCCGCCTGCCCATCTCTCTCTAGGATATTGCATGTGATACTTCTGCAATAATTGCAACAATTTTGTTTTTTAGTCTTATATACTATTCAGTCTACAGAGACTGATGATAGGCAAGAATGTTATATAAACAGAGAAGTTGCAAACGATAATTGTAGTCATGATGACAAAATCACAGAGTTTGAAATATGTTTAGGAACATATTTTAGGATTTTAGGAAATCAGTGTGGGACATAAAGGAAGTATATGTCTGAGTCAGAGTCCACATCCATGGCCATTGCCTTAGTGACCAGGTAGGTATCCTGGCTCTGAGGAGCGAGGGGCCAGCTCTATCCCCGTGGAGCCGTCAGTGGGAGGGGAGGGGTACAGGTTTTGGGGAGCATTGTCATTTTGGTCCAGGATGAAGAGAGTCACTGAGACGTTGGAGCTGAGTGGTGGGGAGCCTCCATCCTTGGCTCTTCCATGGAACTTAATCTCCTGGAACTTTTCATAAATGAAAGAACATCAGGCATAAATAACCCCAGACAGAATTAATAGAGCTATATAGACAAATTACTGATCTCATTTTTAATAAGTTATTCTCAGTCTGGATAAGTTGTTCTTCATGGACCTCACAACCCTGCCCCAGGACTGGATAGCTGACTGAAATCCTGGCTGGCTCTCAGACTCTTCCTCATCTCTTTGGGGGCCATAGGCTGAGAGAAGAAGGTGAACCAGGCAGGAACATAAGAGTTGCCACAGTGCCTGGCTAGCTGCTGCAGAGGCTACTCATGAGAAGGAATCAAATGGAAACAAGTCCTGACTGAGATCCTGGAAGGGGTGGATCCTCTAGCTCCTGTATAAGTTCCCAGTTCTAAGTTCCTTCATTGCTGAAGCAACAGCTCCCATCTCCTCTTCAGTCTGCGTGATGCACAGAAACAGCCACCACCTGGTACCAAACTGTAATGATTGCTGATCGATTTCTTCAGTTTGAAAGGGAGACTGTCAGAACCGAACACAGGATTTCTCTATGGATTCTTTAATCCTGATTTTGCATGTTTAGGAGGGCTTCTGTTGTCTTCTTGAGAGATATTTCTTTGGGGGGGGGTTTTTGGCAGTACAATATGTGAGGATATGGCTAATTAAAGAGCATAGCCATACACAGGTAACAAGGAAAACAAATTTGGCAATCTCCATATTGAGCCTGGACTCACTGAATAATGGAGGCTTGTTTAAAGCCCAAGGCACTGTCATTGCATCAGGTTTTTGAAGTACCAGACCTTACTGACTCTCCTCCTTAATATACTGTGAGGAGCAGATGTTGATCAGCTTCCTCTCTGTGGTTAATAATTCTTTCTACCACAAGTTCAACATCTGGCACCTCCAGCTCCTATTTTCATGTCCAGGAAAAAATTACCGGTATTCCTTTAGCTGATTTTGTAGTTCTAGAGAGAATTGGTTTCCAAATCAGTGTCTTGTGCCTTATAGATGGCAAATTGGAGTTCTCTTGCTTTATTCTCACCAACTTTTGTTTCTGGTTCTTCTGATGGGAACCTGGGAACATTGTCATTAATACCTATCATTTCAATTTCCACTCCATAAATTTTCATTGACCCCTCCACATATAACCACAAAATTCATGACACACTTCATGGCCACAAATTCCTCTCCATGTATTTGGTCTGTGGTGTGTAAATGACCAGCTTCAGAGTAAAATACTGAGACCTATATTGTGAAAACTATGTACACCTCTCTCTGAAAGGTCTCTTATATCCAGTCTCATCTCATTTGTGCAGAAGTAGCATGCACTCTACTACTGAAGCCACAGCTCTCCCTTTAATTACTGTTAGAGCTGACCATGATTTGACCACAACACCATTTTAAAGAGCGCCAGAATACGAGGAAAGCACTTCTGCGTATGTGTAGACTGCCTGTCTTTTATTGCTAAGTCACCGCAATAAACTTTCACGGGTCTGATGTTGGTGGGAAGTATAACAGGGCACAGGTAAAGTTGGGTTCCAAAATATTGGTTGGGGTAGTACACAAAGAGTTCTAAAATATGAACAGATCATTTTAAACAGATTTTACGCAAGTGCAGCATACTACCCTCTTCAGAGATCCCTATTTCTATGTGGAGGTTTGTGGCCAACATCAATATACTATTAATTAGCAAGAAGAGATCACTTCCCTATCTCCTGACAGCTAAAAAAATAGTAACTTTTAAAAAAGCAAAGCTAATCAAGTAAAATTGCTACCTTATTTAATGAAAGTGGATATAACAAACACGCTTCCCAGATTGTTATGAGCTCCTCTTTGAATGGCAGTACTTCGTTACTTCACTCTGCTAAGCATAATTACATGTCAGGAAGTCCAATAGATTTTAGTAAAGCATACTTCCAAGTGCATATGATCATGAGAGCAGCCAATGAAAATCAAAGTTATTACTAGGAAAGAAACCTAAACAGAAACAATGATAAAGTAAATGATTCACAGTGAGCTCAGTGGTCTAGATAAAGGAAAATGAGTCATTTCAGCAAGATGAAATCACTGCCTCTTTCTATGGTTGTTCACTGATTATTCCATCATGTGTAGAATTCATGCACATTCTCCAATGTTTGTGCTGTCTCTGGCCCTGTCCAACATCTGCATATTCAGTGGAGCATTGGGAAGAAGAACCTACACGTTTATAGCTCCATGTGCATAGGTTTTAACCTGGCTTGGGTGTTATGACTGAACAAGGAATTGCAGTATTGTAAGGGTGCTGCATTATCAGGGTTCTCAATTGTGAGGAGGCTTCTAAGAGCTCAGTGCAGTGGATGGAGTCAGCTGACTGCAGGGCTGGCAAACAGGACCCCATGCGCCTTACTTGTGTTACGATTCTTTTCAGGTATAATAAAAAAACCTCTTTGTACTCAGTTTCTGTTGCATGGATTCAGCCTCTCCTGCACTGAAGCCACTATGCCACACCCTAGGCATCTCTTTTGTGTTATATCACATCTCCATGGCAGCCACTTTGTGTCAAGACACGCCCCTATAGCAGCCATTTGTGGCTGGTGCCCACAACACTCTCTCCAAATTCCAAATGTGCTTACTGGACAAAAAAGGCTGGCTACTCTGCTTTATATTCACTATGCAAGAAAGGCCATTATTTGACTTGAGCATTATCAGTTTGGACATTGTCCTGTGCAAATGTCAGAAAAAGTGAATGCATTACATATCTATATCTATATCATCTATATCATCTATATCATTTGTATCTATATCTATATCATTCTGCTAATTCACCTTGGATGAATGGCAGATTTTTTAAAAAACCTGTTTATTTTAAGATAGGTTTCGTTTCATTTGGAGCTCAAAGGTCAAACCCTGAGGAAGATAAGGAAAGCGGACCGAGGTGGTCTCCTCAGGTGAAGTACAAAATGCAACGTGAAAAGAATCCTGGGTTCACTAGATTTTTACTCCATTCCCATAAAAGGTCATTGAAATTCCTCGAACATATTGGGTTGAAATGAAGTTACCTTTTCTCTTATCAAGGTTTTATTCCATATTCTGATTGTAAAACATGCCACAGGAAATGTGAACATGGATAGCTCTCTTGCTAAGGAGCATATTTCATAGTCTGTAAGTTCTTTTCCAGGTGCTGTGACCCCAGCACACATATGATCCACACAATATCTGTTGTTGACACATGAACAGCCCAGACTATTCTCAGTCACAGCCACGTGTAGAAATGTGTGTGAACCAGCAATACATGCAACCAAACAAAATGTCCATGATAAGGGAATGTCACAAAATGCTGATTTCTATATTTGTGTATTACTAGTTCACAACATGTAGTTATATTATCCATGTTATCATGGGTGCCTTTGTTGTCAAGCTTCTGCTAGGATGGCATATGTGTGGGAGAATGCTATTCTATTAGATGCTATTAATTTTCGGGGATAGAAAACCATATGGATAGAATTAATCTACTCAACAGATTGGTAAAAACCAAGGGAAATTATTCAGTCTATAGCTACACTGATATAGCCAGAAAAGCAGAAAAATAAGATGCTTAGCTTAATTTAGGAATGACTCGCTTGTAAGAGTGCCAAGAATCCAAGTACCAGTTGGATGTGCTAAGTAAGCATGTTCAGAATGCCTCAGTGGCATGCCATTCAGGCAGGTCTAAGTGCTGGTTCTTCCCATATAAAGCATCAGACACTTGGGCACATAATGATCTAAAAACAGTAGCTAATAATACCTATGAGGGAAAAAGATGTAGTACCAACATCACAGTTTCTGAAAGCAAAGCTTACCTGCTCACCAACCTCCTCTTTGACATTGGCATCCCCACCATTGGCATCCACAAGAACCACCTGAGAGCTATCATTGCATAACAAATTTTCTGCCACCTGGATATGGGGTTTCTGGAAAGAGATCTGCTCTTTCCTCATCTCTGATGATAGACAGAGTTGGTAGGAATAAGGTAAAGTTCCTTCTTCATAGTTTGGTGGAAATATGACCTGCGCCTTAGAAAAAGCATTAGGCTCAAAGCATTGGAATAATTTGGGATTTCCTGATTGTCGAAGTTTCATGACAATGACCAGTATCACCGTCAGGAGGAATAGAAATGAGATCAATGCCAAAGCCAGCACTAAGTAAAACTGGAGGTCTGAATGATGCTCTGTGTCACTGGATTGCCTAGTCATTTCTGGAAGTGCCTCTTGGAAGTTCTCAGCAACCACGAGGTTGAGGACCACAGTAGCTGAGAGCGGAGCCTTCCCATTGTCCTTCACCAAGATGGCCAGCTTCTGTTTCACAGCATCTTTCTCCAGAAGGGCTCGTGATGTCCTGATCTCTCCCGTGTGGGTCCCAATGGTGAAGAGGGCTGGCTCTGTGGCCTGAAGCACTTGGTAGGAGAGCCAGGCATTGTGCCCAGAGTCAGCGTCCACAGCCACCACTTTGGTCACTAGGTAGCCTGACTCTGCCGAGTGAGGAACCATCTCAAACAAGGCAGAGCCCTCGGCGCCCGGGAAAGGATACAGAACGCGAGGGCTGTTATCGTTCTGATCCAAAATGTACACCCACACGGTGGCGTTGTTGCTGAGAGATGGAGAGCCGCCATCTTGGGCCTTCACTTGGATGTGAAACTCCCTGAATTGCTCATAGTCAAAGGAGCGCTGTGCATAGATAGTTCCCGTCTCTGAGTTGATGGAGACGTAAGAGGAGAGAGGCAGCTCCTCCATGTTGCTGTTGAGGATGGAGTAAGTGATACATGAGTTGCGGTCCAGATCCGGGTCCGAGGCTTTGAGGGCAAAAATGGAGGCACCTGAGGGATTGTTTTCTGGCACAAAGACACTGTAGGTTGATTTTTCAAAGGCAGGGGGGTTGTCATTGATATCTGAAATCTGCAGGGAGATGGTTTTGTTGGAGGAGAGAGGGGGGCTACCTTTGTCGGTGGCCGTGATTGTGATGTTGTATCCTGAGGCTTTTTCTCTGTCCAATGGACTATCTGTGAGAATTTTGTAATAATTGTTAGATGAGGATAAGATTTTAAATGGTACATTACCTTGTAGATGGCATGTAATTTTTCCATTTTCTTCAGAATCTTTATCCTTTACACTGATAACAGCAATTACTGTCCCAGGAACAGAATCTTCAGGAATCGGACTAGACAAGGAGGCCAGAATGATCTCTGGAGCATTGTCATTCTCATCTATAATCTTTATTTCAATTTTACAGTGAGCCACTAATCCTCCTCCATCTCTTGCTTCAACTGTCATAGTGTACTTCTCTGTTTCCTCAAAGTCAAGAGCTTCTTTAATTGTAATTGTACCACTTTGTGGTTCTAGTTCAAATATTTGGTGGACTGTTTCTGGGATGTTATTAAAAATATAACTAATATGTGCATTTAGACCTTCATCTCTATCAGAGGCTTTTACTTGGAGTATGGGGGACCCCACAGGGGAATTTTCCCTCACGGTGATCTCATAGACCTCTTGAGTGAAGACTGGTGGGTTGTCATTGGCATCTGTGACATTAATCGATAACTGGGCTGTCCCAGTTTTTCTGGGCTCACCCCCATCCAGGGCCGTAAGGATCAACTGAAGGGAGTGATCATTTTCCCGATCCAAAGGTTTTTGCAGCACCAATTCCGCATATTTATGTCCATCCAGACTATCTTGAACCTCCAATGTGAAAAACTGATTTGGGCTTAACTGGTAGTCTTGAAGAGAATTCTTCCCAATATCAGGATCTTCAGCTTTCCCAAGGAGAAATCTGGCACCTGGCAATGTGGATTCAATTATTTCAAGCCTTATATTGTCATTCAGGAAATGTGGTATATTGTCATTAATGTCCTGAATTGCTACACTTACATGGAAAACATTTAATGGATTTTCAACTAAGGCTTCAAAATTAATGAAGCACTGTGTGCTCTCTCTGCACATTCCCTCACGATCTATCCTCTCATTCACATACACATTTCCATTTTCTGCATTGATACTGAAATATGGTTTTTTACCTTCAGAAATGATATGCAGGTTTCTATTCCTCAGTTCTCTGGCATTCAGTCCCAAATCCTTGGCAAGATTTCCCACAAAGGACCCCTTTGCCATCTCCTCAGGGATGGAATAGTGAATTGACTCTGAGATCTCCCAGCAGAGGAAAAACAATAATAGTAGAAGCAAAATGTGGCTTCTGAATGCCCTGAAGCTTTCTCTAGGAATAACTTCCATCCTCATCTCCATTCTCCTGCTAATGAGCAGGTGAGCTTTTTGTTGTTGTTCAAAAAACAGGGATACAGAAGAATAAGTTGATTCCCTTGATTTCCCTCTCAGTTTGCTTGTATCACATTTGTTTCCTCATCTCAGTAACAGCAGGCAGGTCTTCGTAGTCTGTTCTTTCTGCAGCTGGTAAGTAGCAATCTGACAGTGGATCCCTAATAGCTCTTTGATTCCCAAATTGGCCAACAGCGGCACTGTGAGTTCCAACTGAAGAACTGCAAGTGAATCAGCTCTAAGAATAAACCGGAAGAACTGAAATATATGCTTTCCCTTTCCATAAAAAAACATTTTAATACTTTGAAAGCAACATTTAGTGACTAAAAGCAATTGTGTTATGTATTACAGTACTAAGTTCTTGACCATATTGATGGATGTGTACAACCCCTTCAGACTTTTAATGTTTTCAACAAAATTTCTCTCACAGGCCATTTGCAAGAAAATCACTTTATATACATAAAATATTATATTTTAATTAGATGAAAGTTCTGGATTTCATCTCTTATATTCCCTTCTTTTTTGAAATAACAATTGTTTTTTTAAAAAATATCCACACTTTTAACATTCCTTATTTTTTTAAAAAAAGTATTTGTAAAAAAGTATTTTTTAAAAAAACAGGAAAGGATCACTTTTTTGTAGATTCAGTCCAGTAAAGATGGTCTGTGTTCATGGGATTCTTGTACAGTGGTACCTCGGGTTACATACGCTTCAGGTTACATACGCTTCAGGTTACAGACTCCGCTAATCCAGAAATAGTACCTCGGGTTGAGAACTTTGCTTCAGGATGAGAACAGAAATCATGCTCCAGCGGTGCGGCAGCAGCAGGAGGCCCCATTAGCTAAAGTGGTGCTTCAGGTTAAGAACAGTTTCAGGTTAAGAACAGACCTCCGGAACAAATTAAGTACCTAACCCGAGGTACCACTGTACCTGAAATGTTTGATGCCAATGGACAGTTTTCTGAAACTCTTCCCTCAAGACCAGTAGATTTTTTTGACTTTGGCTACTCACAACAATGTTTCAGTACATTTTCCAAATAAAGGAGGAAATGTGCCGCTAACATTTAGGCATGTAGATGCATATGCAGAGGATACAACAGCTTGCCAATAGGGCAAAGTTGAAAACATTTATACTACATCTATCACCAATGTATTGATCCCCACAAACTGTGAGATGGGAGCGTCACTGAAATTCACACTCCCCGACTCAACCAGCTGAGAATTTCTCCATCTGTGCAACCTGATGACCACTAACACAAGGAGGAAGATGAGGAACAAGCAGGAGTCAAAAGCCACTGCAAGGGCCAGGTAGAAGGTGAGGTCAGACGGAGGAGCAGAAGATGGAACTGTCTGTGCTAACTTAGAGAAACAAAGATAGAGAGAGGAAACAAAGTCAAATTTCAAAACTATGTTAGAAAAAAAGAAGGTTCAGCACCAGAAGAGAGATTTATGGTGAACATTTCCAGTTGTAGGAGCAATTCAGACATTGTATAGAACATTGTGCCGTATCATTCTTTGGATATTTTCATGAAAAAAGTTATAAAACAATCTATTAAGGAGTCTTTAAGTCTGGGGTACATTGCCTTAGATTAGTTTGCTTTCTCTTTCTCTTTCCTACAATATGATATTTTGATTCAGTGGGGGAACACTGGTGGGAGCAACACAGAAAGTAGAGTGGCCCAGATACATTGCATGGAATTCATTCTCTTGTTGATCAGGAGGGGTGGAATTGTGAGAGGAAAGAGACCCTCTCAGGCCACAATACTCCCTTATATACACATCTCCTAAAAACACAGAAACCTATGTTTGCACCATATAACCTGCTGCTTCTGGTTAGTTAATCAGTTAATCCTACTTCTTTACTCATAAGCACTAATAAATTAAGATCCTCACTATAAGTAACACACAGAAGGAATTTTTAGATTACAACTCTGAAAGTGTGTTTAGGGGGCAACACGTTTATGTTAAATGCTCTTAAGTATCTGCTATGAGAGAATGGCCAGGATTGGGATGAGATGGTGGTTTCATTGGTATGATGTTGCCTCTGATTCCCGGAATAGGATGGGTGTAGTAATCATGTGACTTGATATTTTGCTGCCATAAAAATGCTAAGTTTTGTCATAGTGCATTCGAGTTGTATGCAAAAATTACTACAGTAAGTCTGGAACGCATCTGGAGAACAATTGCAAATCCAACCAAATGATTGGTTTGCGCAGGGTTTTAAACACAGGCTTTAAAAGGAAACAGTTGTAGATGGTCTACACAGAAACCTAGGAGGATGCAACAAAGAAATAAAATAAATAAAATTGAATCCATGTCATAGGGTTGCCATACGTCCTCTTTTGCCAGGACATGCCCTCTTTTTCATGGGTATGTAAAATGAGAGTTGTCATTTTACATACATTAAAACATTAGTTAAAAGTAGAGGTTGGCAAATGTGTCCTCTTTTTTCTATTCAAAATATGGCAACCCAGGAAGATAAAAAATGATAAGAGGACCACAAGAAACAAATGAATGGAACAGAGATGGATCAGGTGGACTGAGTATTTCAAGGAGAAGAATAGTTGACAAAGTGCAAATAGCAGAAGAATGGCAATAGAATGAAAAATTGTAAAACAAAATTATAATTTAATGGCAGTATGCCATAAATAGAACTTCCGGTATAGATGAGATGTGTCAGAAAATGGAATCACAATGTGTTCTCACTCTTACATTTAGCCTTATTTTGATTTACAGTATTTATAGCATACTCTTCATTGAATATTTCCAGTCCCAATGACTTGAGTCCACTAAAGTTTATACCATAACAAATATGTTTGGGTTGCATCCAATGCTCATGTTTCTTCTCCTCTCCCCTCCCCAGTTGTCCTAATGAACAGTATTTAAGAGATCAGCTTGGCCCTACAACACAGAAAAATGGCAAAGCCCAACCCCTACCCCAAATGAGGAAGCAACTGCAAATGAAGAAAGAAATTGCCAGTTTGCATCTAAAGCAGCATGCTGGCCATTACTTTTGATGGGAATCCCATAAAAACTTCCCCTATACTTTTCCAGCCCCCAGAGCTCCAGTTTACAACTAGAAGCTCTATAGAGCTTAGATAATTTGAAGGCTGGTGATGGGAGAAGAGAGAGGGCAGGAGAAGGGAAAGCCACACATAAAAAGATGGCCAGCACATTGCCATTTGTGTGCACCTGAGGGTATGGCAGGAAAGAGGAGTGGAAGCAAGCAAGAAGCTTGCATACGGATGCATCCTAAATATAATTATTCTTAAATCGTTCAGCACTTCTGCACACTACTTCTGGAAACCTCAATAAAGCTACTCCTTACGGACATCATTACTTTGAAAGTCCAAGACACTGAGACTGCAGTCTTATACATGTTCACTTCACCTGGAGTTCCTTTTGAGTAGACATGCATGGGATCCTACTGTTAACTTCCAACGTCATAAATACCACAGAACTGGTTTAGTAGTCCAACTGAGTAAAGCAAAGCTACTTGGATCCAATGCTTAGATATTTTTGCCTTGACACTGTAAACTTTACTCTTTTATCATGCATAAATCAGTAGACGGTTCATGAGGGGCCCAATAAATAAGGCTCATATTTCAGTAAACATATATGTCAGAGAAAATGAATTCTCCTCCATATAATGTTTCAGTGTCAGTTATGGTAAAAGATCATGCAGCGTGCAATGAAAAATATTCTGGAATAAACCCTACCTTATCATCACTTGCCATCTCAGAAATTAAATTGCTTCCTCCATTGCCTGTAAAAGGCACAGCAGGTTTTTCACTGCCAATATTGTCTACCATCTGAACACTGGGTGTCAGGAAGGTAAACTCATTCTTCCTGGACTCAGAAGACAGACACAGCTGGTAGGAATAGGGCAAAGTCCCATCTTCAAAGTTGGGTGGGAAGATGGCACCATTCTTGGAATGGGGAACAGGACCAAAGCACTGTAGGAACCTGGGATGCCCTGATTGACGGAGCTTCATTGTAACGGCCAGAATCACAGTCAAGAGGAACAAGAAGGAGATCACTGCTAAAGCCAGCACCAAGTAGAACTGCAGGTCAGACTGATACTCCGAGCTGCTGGGTTGGCTCTTCATTTCCGGAAGGGCCTCCTGAAAGTTCTCAGCAAACACCAGGTTCAGAGTCATGGTGGCCGAGAGAGACGGCTGCCCGTTATCCTTCACCATAATGACCAGTCTCTGTTTCACAGCGTCTCTCTCCACAAAGGCCCTGGCGGTCCTGATCTCTCCAGTATGAGAACCAACCGTGAAGAGTGCCGGCTCAGTGGCCTGAGTCAGGTGGTAGGAGAGCCAGGCGTTGTGTCCAGAATCTGCATCCACGGCCACCACCTTGGTGACAAGATAATCTGCCTCGGCCGAACGAGGCACCATCTCAAACAAGGCTGAGCCCTTGGCTTCTTGTGAGGGGGACAGGATACGAGGGCTGTTATCATTCCTGTCAAGAACAAACACCCTGACGGTCACATTGCTGCTGAGAGGGGGAGAACCCCCATCTTGGGCCTTCACTTGCAGCCGGAACTCTCTGAATTGTTCATAGTCAAAGGATCTCTGGGCATAGATGGTGCCGGTCTCTGAATTAATGGAGATATAGGAGGAGATGGGAAGCTCCTCAATGTTGCTGTTGAGGATGGAGTATGTGATCCTTGAGTTCTGGTCCATATCGGGATCAGAGGCTTTGATGGTGAAAATGGAGGCACCTGAAGGATTGTTTTCTGGCACGTAGATGTTGTAGGATGGCTTCTGAAAGGAAGGGGCATTATCATTGATATCCGAAATCTGTAGTGAGATTGTTTTGTGTGTGGAAAGAGGTGGAGTTCCTTTGTCAGTAGCTGTGATTGTAATATTGTATGCAGGAGCTATTTCTCTGTCCAAAGGACTGTCTGTCTGGAGTTTAAAGTAATTGTTAGATGAGGGAAGAACTTTAAAGGGTAAATCATCGTTTAAGTAGCAAGTAACCTTCCCATTATCTCCACTATCTCTGTCATTTACATTGATCAGAGCAATAACAGTTCCCGGCAGAGAATCTTCAGGAACAGGACTGAACATGGAGGCTAAGGTCACCTCTGGGGCATTATCATTCTCATCAAGCACAGTTATTTCAATATTGCAATGTGTCAACAATCCGCCACCATCTTTTGCTGTAACCATCATTGTATATTTTTCAGTTTCCTCAAAGTCCAACGGATCTATAAGAGTGATTGTACCGTTGATTGGATCCAGTCTGAATTTCAATTGGACATTTGCTGGTATATTGCTGAAATGATACCTGATTTGGGCATTTGTACCTTCATCTTTATCTGAGGCTGAAACCTGAAGCACAGGAGATCCAAGGGGAGTATTCTCCCTCAAACTGACCTTGTACACCTCTTGAGTGAAAACAGGTCGGTTGTCATTGACATCAGTAACATTAATCCGTATCTGGGCTGTTCCAGTTTTCCTAGGCTGACCCCCATCCAAGGCTGTAAGGATTAAGTGAAGGGTCTGTTCATTTTCCCGATCCAGTGGTTTATTTAGCACTAATTCTGCATAACTATTTCCATCTTTTCTCTCTCTAACTTCCAAAGTGAAGTACTGATTGGAGCTCAGCTGGTAATCCTGGAGTGAGTTCACCCCAATGTCAGGATCTTCCGCCTTCCCAAGGAGAAACTGTGTACCTAGCAGAGTGGATTCAAGGATCTCTAAATTGATATTGCTATTCAGGAATTGGGGTGCATTATCATTAACATCCTGGATTTCTACTGTTACATGGAAAACATTCAGCGGGTTTTCTACCACAACTTCAAACTGAACAAAGCAAAGTGGATTTTTGCCACATATCCCCTCCCTATCAATCCTGTCATTTACATAGAGGTTTCCATTCTCTGCATTGATACTGAAATGCTGCATTTTAGCCACAGACACAGTGTGCAGATTTCGATGTTTTAGTTCTTTGGTGCTCAGTCCCAGGTCCTTGGCGAGGTTCCCCACAACGGAACCCTTTGCCATCTCCTCAGGGGTTGAATAATGGATCTGCTCTGATGCAGCCCAACAGGTCAAAGACAATAGAGAGAGAAGCAGTACTTGCCTTGTGAGTGCCCTGCCATTCCCTGTGTGCCTTCTCTCCATCTGGCTGGTTCTCTCAAAAACAGGCTGCTTCCTTTTCTCAGTTTCCTATGCTTAAGCTCTCACAGTGATGAAGGAAACAACATGAGGTATCACTGAAGAAGAATAAACTGCCCTTGTTCTCATATGTGTGCAAAGCAAAAGAGATTTTTCCTTCTCTGCAAGAGTTCCCTGTCTCTGTGCTCTTCAGTTGGCCTGATCTGAATAGCAGTGATGGGAGTTACTGCAGTCTAGGAAGCATCAATGGATCTCTATCCTCTCTCTGGCTGTCATACTGGCCAACACTGACACTTGGAGGACCACTGAAGGAACTGCAAGGAAAACCATGTTCACCATAACAGAAAGATGGAGCTAAAAAAATGTACATGTTTCCACAATGTGAACTTTCTCTTTATCCAATTGCAAGTGGGGCATTTGAAAAAGCTTTTTCTTGTTTCACCTTTGTTTAGCATATTTATTACTTATTACTTTTATTGTCCACACCAGCAAGAAAGGCTTCCAGGGTGGGGTACAGGTCCAAAAAAGCAATATAAATAAAACAGAGATAAAACAAACTACACTCATAATAGAGACCAACTAAGTTTGTTATTGGTATGAGCTTTCATGTGCATGCACACTTCTTCGTGCATGCACACGAAAGCTCATACCAATAACAAACTTAATGGGTCTCTAAGGTGCTACTGGAAGAATTTTTTTTATTTTGTTTTGACTACGGCAGACCAATACAGCTACCTACCTGTAACTACACTCATAATGTTTGGTTACGAATGGATTTCATTTATTTTCTAACTGGCCTCAATCCAGCTCCCTTTCAAAATGGGATTGGTGGCTCTGGCAGATTTTCATTATTCCCCTTACACATACATCCAAAAGAAGCACAAACTATCCCTTTTTAAATGCAGTGGAAGGCCCTTTGAGATACTAGGTGTGGATAAACTTCTGGATAATTTCCCCCCGCTTCACTCAGTTCCCTTCAGCAACAAAGTGAAGAACGGGCTCTCTTTTCCCTGCTACCCTTCTCAGTAACCTCAGTCCATGGTAGATGTGGGCAGAGATGGCAGTTAGAGTTTTGCAGACATATTCAAAGGAAGATTCCTCTTTTGCCTTCCTTGTCAATAATGGGTGTAGCTTCTTCATGCACTAGGACTTTGACTGAGGAGGCTGCAGCTCCCAGAGGAGGCCAGTGGCTGTCTCCAAGGTCTTCAGCAAAGGGATCAGAAGACAGCAGAGGAACACAGAGGCTAGAGCCACTCTCAGCGGCTTTTTAGATAGTACTGTGAAAATTGAGATTGCATCTGGGACTGTAGTTTCGCTTACATGAAGATGATACTCATGTCCACTTTTTATTGGTAATATGGTGACATTGTTAATATATATACTTGTGTACAGTTATAACCAGTATATTTAACGTTCCCCCACCATATTACATATCTGTGTTGCACAAATGAACTGTGCCATTAATTTGAAGCAGAGAATTGAATCCTGTCATGGTAAACAGTGTGGGGTGGTTCATGGTTTGAGAGTTTCTTTATCACCAGTAGTTGCTGATCCTTGGTGATACTTCCAAGTGAAGAGCCTTCCTCCATTTCCTCAGGGAAAAAGTGGCGAATCTTCAAGGAGTGGTAATGACTTGCCAATGTTAACAGATAAAAGAGACAGCGTGATAAAAGATTTGTAAGTCTAAGGTGTTAGAAGGGAGATCTTTAGATTCTGAGGTATAAATAGGACCAATGTGAGCAATTTTGTTATCAGGTTTTATTGAAAATATGCCACAGTGGTCTTTAGGAGGTAGCTTGCTTTGGGTGGTGGGGATAGATTGAGTTGTAACTTCCTGTCAACAGCTAAAACAATCTTGTGTGGCACCCCCATGCAATTTCAGCGAACAAGGAAACTCTCTTTGCTGCTCCTAAAACATATCATAGAAATGCAAATGGGCCTTGTGCCATGTTCAGACATATTCAACAAAAGCCTGACATTCTTTATAAAGTTATCTAACTCCATCCAGAACTGAAAGATTTTCATTGCTCTCATAGTTTCTCTCATTCATATTGCAGAAAGGTTTTTTTTAATCATATAAAATACAAGGATGATAAATATACAATTACATATGGCTTGAGCTAACTGGAGGCAACTATAGGAGGACACACATCAAAACTACCCCCCTCCCACAGTTGGGACTTTGCAGAGTTATGCAGCCACTGCCAGATCCACAGCCCTGCTGTTCACATTAGCCATGGCAGAATATGGGGATCCATAATGACCTGGTCCGAGTCTGTTGCATGACTGCAGTGAGACTGGCTCAGGATACAGCAGTCACTGAGCCAGCTCAGCCATGCCCCTGCCCTCAGAATGCCCCATTTGGGGCTCTCCATTGGCTCCTGCACAGCCAGCAGGTAGAAGGTGATGTCAGCTGAGCCGAGAGAGCCAGGCAGCGGGACGTCTCTGCCTAATCCAACCCCGTTCCCTAGCTCAGTGGAAATGGGGGTTGGATTGCTTTGTGTATCATCACTGGTTTATTAAAATACCTGTCTGACCTCTTTAGACTCTCAGACGATGCCAAATATTATTGCTCAAAATGTGAAATAAATTTGCCTTGTTATAATATCCTACTTGAGAGTCCCACGGACTGCAAGAAGATCAAACCTCTCCATTCTGAAGGAAATCAGCCCTGAGTGCTCACTGGAAGGACAGATCGTGAAGCTGAGGCTCCAGTACTTTGGCCACCTCATGAGAGGAGAAGACTCCCTGAAAAAGACCCTGATGTTGGGAAAGATGGAGGGCACAAGGAGAAGGGGATGACAGAGGACGAGATGGTTGGACAGTGTTCTTGAAGCTACCACCATGAGTTTGAACAAACTGCGGGAGGCAGTGGAAGACAGGAGTGCCTGGCGTGCTCTGGTCCATGGGGTCACAAAGAGTCGGACACGACTAAATGACCAAACAACAACAACAACAATATCCTACTACACTAATATTTAACACACCATTGTTTTCTATATGATGAAATTCTAGGAGACTGAACCAAGGGAAGGGAAAGGGCAGGAAGCCATTCCCCACTGGCAGAGACAATACTTGGCCATTATATGGCACTTCTGAGTGTTAGGCCAGTGTTATTTATTGCACTGGTATTACAGATTTGCAGCTGAGAATGAGAAAAAGTGACATGCCTAATGAGGGCAAAAGTATATGTGGCTTTAAATGTTTTATTACATTGAATGAGAATGCGTTCTTAATGGAAATAGATGTCACTGGGGGAGCAGGATCATGACCACGGGTGCAGAGACAGTATCAATGGGACCATTCTTCTTCTCAGTGCAAATAACGAAGTGGGTAGGATTTTTCTTGCAACCCTGCTTCTGCTGTCCCATCCAAGGGATCTATTTCCAATTTTAAATGCAATAAATCATTTAATGTCACCAAAAAGAGCCAAAATTCAAATTACAAATTTCATGCCTTTCAGCTCACATACTTGGCCAATAAACTAGATGAGTTCTTACTTAGTATACAGGTTTAATTCCTGATATCTCCAGTTTTTTAAAACATCTAATAAAACTAGGCTGAGAAACACCTGAGCTGTTACCTACTGCTCATAAGGCTGGATACTACTAATTAGATAGATTATTGACCCTGTTTAGTAAACACGCAACTGATTTATCCATATGAGTAAAGAATTACTATTTCAGACATAGAATTAGACGGCAGTAAATCAAAGTTCAAATATTTTGGGAAGCCTGGATTTCTCACAGATACTATTATTTGAGAACTAAATAACCTTTCCAAGAGGCAAGAAGGTCAAGAAAGAAGCTCCGAAAGAAGCATTCAATTTAAACAAGATAACCATCACAATCATGCAAAAATTGCTGAACAAGAAAATATATGAATATCTCAAATATTTGTCTCATGGTTGCTCTTTAAGCGCTTAAGCTCTTGTGGGACAAGCTGTTTACAATTCTCCTATTTCTACATGCATTTGCTTGTGACAGAAACAACCACATATACAAAAAGTGAACTATGTGAACTCCCAAACCTCATTTTATCTGAAGAGAACAAGTATAAATGAGAGAATATGTCTCCAGTTCCATTTCTTCAGAACAAGTGCAAAACAAATAATATAAATGGCATTAACGTCTAACTGAAAATATAAAGCGAAAAACCTTTGATTTGATAGCAAGACTTCACCTGTATATTGGCTGAATCCCCATTACTGTTTGCAATCTCTTCAGCAATGAGAAAGGGATCATTTATCTCACAGGGCTGGTGACTGGTCATAGTATTGGAAATATTTCCCTTGGGAAATCCGAAATTGCTCTTCCTAGAGTCTGTAGTGAGAGAAACCTCCTGGCAGTAGGAGTGCAGAAATGCTCGGACTCCGTCAATCCCCACAAACTGGGAAACTGGAACTCCACTAAACTTCTCAGTTCCAGACTGTGAATATCTCCACCTATGAAGTTTAACTGCCAGTAACACAAGGAGGAAGATGAAGAACAAGCAGGAGACAAAAGCCACTGCAAGGACCAGGTAGAAGGTGAGGTCAGACGGAGGCTCTACAGGAGCTGAGATGCTGCTCAGGTCTGAGAGGACTGCAGGGATGGCGTCAGCCAGCACCACAGTCAGAGTGGCTGAAGCAGAGAGAGGTGGCTGCCCATTGTCCTTCACTAAAACCACCAGGCTTTGCTTGAGGGCATCTTTCTCCAGAAAGAAGCGGGCTGTCCTGATCTCTCCCGTGTGGAGCCCCAGAGTGAAGAGCCCTGGCTCAGTGGCCTTGATCAGCTGGTAGGAGAGCCAGGCATTCTGGCCAGAGTCCGCATCCACGGCCACCACCTTAGTGACCAGGTAGCCTGGCTCAGAGGAGCGAGGGGCCAGCTCTATCCCTGTGGAGCCGTCAGTGGGAGGGGAAGGGTAAAGGATTTGGGGAGCATTGTCATTCTGGTCCAGGATGAAGAGAGTGACTGAGACGCTGGAGCTGAGTGGTGGAGAACCTCCATCCTGGGCCTTGACCAGGAACTTAACCTCCCTCATCTCCTCATAATCAAAAGAGATCAGGCCATAGACAATCCCAGTCTCAGAGTTAATGGAGAGGAAGGAAGATACTGGGGAGTCACTGATGTTGTGCTCAATGATGGAATAAGTGACTCTGGAGTTCTCTCCACAGTCTGGATCATCAGCCTTCAGGGAAAATATGGAGGCCCCTCTTGGGTTGTTCTCCATTAAATAAGAAGTATAAACGGATTGCAGGAAGTGTGGAGGGTTGTCGTTTGTGTCTAAAATCTCAAGTGGAATAACAATCGATGTGGAAAGTGGAGGGGTCCCGTGATCCGTGACTGTGACAGTGATGTTGTAGGCTGCCACCTGCTCTCTGTCCAGGGCTCTTGCTGTCACCAAACTGTAGTAGTTGCCATAGGCTTTTGTCAGTAGAAAGGGGAGGTTGCTGGGGATAGAGCATGTGACTTCTGCATTCTCTGCCGAATCCTCATCTTGCACATTCAAAAGGGCTATTGCAGTCGCTGGTGGAGAGTTCTCAGGGATGGAGCTGATAAGTGAAGTTATTTCCAGTTTGGGTGCATTGTCATTTACATCAGTAACAAATACTATGACAGTTGATCTGTCCAATAGACCTCCACCATCATGGACCTGGACCTCAATTTCATGAAGAGCAGAGTCCTCATAATCTAAGCTTCCTATGAGAGTTAGCGCACCTGTGTGTGTATCTAAGTGGAATATCTGGGAAGCCTTTTCCGTGATTTCTGCAAACGAAAATGTCATTTCTTTGTTGGTCCCTTCATCCAGATCACTAGCTTTTAATGTAACCACAATGGTTCCTATAGGTAAATCCTCCCTTGCGCTCACTTCATAAATGCGTTGGCTAAAAATGGGTGCATTGTCATTCGCATCCAGGACTGTAATGTGCAGCTGTGCAGTGCCACTCCTGACTGGATCACCACCATCATATGCGGTGAAGATAAGATTATGAACTGCTTCTTTTTCATGGTCCAGAGGTCTTTCCAACACAATTTTTCCATATTGTTTGCCCTTAACTGATGTTTGGAGAATCAAAGAAAAATGGCTATTGTTGCTGAGTTTGTACCCCTGTAGAGAATTGTTTCCTAAGTCAGGATCTTGAGCTTCCAAGAGGGGAAACTGGGACCCCAAAGCTGCATTCTCGCTGATATTTATCACTAATTTCTCTGATTGGAAGGTGGGCGCATGGTCATTGATATCTGTGACTTCCACTTCAACTCCATAAATTTTCATTGAATCTTCAACTATAATCTCAAAATTCAAAATACATTTCTCTTCCTGACCACAGATCTCCTCTCTGTCTATTCTCTTTGTGGTGTGCAAATGGCCACTCTTATAATTCAAAGCAAAATACTGAGTCCTACCTGGGGAAACAATGCGAATTCCACGATCTGAGAGCTCCTTTGCATCCAGTCCAAGATCCCTCGCAATATTCCCCACCAAAAAGCCTCTCTCAGTTTCTTCAGGAATGGAGTACTGGATCTGTCTGGTGATGGCTTGGCAGATGTTAGCAAATAGAAATAAAAAGAAAACTCTCCTTTTGCAAGCTTGAAGATACTTTGCTGTTGCCATTCCTGGTCTGATATGAAGCTGTTGAGGAGATCTGTGATTCAGGATGACGGAGTGTTGCCAGAAAGGGACTTGCAGCTGAGATTCCCAACACAAAAATGTTCACTGAAACTCTGATCTCTCAGCATTTTCTGAGCTGAGCTGCTCATCTGGGAAGGCTGAATTTCTCAGTGCATTTCTTAACCTTGGTTGGTCAACAGCGACACTCAGAGTCACAGCCAGGAACTGCACACACTACATTTTTTGTTTCTATTCTCATTGTGTATCCAACTCCATGTGTATATATATATATATTTAAAAATAAAGAGAAATATTTAAATACAATGCACAAATTAATTACTGACCTGTTTTATCACTGAATGTCATGCTTGTGTTTCCTTGCTCTATCAATTTAATGCATTTATTTGTGTCAATACACAAGAAATATAATAGAATCACAGATTTGGAAGGCACCAAGAAGGTGATCTAGTCCAATCCCCTGCAATTCAGGAATCTTTTTGTCCCACATGGGGCTCAAACCCACATCCCTGAGATTAAAAGTCTCATACTCTACCGGCTGAGCTATCCCACATAAGCTGGAATGCTGCTGATGTGCACACTGTTTCACAGATAAACAAAACCAAGTGAGTATTTATTTTAATTTATCATGAAACACCAAGTTATCCTTTGTAAGCGTAGAAGTGGATTCTTATTCGCTAGAAAAGGAGAGAACCCCAATAACCAACAAGTCAGTTAAACCTCCCTTGGTAAGATTAAGTTTTCTACATAGGTATGTAATGCGCACAGTTACCGCATAAACAAGTATGGAAATTTGTACACAGGAATCCTAATGTTAGATGGAAATCATGAAAATCTTATGTTTCCATGCATTTTCCCTAGCTCTTGGAACATTGACTCCTAAATATATATAGTATTTTAAAAACATTTTTACTGGAAATATGTGTGTCTTTTCAAGGCTTAATACATCACAGCATCTACTAGGAATTCCTCACAAAACATTATGAGGGCGGGTGAGGGGAGGGAACTTGTAAAATAATTTCAAAGTAAAACATTCTAAAAAAAATTTATATGAAAAATGCAAACTAATGGATGCTTAATTAAACATTTTCTGAAAATTTATTTATTATAATTATTTTCTTCAGCAGAAGGGCTGGAATAATTCTTTTTTGAATCTTTCCTAAGTTGTTAGATGTCTGTCAATCAGCATGTACGGAATGCATGTGTCCAGAACAGAAGGCAAGTTCTTCTTGGTCCCTAGTAGGAATCTGGCTACTCCAAGAGTTCTCCTGTAATTGCAAACTACACATGGTCCAGCTCTTTTGCTCCACAGCATCACAATGCTGACTCGTATAACAGTATTCATCTAGCGTCTGCTCCCTCTGTCTTTCAGAAGTGCTATTTTCTGTGCTTTTGATTATAGTTTCCTTACAAGTTCTTAAAGTTGAATCTTTACAATCTGCCAAATTCTGGAGGTAAGGAACATTTTCAGAGAATCCCATGCATCCCCCTTCCTTCCTTCCTTCCTTCCTTCCTTCCTTCCTTCCTTCCTTTCTGTTTACTGAGGGTACAATAAACAGCTTCTATTTAGACAGCGCCTGTTTACTGAGGGTACAATAAGCAGCAATGTTAAGATCTCTCCTGCTTCTACTTAGGCAGTGGTGGGTCATAAAAATCTGTTCACTGGTATTAGTTCCATAGCAGACTCTGCCTCCTGCCTCCTACTTGCTGGTGCCATGCAGAGCTCCTTCTGCAGCATTTGCTCCCCTGTGGCCAGAGCAGGATCTAACCACCAATGCAGGAACAATTACAGTAATTGCTCTACCAGCGCTTGGCATGGTATTGGATCCAACAGCGTGAAATAGGTTTGTTGGACATCATAGGCTGTGTACACATGTAGCCTCTAAAATGCACAGGGGAAATCCCCCCCTTCACTTTGTACGTAGTTGTTTGCAGTGCTTCTTCTTCTTCTTTTTTACAAAGAGGTGTGCAGGAACTCCCAAAGTTGTTGAGCTTCTTTTTGGGAGCCATCAAAAACACACGCCGCATCAACTACCTTAAAAAGAGCCCAAAACACTCACCACACCAAGTCCCAATCCATCCCAGGTCTGCCGGAACGCTCAGGAGAGATGCTACTGGAAAAAAGACCTGGTTGTTTGCAATTTCACACACCTTTGTGCAATAACATCATCCAAAGTAGCAGCTACTCTCTGTGTTGTCTGTACACAGGTGGGCATGTTTTCAAACTAGTGTGTAATAAATTTCTGTGTTCCCCTCCCCATCAGTATTTCCTATTTTCATATACCTTTAAAAAAAGGACATATTTTTCAGTCTTTTGAGAGGGGGTTGGAAACTGGTGTGTGTGTGTGTGTGTGTGTGTGTGTGTGTGTGTGTTTATGGAGAGAGCTAAGTTGCTGTACTGCTCTGTTTTTTGTTTTGCCTCTTTCATTCACAGACAGGTTAAACAAGGTGAGGAGCAGTGGCACAGCCATGCAACATCCGTAGATCTGCTCCAATAGGAGGTGACCTGAGAAAGCATTCTTGGTCTACACATGCATGCAACAAGTGCTTGAGAAGTACAATCTTGGCACAAAACAGATTATAACCATTCCAGAAGGATACACCTAAAATGACAAATAGTGTGGGACAGGGCTGACATCGGGATGACGTGTGCACAGCACCACAAAAAGGCGTATCTGAATCCAGCACTGAATGCACATTATCATGCAGTTTGTACACACCATTACTGGTATATTTGAACTCATATGCTCTACATGAAGGAGGATGTCAAAGGATTGCTAGATTAGAGACTTTGGCAATTAAGTAGTATATGAAAATACATTAAATGAAAAGATTGCGATAATTACATTATGACGGTCAGGAACTGAGAGCAATAGAAAGACAAAGTAAGAGAGTGATACAAGAAATCAAGATATCTAATTCAGAAGGATTTTATGATACTGTAGATGTTTCCTTGGAAAATAACGGAAGTAGTTTGATTTTGATTTATCCACATTAATGGTAATAGCCCCCATTATTGTTCTGTATAATAGCCCACAAGATGCAACCCCCCCCATTAATTAATTTCATTAAATTTTCATCTTACGGTCTGTCCCACAACACCACACAGCATACCCATGCACAGAATTCCATTCCATAAAAACGTAAGAACAGCCCTGCTGAATCAGACCAATGACCTATCCAGTCAAGCATCCTGTCTCCCAGTGGCTGGACAGATTCCTCTCAGAAGCTCCATTCTTGGACCCCAGCAACTAAAATCAGGGGCACAATGCCTCTGGGACTAGAGGTAATATTGCCACCATGACTACAAACCAGTGATGGCTTTATTCACCATCAATTTCTTTATTAAATTTACATCTTGCCATTTTTCCTGTAGGAGCCCTCATATGATCTAATTCTCCTTAAAGCCACCAAGTTGGGGGTGATCACTGCATCTTGTAGTAGCAAATTCCATACCTGAACTATAAGGTGAACTATGACTTACATTGTTATAAAGAACAAAGAAACATAACATAAGAAGAAGCCTGCAATATTGGCCCAAAGGTGGAGCTTGTCCAGCACTCATGGAGGCCACCGGAAGCCCATGAGAAGCCCCCAAGCAGAACATGAGCACAACAGCACTGCCACCACCTGCGATTCCATGAACCTCATACTCACAGGCATATAGCCTTTGGCAGTGGAGGCAGAACCTAGACCTCATGGTTAGTAGCCATGGAATTTGTGTAAACCGCTTTTAAAGCCATTCAGGCTGTGGGCTATCACAGCCTCTTGTTAGTTATGAGAGAGAGAAAACTTTTCTATTTCTGCATTTTCCACACTATGCTGAAATCTATGCCTCTCAATTATGTCCTTCCTTATTTGCCTTTTCTCCCCTAAACTTAAAAATAAAAAATGTCATAACCTTTTTTCATCGGGGAATTGCTCCACCCACCTGTCATTGTGCTTGCTCTTTCCTGAACATTCTTCAGCTTTATTTTTAATTCCTTTCCTAACAATCTCTACCATGGTTTTCACCTTTTCCACATCTGTTCTACACTGTGTCAATATCTTCATTGAGCTATCCACTAAGACTCCAAGATCTTGTTCCTAGTCAGTCACTACTGATGACAAAATACGTGAAAAAAAGATTTCTTTGCACTTTCTTACATGGGGTCTTACATTGAATTGCTGTTACCTTATTACTGATATCTACATCAGTACGGAAAACTCAAATTCACTGCACTCTTCCATTTCATTCATATTTACTAGAAGTTAAAACCATAACAAAATCAAGACTCACCTAAACATCATTTTCAGCTACAGCATTGAAGATGCCCCTGCCATTGCAACTTGAAGGCTACTTGTAAAAAATGTTCTCTACATTATGAACAGCAGGTTCTAGTAATATAATTTCATTTTTTTTTTTGGTTCTCTCATTTACTAAATCAGGTAGGTAAGAGGAAGACAAACTAAAAATATTAGTTTTACTCAGTGCAATTTGTCTAGGCAAAGAGGCGCCTACTTTGTTCTCTTATAATGGCAAAGGAGCCTACCTAAGAGGTGCCAGAACTGAGTTCTAGTGTGTTCTGACTGAAAAAAGGTCTGGTTTTACTCCTACAAGGAGCAAGGTTGTGGTGCCAACATCACAGTTTCTGAAAGCAAAGCTTACCTGCTCACCAACCTCCTCTTTGGCACTGGCATCCCCACAGTTGCCATCCACAAGAACCACCTGAGAGCTATCATTGCATAGCAAGTTTTCTGCCACCTGGATATGGGGTTTCGGGAAAGAGATCTGCTCTTTCCTCATCTCCGACGATAGGCAGAGTTGGTAGGAATAAGGTAAAGTTCCTTCTTCATAGTTTGGTGGAAATATGACCTGCGCCTTAGAAAAAGCATTAGGTTCAAAGCATTGGAATAATTTGGGATTTCCTGATTGTCGAAGTTTCATGACAATGACCAGTATCACCGTCAGGAGGAATAAAAATGAGATCAATGCCAAAGCCAGCACCAAGTAAAACTGGAGGTCAGAATGATGCTCTGTGTCACTGGATTGCCTAGTCATTTCCGGAAGTGCCTCTTGGAAGTTCTCGGCAATCACAAGGTTGAGGACCACAGTAGCTGAGAGCGGAGCCTTCCCATTGTCCTTCACCAAGATGACCAGCTTCTGTTTCACAGCATCTTTCTCCAGAAGGGCTCGTGACGTCCTGATCTCTCCCGTGTGGGTCCCAATGGTGAAGATGGCCGGCTCTGTGGCCTGCAGCACTTGGTAGGAGAGCCAGGCATTGTGCCCAGAGTCTGCGTCCACAGCCACCACTTTGGTCACTAGGTAGCCTGGCTCTGCCGAGTGAGGAACCATCTCAAACAAGGCAGAGCCCTCGGCGCCTAGAACAGGATACAGAACGCGAGGGCTGTTATCGTTCTGATCTAAAATGTACACCCACACGGTGGCGTTGTTGCTGAGAGAGGGAGAGCCGCCATCTTGGGCCTTCACTTGGATATGAAACTCCCTGAATTGCTCATAGTCAAAGGAGCGCTGTGCATAGATAGTTCCCGTCTCAGAGTTGATGGAGACGTAAGAAGAGAGAGGCAGCTCCTCCATGTTGCTGTTGAGGATGGAGTAAGTGATACGTGAGTTGCGGTCCAGATCCGGGTCTGAGGCTTTGAGGGCAAAAATGGAGGCACCTGAGGGATTGTTTTCTGGCACAAAGACACTGTAGGTTGATTTTTCAAAGGCAGGGGGGTTGTCATTGATATCTGAAATCTGCAGGGAGATGGTTTTGTTGGAGGAGAGAGGGGGGCTACCTTTGTCGGTGGCCGTGATTGTGATGTTGTATCCTGAGGTTTTTTCTCTATCCAGTGGACTTTCTGTGAGGATTTTATAGTTATTCTTAGATATTGATGCTATTTTAAATGGTACATTACCTTGTAGACGGCATGTAATTTTTCCATTTTCTCCAGAATCTTTATCCTTTACATTGATGAGAGCTATTACTGTTCCAGAAACAGAGTCTTCAGGAATTGGACTAGATAAGGAGGCCAAAATGATTTCTGGAGCATTGTCATTCTCATCTAGAATCTTTATATTGACATTACAATGAGCCACTAATCCTCCTCCATCTCTTGCTTCAACTGCCATAGTGTACTTCTCTGTTTCCTCAAAGTCAAGAGCTTCCTTAATTGTAATTGTTCCACTTTGTGGATCTAGTTCAAATATTTGGTGGGCTGTTTCTGGGATGTTATTAAAAATATAACTAATATGTGCATTTAGACCTTCATCCCTGTCAGAGGCTTTTTCTTGCAGTATGGGGGACCCCACAGGAGAATTTTCCCTCAGGCTAACTGTATAAACCTGTTGAGTGAAGACTGGTGGGTTGTCATTGGCATCTGTGACGTTAATCCATATCTGGGCAATCCCAGTTTTTCTGGGTTCACCCCCATCCAGGGCCGTAAGGATCAACTGAAGTGAGTGCTCACTCTCCCGATCCAAAGGTTTCTGCAACACCAATTCTGCATATTTATGGCCATCTTCTCTCTGTTGAATCTCTACAGTGAAATAGTGATTTGAACTTAGCTGGTAATTTTGGAGAGAATTAATCCCAATATCAGGATCTTGAGCTTTCCCGAGGAGAAATCTGGCACCTGGCAATGTGGATTCAATTATTTGAAGCCCAATATTGCCCTTTATGAATTGTGGGGTGTTATCATTAATATCCTGAATTGCTACACTTACATGGAAAACATTCAATGGTTTTTCCACCACAGCTTCAAAATCAATAATGCAGTGTGTGCTCTCTCTACACATTCCCTCACGATCTATCCTTTCATGCACATATAGGTTTCCATTTTCAGCACTGATAGTGAAATATGGCTTTTTACCTTCAGAAAGGATATGCAGGTTTCTGTTCTTCAGGTCTCTGGCATTTAGTCCCAGATCCTTGGCAAGATTTCCCACCAAAGACCCCTTTGCCATCTCCTCAGGGATGGAATAGTGAACCTCTTCCAAAACTGCTCCACAGAACAAAGATGAAAATATCAGAAGTGTTATATACCTTCCTGGTGTTTGAAAGCACTCTCCATGAAGGATTCCTCTTCTCTTCATTTTCCTCTTCTCTTTGATGAGCACAGGATTTCAGATTTCCACCAAGACAGGAGATTTTTTTTTGCCCAGTAAAAAAAAGAACTGGATCCTTTGGCTTAATTTGTATATGCTGCAGTGTTTTCTTTTTTCTTTCTCAGCTGAAACGTTTTTTTTCCCAGCGTCTGCTGGTATTCCCGATGTGCAGTTTGGGACAAAGAGATCTCTCTGCAGAAAGCATCAGTGGAACTTCAGCTGCCCTTGGATTGCCGTCCTGTCCAACAGTGACACTGTGAGTCTGAAGCAGAGAACTGCAATCTTTCCCAGTGATTTTTCTTCCCTAATTCATGACATGGCATGGTGGTATTTATATTTAATGACTCAAACTATATTCTGATACAGGATATGTGAACCCTCTTCTGTTACAAAGCAGAAATATTTGTGTTTTGTTTGTGTTATCTTTTCAGTAGTATTACAGGTAAAAAAAAATCAACTTCAAAGGAGTATTTGCAGTAAAGAACAAGCAATAAAAACATAGTATAGATTCATTTCCTCAATTTAAAGCACTTACAATTTTTACCAAGAATATCAATCTGTAAACCTCTCTAAGAGAAAAATTGAATTTCTCTAGTGGATTTCTCTATGAAGTGTTATGGTGTATAAAGAAAAAGACGATGGGAGAATTGAGGAAATTATTTTATTCAAGGTTTTAAAAACCTCCAAGGAAGGAGAGATAGAATGATGGAATCTTAGAGCTGGAAGTGACCCCAGGGGTCATCTAGTCCAACTCCGGCAATGCAGGAATCTCAGTTAAAGCATCCATGGCAGATGGCCATCCAACCTCTGTTTATAAATTGAATTAAGTGCAATTCAAGTGTTCAATGTGCTTTAAGTGTCTTCAGCTGGTGTAGTGTAAGAAACAGAATAGTAATGCAGTTTATGTCCTGCATTTGGCATGAACTCAGCAGGTTCCTTTAAGCAAGCCACACTTCCCTCAAGGCTCTTCCTGCAGTATGGGAATAATTGCACTAATACTATATAATATTATACATTATAAGTATTATAACCCGGGAGGTAATGTAGCTGTTCTGACAAATCCTGGATATTTGAGGATCTTTACTCAGCTTTAGCTCCAGACTTAGCCTGCAATCTTTTGCACTGCGCTGGTGGTGGTAGGGTTTGGATTGGTTGGAGCTGTTCCTCAGCCAAGCCCTACCAGCCTCCACTGGCCTCTACCCACAGGGGGTCACTCTGCTGTGGCAGAATTGCCTGTTCCCTCTGCCAAATGTATGCTTGGTTAGAAGTCATGCCAGTGGGATCTCCACTCATGGCAGCTGATGAAAAATTCTGAAAGGGGACAAGGACAGGGAGAGACAGGAGCCAGTCCCACTACTGTCCCGTGGTGGCACTGGGCCTGATGTGGGTCTAAGTGAGGTGCCCCTCCACCTTCTGCCCAGATCAGCAGCAATGCTGCGGGTGTGGCAGTGGTCTCATTGCTCTGTTATGCCTCACGAAGCCCAAGCCAGGATTTGGATAGCAGCCTTAGTCATGGTTATAGCTGATCCACAAAAATCAATGTGGTTTAACTCAGTAATAGCTCACTTGTCAAGTTGATTTCAATGCTTCGGCTCTATGTATGGCCAAGTCTGGATCCAGCCCACTATATACATAACCCTAAATAATACATATACCTTCCAAGATAGCCATAATTCACATTTCTTCAGCAAAAGCAGTCTCTAAGCAGTTTACAACTATAAAATAAATATGATCAACTAGTTTTGCATAAAGGGCTTTAATGTATCTCCAGCTAAATAACCAATATCCACGCTCTACTCTAGAAGACCACTGCCAATTAGTCTTGACCTGGTGGCGGATTTTATATCACACATATTGAAACATGATTGAACTACTAAATACAGGTAAAAAGAAAAGAAAAAAGTGTGGTCTATGTTTGCTTCCACACCCCAGCATGAAGCCAGACACAGTGAATGGATTTGACTATGTGCCACAACTTATTTACTTACAAGTCTGATCTACATATGATTATAACCTCAGTTATGACATACTTAATGCCAAGATGGAGGCTAGGAACTGTCTTTTGTGCTGGGCACATTAAACAGTTGTTGCCATTATGCGTCCAAGTATTGGATCAATATTGAAACTGGTCTTTGCTCATTTCCACTGAGTGCAAATGAGGACCTTTAGGTATCATCAGCCCTGAGCCAATAAGTGCTACAGTCAATGAGGTCATCACTGCAGACGAATAATTGCCATGACCAGATTCTCCCAAATTAGTAAGAATACCATGGAGGTTGGTTTGGGTAACTCTCCTTTCAGGTCTTGGACTGTTCACTATGGGATCCTCATGCTTTCTAACCTACATAGCACTTGCTAGTTGTGGCACATTTAAAAAGAATGGCTGGGGTCCAATTATAGCCAGTCTTTAATTATTGACTGCCTAGCAGATGAGAAAGCTCCTGTCATTCATCCTCTCATTTGGCCAATTTAGCAACAAGAATGAAATACTACCATTCAGCCCCAACTGGGAACTGATAGATCCTGCCTTGTTTGAAGCTAGAAGGAGAAGGCCAGATACTGCCATGCCAAAACAGAGGCCTAGAGATGGTGCCACCATGCCCACGCCAACTGTCCACAGAGGCAGCGTTGAGAACATGCTGCACAATTGACACCTCCAAAAGATTAAAGTAAAAGCATCTTCTGTGGAGTTCAAAGATACACATAAAAAGGTTGCATCCACATTACACATGACCTCCTACATGAAAACAATGGGTTAAGCATTGCATCCAATGCTCAATTAAATACCAACAATTTGATCAGTGAAATCCAATCTGCACTGTTAAATGAAACAGGGAAACTCTAGATCCGAACCATGATGTCAAAGTACTTTGTACAATGTTCTTCAACATGAACCACAAGTAGCCTATTCAGACTTTTGTAAGGACTCTAGTATATCCTAGATTAAAATCATTTTAGACCTAGTGAGACCATATCATATTATTTTAAATCCAGGTAGCTACAATGCACTACTGGTGAAAAATGATACATTGTACAGTACTCCAATAATTGAATGTTGTAGTTGACCATTCTTGATTCAAAGGGAAAGAAAGAAGGGGACTATGATTATAAAGTAGAAGCACCAGCACATTGCTCCCACCCCATGTCATGAAATGATCAGAAAATAATTATCTTCCTCATTTACTATATTATTTAGTGTTCAAGCTACTTATGCTGGAAAGCTGGAATACAATCGTACTTTGGATCCCAAACACCCTGGAACTCGGACGTTTTGGCTCCCGAATGCGGCAAACCCAGAAGTGATTGTTCTAGTTTGCAAACATTCTTTTGGAACCCGAATGTCCGATGGGGGTTCCGAGACTTCTGATTGGCAGCAGGAGCTTCCTACAGCCAATCAGAAGCTACAATTTGGTTTTCAAACGTTTTGGAAGTCAAACAAACTTCTGGAACGGATTCTGTTCGACTTCCAAGGTATGACTGTACAACCTGGGAGTAAGCCCTATTGAACTCAATAGCACACAACTCTGCCATACAGAAAGAAGTGCACCTCCTCAATGACATAATAACAACGTCGGCACATTCCACACCCACTCATAAGATTAAATGAGCAATATATATATCCATCTAACTTCATTTAATTTCATGTTGCCACTATTCAAATTCCAAAGCTTAAACCCTAAGCACTCTTACTTGAGAGAAAGTCACACTGAATTCAACAGGACTCACATCTGGGTAGATATGGTTAGGACTGAACTGGAAATCTCAAAATGCAATGGAGAAAATAGACTACACCTGCAACAGGTAGTTTAGCCTCAGCTGTTTACTATATATAAGGAAGATGATGATTCATTAATCTAGACTGAAAAATTAAAAGGCATGTACATATGCTGTATAAAAGGTTGTATTGCAATGTCACTTAATGGTAAAGAACTACAGAGTGTACCACACATGTAAATACAGAGAACAAACCTTACCTCTTCACCATTAGCCATCTCAGAATGAAAATTGTTTCCACTGTTGCCTGTAAAAGTAACACTAGGTTTCTCACTGCCAAGAATATTGTCTACCATCTGAACATTGGGTGTCAGGAAGGCAAACTCGTTCTTCCTGGTCTCAGAAGACAGACACAGCTGGTAGGAATAGGGCAAAGTCCCATCTTCAAAGTTGGGTGGGAAGATGGCACCATTCTTGGAATGGGGAACAGGACCAAAGCACTGTAGGAACCTGGGATGCCCTGACTGATGGAGCTTCATTGTAACGGCCAGAATGACAGTCAAGAGGAACAAGAAGGAGATCACAGCTAAGGCCAGCACCAAGTAGAACTGCAGGTCAGACTGATAGTCCAAGCTGCTGGGTTGGCTCTTCATTTCCGGAAGGGCCTCCTGAAAGTTCTCAGCAAACACCAGGTTCAGAGTCATGGTGGCCGAGAGAGACGGCTGCCCGTTATCCTTCACCATAATGACCAGTCTCTGTTTCACAGCGTCTCTCTCCGCAAAGGCCCTGGCGGTCCTGATCTCTCCAGTATGAGAACCAACCGTGAAGAGTGCTGGCTCAGTGGCCTGAGTCAGGTGGTAGGAGAGCCAGGCGTTGTGTCCAGAATCTGCATCCACGGCCACCACCTTGGTGACAAGATAATCTGCCTCGGCCGAACGAGGCACCATCTCAAACAAGGCTGAGCCCTTGGCTTCTTGTGAGGGGGACAGGATACGAGGGCTGTTATCATTCCTGTCAAGAACAAACACCCTGACGGTCACATTGCTGCTGAGAGGGGGAGAACCCCCATCTTGGGCCTTCACTTGCAGATGGAACTCTCTGAACTGTTCATAGTCAAAGGATCTCTGGGCATAGATGGTGCCGGTCTCTGAATTAATGGAGATATAGGAGGAGATGGGAAGCTCCTCAATGTTGCTGTTGAGGATGGAGTATGTGATCCGTGAGTTCTGATCCATGTCAGAATCAGAGGCTTTGATGGTGAAAATGGAGGCACCTGAAGGATTGTTTTCTGGCACATAGATAACATATGAAGATTTCTGAAATGTAGGGGCATTATCATTGATATCTGAGATCTGTAGTGAGATTGTTTTGTGTGTGGAAAGAGGCGGAGTTCCTTTGTCAGTGGCTGTGATTGTAATAGTATATGCAGGAGCTTTTTCTCTGTCCAAAGGGCTGACTGTCAGAAGTTTGTAGAAATTGTTAGATGAGGAAATAATCTTGAAGGGCAAATCACTGTTTAAATAGCAGGTAACTTTTCCATTATCACCGGCATCTTTGTCATTTACATTGATTAGAGCAATTAAGGTTTCAGATGGTGAATCTTCAGGAACTGGGCTGAACATGGAGGTTAAGGTCACATCTGGGGCATTATCATTCTCATCAAGAACCCTTATCTCAATATTGGAATGAGTCACCAATCCCCCGCCATCTTTTGCAGCAACTGTCATAGTATATTCATCGTTGTCCTCAAAATCCAGTCGCTCCAAGAGGGTGATTATGCCACCAATGGGATCTAGACTGAATTTTTCTTGGGAAGTTGCTGGTATGTTGCTGAAATAATACCTGATTTGGGCATATGAACCTTCATCATCATCAGAGGCTATGACCTGGAGCACCGTGGATCCAATAGGAGCATTTTCACTCAAACTGACCTTGTAGACCTCTTGAGTGAAAATGGGAGGGTTGTCATTGGCATCGGTGATATTAATCCGTATCTGGGCTGTTCCAGTTTTCCTAGGCTCACCCCCATCCACTGCGGTAAGTACTAAGTGAAGGGTCTGCTCTTTTTCCCGATCCAAAGATTTCTGCAACACCAATTCTGCATATTTATTTCCATCTTTTCTCTCTCTAACTTCCAAAGTGAAGTACTGATTGGAGCTCAGCTGGTAATCCTGGAGAGAGTTCACCCCAATGTCAGGATCTTCCGCTTTCCCAAGGAGAAATCGAGTGCCTAGCAGAGTGGATTCAAGGATCTCTAAATTGATATTGCTATTCAGGAACTGGGGTGCATTATCATTAACATCCTGGATTTCTACTGTGACATGGAAAACATTCAGCGGGTTTTCTACCACAACTTCAAACTGAACAAAGCAAAGTGGATTTTTGCCACATATCCCCTCCCTATCAATCCTGTCATTTACATAGAGGTTTCCATTCTCTGCATTGATACTGAAATGCTGCATTTTAGCCACAGACACAGTGTGCAGATTGCGATGTTTTAGTTCTTTGGTGCTCAGTCCCAGGTCCTTGGCGAGGTTCCCCACAACGGAACCCTTTGCCATCTCCTCAGGGGTTGAATAATGGATCTGCTCTGATGCAGCCCAACAGGTCAAAGACAATAGAGAGAGAAGCAGTACTTGCCTTGTGAGTGCCCTGCCATTCCCTGGGTGCCTTCTCTCCATCTGGCTGGTTCTCTCAAAAACAGGCTGCTTCCTTTTCTCAGTTTCCTATGCTTAAGCTCTCACAGTGATGAAGGAAACAACATGAGGTATCACTGAGGAAGAATAAACTGCCTTATTCTTATATTTGTGCAAAGCAAAAGAGATTTTTCCTTCTCTGCAAGAGTTCCCTGTCTCTGTGCTCTTCAGCTGGCTTGATCTGAATAGCAGTGATGGGAGTTACTGCAGTCTAGGAAGCATCAATGGATCTCTATCCTCTCTCTGGCTGTCATACTGGCCAACACTGACACTTAGAGGACCGCTGAAGGAACTGCAAGGAAAACCATATTGTGCAATGTACAGTACTTTCCCTTTAGCAAATTTCAAGTTATTTGCTTTCAGTTTGTACGTATTAAAGCAACAGCTCCTCTGATTGCTGCGCATAACAGCTCACAAGACTCAAAACCCAGTCTGGAGATATACAGCCTATTGAAAACATGTTTTGCCTTGATGTCTATCCCACTGAAATTGAACCCCCTTGAATGGAAGCTACATACCCAAGGGATCACCAGCAGAGCATTGCCTCACTTTAACATGCTTATAGTCCTTTGTCCGTCAGTCTATCACACAACATCAGGGCACACAATTCCTTTCATTAAAATGTAACAACATGAGAAGAGCCTTGCTGGATCAGACCCAAGGCCTTTCTTGTTAAGCAACTTGTCTCCCACTGTGGCCTTTGGAGGCATCCTGCTTCTAGTACCTGACGGGATATAGTCAGCACGACTTGCGGCCACCATGAAGTTGTCTATTAGGCATCCAAGTTAGTGGCCATCACAGCTTTTTGTGGGAGCAATTCCCATAAGTTATTTATTTATTAAAATGTGTAAAGTATGTGTGATTGTTCTGTATAAATAAAAATAATGGCTGGATACAACTTTCAACAGTTTTATATTATACACTCAAAGAAAGCATACTGATTTATAAAGTTTGTAACTGTGTGTGAGTCTGTATTATCTTGAACCTTATTGTGCAAATTAAGTATGAAAATGTTCTATTTTTCCACCACAATGTTATCAGTCTCCCCACTCTGACTCTTACCATATTCATTAGTTTAACCATAGATAAAATATCCCATACTCTAATAATCCACTCCTGTAAAGCTGGTGTTCTTAACCACACACTCCATTCAACTGATACCAAATAGTTGTTCTTGCTATGGTTAATAAGTCTTGGACTAATCCTCTGCTAGTATTAAACCCTTAATACAACTCAATAAAACAATCAGAATAACTGTTGATAAAGTGCACCCTGTTATTATTTCAACTTCCCTTATTATATCCACCCGGAACCTTTCATTTCAGGACATGCCCCACAAAAATGTTGCATCCTAGCATTGGTTGCCTTGCACCTCCCACTTAAATTACTTGCTGTCCTGTAGATGTGGTTGAAATGTGGCAGGACCAGCTATCTCATATCGCTTCTCCCTTGTCTTTGATCTAAACTAAATATTGTTAAGCATTGCATTTTTTCTGAATAAAGAAGTTGTTCCACCCACTTGACCATCTTAGTTGCCCTTTTCTGAGCAGTCTGCATTTCATACAAGTTCTTTCTACATGAATCTTCCAGAGAAGTTCAAAACACTCCAAAAGATCTACTATGAACAAATAGGAAGCATTCATGTTTTATACATTTTTCAGTTAACTCAAATCACAACAGGATGAATAAACTATGTGAGTGAACAAAGTAAAAATCCACATATTTAACCTCTAGGAGGAACTAAAACATAACTACTGTATATAATGATAGTGATAATTTAATAATCTACAGGGAAAAAATTACTAGAAAGTAGAAGAGGATATAAATTCCATAATTCATGAAGACTCACCTGAACGTCATTTTCAGACTCAGCATTGAATTTGCCTCTGTCATTGCAATTGGAAGACTACTTGTAAAAAAAGTTTTCTACAGTCTGAACAGCTGGTGCCAGTAATATAATCTGATTTTTTTTTAGTTCTCTCATTTAGTAAATCAGGCAGTTAAGAGGAAGACAACTAAAAATACTAGTTTTGCTCATACAAGGAGCAAGGTCATGGTGCCAACACCTCAGTTTCTGAAAGCAAAGCTTACCTGCTCACCAACCTCCTCTTTGGCACTGGCATCCCCACAGTTGCCATCCACAAGAACCACCTGAGAGCTATCATTGCATAGCAAGTTTTCTGCCACCTGGATATGGGGTTTTGGGAAAGAGATCTGCTCTTTCCTCATCTCTGACGATAGGCAGAGTTGGTAGGAATAAGGTAAAGTTCCTTCTTCATAGTTTGGTGGAAATATGACCTGCGCCTTAGGAAAAGTATTAGGTTCAAAGCATTGGAATAATTTGGGATTTCCTGATTGTCGAAGTTTCATGACAATGACCAGTATCACCGTCAGGAGGAATAAAAATGAGATCAATGCCAAAGCCAGCACCAAGTAAAACTGGAGGTCAGAATGATGCTCTGTGTCACTGGATTGCCTAGTCATTTCTGGAAGTGCCTCTTGGAAGTTCTCAGCAACCACGAGGTTGAGGACCACAGTAGCTGAGAGCGGAGCCTTCCCATTGTCCTTCACCAAGATGACCAGCTTCTGTTTCACAGCATCTTTCTCCAGAAGGGCTCGTGACGTCCTGATCTCTCCCGTGTGGGTCCCAATGGTGAAGAGGGCCGGCTCTGTGGCCTGAAGCACTTGGTAGGAGAGCCAGGCATTGTGCCCAGAGTCCGCGTCCACAGCCACCACTTTGGTCACTAGGTAGCCTGGCTCTGCCGAGTGAGGAACCATCTCAAACAAGGCAGAGCCCTCAGCACCCGGGACAGGATACAGAACGTGAGGGCTATTATCATTCTGATCCAAAATGTACACCCACACGGTGGCGTTGTTGCTGAGAGAGGGAGAGCCGCCATCTTGGGCCTTCACTTGGATCTGAAACTCCCGGAATTGCTCATAGTCAAAGGAGCGCTGTGCATAGATAGTTCCCGTCTCAGAGTTGATGGAGACGTAAGAGGAGAGAGGCAGCTCCTCCATGTTGCTGTTGAGGATGGAGTAAGTGATACGTGAGTTGCGGTCCAGATCCGGGTCCGAGGCTTTGAGGGCAAAAATAGAGGCACCTGAGGGATTGTTTTCTGGCACAAAGACACTGTAGGTTGATTTTTCAAAGGCAGGGGGGTTGTCATTGATATCTGAAATCTGCAGGGAGATGGTCTTGTTGGAGGAGAGAGGGGGGCTACCTTTGTCGGTGGCCGTGATTGTGATGTTGTATCCTGAGGCTTTTTCTCTGTCCAAAGGACTGTCTGTGAGGATTTTATAGTAGTTCTTTGAAGTTGACACTATTTGAAATGGTACATTACCTTGTAGATGGCATGTAATTTTTCCATTTTCTCCAGAATCTTTATCCTTTACGTTGATGAGAGCAATTAGTGTTCCAGAAGAAGAGTCTTCAGGAACTGGACTAGATAAGGAGGCCAGAATGATCTCTGGTGCATTGTCATTCTCATCTAGAATCTTTATATTGACATTACAATGAGCCACTAATCCTCCTCCATCTCTTGCTTCAACGGTCATAGTGTACTTCTCTGTTTCCTCAAAGTCAAGAGCTTCCTTAATTGTAATTGTTCCATTTTGTGGAAATAGGTCAAATTTTTGGTAGGCTCTTTTAGGAATATTACTAAATGTATAATGAATTTGGGCATTCAGACCTTCATCCCTATCAGAGGCTTTTACTTGGAGTATGGGGGACCCCACAGGAGAATTTTCCCTCAGGCTAACTGTATAAACCTCTTGAGTGAAGACTGGTGGGTTGTCATTGGCATCTGTGACGTTAATCCATATCTGGGCAGTCCCAGTTTTTCTGGGTTCACCCCCATCCAGGGCCGTAAGGATCAACTGAAGAGAGTAATCACTCTCCCGATCCAAAGATTTTTGCAACACCAATTCTGCATATTTATGGCCATCTTCTCCCTGTCGAATCTCTAGAATGAAATAGTGATTTGGACTTAGCTGGTAATTCTGGAGAGAATTAGTCCCAATATCAGGATCTTCCGCTTTCCCAGTATGAAATCTTGTACCTGGTAATGTGGATTCAACAATTTCAAGCCTCATGATTTCATTTAAGAACTGTGGCATATTATCATTAATGTCCTGAATTGCTACAATAATATGGAAAACATTCAAAGGATTTTCAACCACAGCTTCAAAATTAATCAGACAGTGCACACTCTCCCCACATATTTCCTCACGATCTATCCTCTCATTTACATACAGGTTTCCATTTTGTGCACTGATAGTGAAATATGGCTTTTTACCTTCAGAAAGGATATGCAGGTTTCTGTTCTTCAGGTCTCTGGCATTCAGTCCCAGATCCTTGGCAAGATTTCCCACCAAAGACCCCTTTGCCATCTCCTCAGGGATGGAATAGTTAACCTCTTCCAAAACTGCTCCACAGAACAAAGATGAAAATATCAGAAGTGTTATATACCTTCCTGGTATTTGAAAGCTCTCTCCATGAAGGATTCCTCTCATCTTCATTTCCTCTTCTCTTTGATGAGCACAGGATTTCAGATTCCCCCCCCCCCCCAGTAAAAAAAGAACTGGATCCTTTGGCTTAATTTGTATATGCTGCAGTGTTTTCTTTTTCCTTTTTCAGCTGAAATGTTTTTTTTCCCAGCGTCTGCTGGTATTCCCGATGTGCAGTTTGGGACAAAGAGATCTCTCTGCAGAAAGCATCAGTGGAACTTCAGCTGCCCTTGGATTGCCGTCTTGTCCAACAGTGACACTGTGAGTCTGAAACCGAGAACTGCAATCTTTTTCCACTGATTTTTCTCCCCAATACATGTCACTTGAAGGTCTCTGTTGGTGTTTATATGTGATTCCTCAAGGCAGGCTTTTAAACATAATATGTGAACCTTCTTTACTAGCTTTAATTTTCACTCCAATCTTGATATTTTGCAGGTTAATTTTGTACTCTACGTTGATAGAGATATTTACAATTATTTGCAAGCTTATTAATGTGCAGTGCTGCTGACAAAAATTGAATTACAGGCTGCACAATTAAACATTATCATTTATAGTATGGGACTATTAAGAAATTGAGGAAAATATATTATTGCCTATAGTTAGGCCTTCACATGAACCTTAGACACAATAATATCTGCTTTTAGAGGTATGTATCTTCCTGTGTTTGAGTGCATATCCTAAGGAGGCATCTTGTATTACATCGCTTATCACTGAAATTAGTCCCACATCTTATGCTTAGTTTTGTCATCTCGCCCCGTATTAGTGCTCAAATTATTGGTCTATTTGTGTAGACATCTCCTTAAATAGATTTATTTAGCAGTTCTCAACTTTGCCATCGTTCCCCTCCACATCCACGTGCTCCAGTAATTCAGTCATGGTAGATAGCTTTCTGATTTCTAGTGTTAACTTAATTTACTGTGGGATGTGTGTTTCTGACCTTGCACATCTACTTCACAATCTCACAGGTATGGCTCATCACCCTCTTTACACAGAACAATAACATTTTAGGTTTTTCGTAAGCCAATATGTAAGGGATCCTGAGTATGCAACTTGAAACACACACACACACACACACACACACACACACACACACACTAACTTCCTCTGCACGGCCTGGTCGGCCTCCACTGGTTTCCACCCACAAAGTGATGTTAGTGCCACTCTGCTGGTGCATAATTGCCCATTGTTAGCAGACCTTTCAGCATGAATCAGATTGGAATAATCACTTTCAGTTTCTGGAGTTCAAATGCTTCATTCATGCAGAAACTATCTACAGGATGATTAGTGATGAGAGAGAGAAACAGAAGACATCTTATCTCAACAAGTTGGGAGACAACAACAAAATCGCTCAGCTTTTAGGGGTGAAGTTAACTTAGACATAATAGATACAAACAAGTGCTCACTAGATTGTTACACAATCAAGGATTAATTATAAATTATTAGCAGATGACATCCAATTGTCTTACGGACTACACTCTGGATTTGTGTAGGGGATAGCCTGCAAGGCAGCAGAGTTTTGGATCAGAGTTTTCCTTCTCCTAAATGTGTTACCTTCCCAGGTTGAAGAGGAAGTGATCTGCCACTCACTTCCCTCTACGGCATGTACAGTAACCACCTTCTTGATTGCTGAACCCACTATTATTTTGTCTGCTCAATCCACCAGAACTGGTCTTCACATGCAGAGAAAGTCCCTAACTCACGGAGGGTTTGAGACCCATCAGCTACCCTCACTTGCTTTAGCCAGTCAGTCAAAGTCATATCCTAGGATGTGGCCACTGCCATAGTGCCTGTGTGCATGGTGGGGACCAAAGACAGACAAACTACCTCAGAAGTAGGATGACGTTTCTCCCTTGATGCCCACCCCCCAGGGTCCAAGGTTTGGATCAATATTGAAACTGGTCTTTGTTCTTCAGTGCCCTCCCCCCCAGCTCCACTGAGTGCAAATGAGGACCTTTAGGTGTCATCAGCCCTGAGCCAGTAAGTCAATGAGGTCATCAGTACAGACGAATAATTGCCATCACCAGATTCCCCCAAGCTAGTAAGAATGCCATGAAGGTTGGTTTCGGTAACTCTCCTTTCAGGTCTTGGGCTGCTCACTATACGATCCTTATGCTTTCTAACCTACATAGCACTTGCTAGTTGTGGCACATTTAAAAAGAATGGCTGGGGTCCAAATACAGTGGTACCTCGGGTTACAGATGCTTCAGGTTACAGATGCTTCAGGTTACAGACTCTGCTATCCCAGATATAGTACCTCGGGTTAAGAACTTTGCTTCAGGATGAGAACAGAAATCATGCTCCAGCGGTGCGGCGGCAGTGGGAGGCCCCATTAGCTAAAGTGGTACCTCAGGTTACAGTTTCAGGTTAAGAACGGACCTCCAGAATGAATTAAGTTCTTAACGCGAGGTACCACTGTACAGCCAGTCTTTAATTATTGACTGCCATAGCAGATGAGAAAGCTCCTGTCATTCATCCTCTCATTTGGCCAATTTAGGAACAAGAACAAATACTACCATTCAGCCCCAATTGGGAACTGATAGATCCTGCCTTGTTTGAAGCTAGAAGGAGAAGGCCAGATACTGCCATGCCAAACAGAGGCCTAGAGAATGGTGCCACCATGCCCACGCCAACTGTCCACAGAGGCAGCGTTGAGAACATGCTGCACAATTAACGCCTCCGAAAGATTAAAGTAAAAGCATCTTCTGTTGAGTTCAAAGATACACATAAAAAGGTTGCATCCACATTACACATGACCTCCTACATTAAAACGATGGGTTAAGCATTGCATCCAATGCTCAATTAAATACCAACAATTTGATCAGTGAAATCCAATCCTCACTGTTATATGAAACAGGGAAACTCTAGATCTGAACCATGATGTCAAAGTACTTTGTACAATGTTTTTCCCAACTGTTCACAGAGGCAGCATTGAGCACATGCACAACAATTTATATCTCCATACGATTAAAGCAAATGCATCTTCTGTGGAGTTCAAAGATGCACAAAAAAAAGGTTGCATCCACATTGCAGATGAAGTCCTGTATTACACAAAAAAAGGTTGCATCCACATTACAGATGAAGTCCTGTATTAAAATAATGGGTTACATGTTGCAGCCAATGTTCAATTAAATGCCAACAATTTAAGGAGAGGAACCCAATTCTTGCTATTGAATGCAACAGAGAAATTCTGTATCTGAACCACCGGGTGTGTGTCGTGTATTACAATGATCTTCAATATAAACTATAGGCAACCTATTTAGACTTGTAAATATAAGCAGCCTAGTACTAGATTAAAATCAATTTATAACATAAATCCAGATTGCTACAGCTCACTACAGGTTAAAAATTATACAGAAACACTATATTGGGTGATAATAATAATAGTATAGTAATAGTAATAACTGCAATAGCAATAGTAATAACTGGGTGAATGTTGTAGTTGTCCATTCTTGAGTCAAATTGATGCCAAAAAACACAAGGTACTTAGATAATCATGTCACAACGTACTTTATGCAAGGTATACATGTGCATTGTGTGTGTATGTGTAACCAACCCCCCCCCCCGAACAAATCTTGAAAAAAAGAGATTTATAACTAGCCTAGCTTTAGGGAGATTTAAGTAAATCATAAGCCCCCCCCCATGCCATTTTTATTGTGACTAATGATGATGTATGAATGCTTGTTTTGTTTTTGGTTCTTTGTTAATGTTCTTGATATTGTTTTGTGGACTATGAGAGCTGTAATGCTTTGTGAATTTTATAATATGACTTTTCTTGTGGCTGTGCTGTTTAGCCTAAAACTTGTTTTGTTAAAAGTGTATTTTAAAAGGTGGTTGTTTTACTTTACTGATGATTTGTTTATTATTTTATATTATTTTTATTGTGCTTGTGATTTTCTACTGTGTTATTATTTATGGTACAATAAGCCGCTTTGTGACTAATGTGAGTGAGTGTCCCATATCTTCCTGCTGAAATCCTGCAACTTTTTATAACACCAATGTTCTGGTTTATTCTTTGTCCTGCTTTCATTATACAGTAGTGCCCCTACAAATGGCAATGGTTTAACTAGCAAGTAGCGATATTTTTCATGTAAGTTTATGTAAATCTTATTACAGTGGTGCCCCGCAAGACGAATGCCTCGCAAGACGAAAAACTCGCTAGACGAAAGGGTTTTCCGTTTTTTGAGTCATTCCGCAAGACGAATTTCCCTATGGGCTTGCTTCGCAATACGAAACGTCTTGCGAGTTCTTGCAAGTTTGTTTCCTTTTTCTTAAAGCCGCTAAGCCATTAATAGCCACTAAGCCGCTAAGCCGTTAATAGCCGCTAAGCCGCTAAGCGCCGCTAATAGCCGTGCTTCGCAAGACGAAAAAACCGCAAGACAAAGAGACTCGCGGAACGGATTAATTTCGTCTTGCGAGGCACCACTGTACCTAGTTTAGATTTTGTTACCTCACTCTGTGCTAAGGACTAATGCAATGACAGCTATTCTCTTCAAAAATGCAATAACACTGGGGAGGCAGCTCAAAACAACAAATAAAGAAGAATGATGTGTCAACAATCCAGTATACATTGACTATTAATACACTATTATGTGTCAAATATTGAAGAATGCATCAGCAATACAAAGAACAAAAAATTGCAATATCCCCTGAAAGTAGAAAATGGAATACCTCAACTGACTATGAAATAGCTAATTGCACCAGGTGGTTTAGCCTCAGCTACTTAGAACAGATAAGAAAGATGAGGACACATGAGGGCTTTTATATTGCAAGCTGCCATGTGATCTTTGGATGAAAGACAGTTTAGGAAGCTAATAAATAATTAAAATGAACATACAAAACGAAATAAAGCCCCACCTATTGATTTCTATATGAAAAACTAACTAAAGACTGAAAAAGGCAGGTACACCTGCAGTATAAAAGGCTGTATTGAAATGTCACTTAACGGTAAAGAACTACAGAGTGTACCATGCATGTAACTGCAGAGAACAAATCTTACCTCTTCACCATTAGCCATCTCAGAATGAAAATTGTTTCCACTGTTGCCTGTAAAAGGCACAGCAGGTTTCTCACTGCCAAGAATATCGTCTACCATCTGAACACTGGGTGTCAGGAAGGCAAACTCATTCTTCCTGGTCTCAGAAGACAGACACAGCTGGTAGGAATAGGGCAAAGTCCCATCTTCAAAGTTGGGTGGGAAGATGGCACCATTCTTGGAATGGGGAACAGGACCAAAGCACTGTAGGAACCTGGGATGCCCTGATTGACGGAACTTCATTGTAACAGCCAGAATCACAGTCAAGAGGAACAAGAAGGAGATCACAGCTAAGGCCAGCACCAAGTAGAACTGCAGGTCAGACTGATACTCCAAGCTGCTGGGTTGGCTCTTCATTTCCGGAAGGGCCTCCTGAAAGTTCTCAGCAAACACCAGGTTCAGAGTCATGGTGGCCGAGAGAGACGGCTGCCCGTTATCCTTCACCATAATGACCAGTCTCTGTTTCACAGCGTCTCTCTCCACAAAGGCCCTGGCGGTCCTGATCTCTCCAGTATGAGAACCAACCGTGAAGAGTGCCGGCTCAGTGGCCTGAGTCAGATGGTAGGAGAGCCAGGCGTTGTGTCCAGAATCTGCATCCACGGCCACCACCTTGGTGACAAGATAATCTGCCTCGGCCGAACGAGGCACCATCTCAAACAAGGCTGAGCCCTTGGCTTCTTGTGAGGGGGACAGGATACGAGGGCTGTTATCATTCCTGTCAAGAACAAACACTCTGACGGTCACATTGCTGCTGAGAGGGGGAGAACCCCCATCTTGGGCCTTCACTTGCAGATGGAACTCTCTGAATTGTTCATAGTCAAAGGATCTCTGGGCATAGATGGTGCCGGTCTCTGAATTAATGGAGATATAGGAGGAGATGGGAAGCTCCTCGATGTTGCTGTTGAGGATGGAGTATGTGATCCGTGAGTTCTGGTCCACATCGGGATCAGAGGCTTTGATGGTGAAAATGGAGGCACCTGAAGGATTGTTTTCTGGCACGTAGATGCTGTAGGTTGATCTCTGAAATGTAGGCGCATTATCATTAATATCAGAAATCTGTAGTGAGATTGTTTTGTGTGTGGAAAGAGGTGGAGTTCCTCTGTCAGTGGCTGTGATTGTAATATTATATGCGGGAGCTATTTCTCTGTCCAAAGGACTGTCGGTCTGGAGCTTGAAGAAATTGTTAGATGAGGGAAGAACTTTGAAGTGTAAATCATCATTTAAGTAGCAAGTAACCTTCCCATTATCTCCACTATCTCTGTCATTCACATTGATCAGTGCAATGATTGTTCCTGGCAGAGAATCTTCAGGAACAGGACTGAACATGGAGGCTAATGTCACATCTGGGGCATTATCATTCTCATCATGAACCCTTATTTCAATATTAGAATATGTCACCAATCCACCTCCATCTTTTGCAGCAACTGTCATAGTATATTCATCATCGTCCTCAAAATCCAGTTGCTCCAGAAGAGTGATTCTACCACTGATGGGATCCAGCCTGAATTTCTGTTCAGCAGTTGCCGGTATGTTGCTAAAATGATACCTGATTTGGGCATTTGTACCTTCATCCTCATCAGAGGCTGCAACCTGGAGCACAAGTGACCCAAGAGGAACATTTTCAGATAAGCTGACCTTGTACACCTCTTGAGTGAAAACAGGTGGGTTGTCATTGGCATCTGTGACATTAATCTGTATCTGGGCCGTCCCCGTTTTTCTGGGTTCCCCCCCATCCATAGCGGTAAGAACCAAGTGAAGGGTCTGTTCACGTTCTCGATCAAGAGGTTTCTGTAGCACCAGTTCTGCATATTTATTTCCATCTTTCCTTTCTCTAACTTCCAAAGAGAAATACTGATTGGAGCTCAGCTGGTAATCCTGGAGAGAGTTCACCCCAATGTCAGGATCTTCCGCTTTCCCAAGGAGAAAGCGGGCCCCAGGCAAGGTTTGTTCTCCTGTCTCCAAGTTGATGTTGCCATTGAGGAATTGGGGTGCATTATCATTAACATCCTGTATTTCCACTAGTACATGAAAAATATTCAAAGGGTTTTCCACCACAACTTCAAAATTAACAAAGCAAAGTGGATTTTTGCCACATATCCCCTCCCTATCAATCCTGTCATTTACATAGAGATTTCCATTCTCTGCATTGATACTGAAATGCTGCATTTTAGCCACAGACACAGTGTGCAGATTGCGATGTTTTAGTTCTTTGGTGCTCAGTCCCAGGTCCTTGGCGAGGTTCCCCACAACGGAACCCTTTGCCATCTCCTCAGGGGTTGAATAATGAATCTGCTCTGATGCAGCCCAACAGGTCAAAGACAATAGAGAGAGAAGCAGTACTTGCCTTGTGAGTGCCCTGCCATTCCCTTGGTGCCTTCTCTCCATCTGGCTGGTTCTCTCAAAAACAGGCTGCTTCCTTTTCTCAGTTTCCTATGCTCAAGCTCTTACAGTGATGAAGGAAACAACATGAGGTATCACTGAGGAAGAATAAACTGCCTTATTCTTATATTTGTGCAAAGCAAAAGAGATTTTTCCTTCTCTGCAAGAGTTCCGTCACTGTGCTCTTCAGTTGGCCTGATCTGAATAGCAGTGATGGGAGTTACTGCAATCTAGGAAGCATCAATGGATCTCTATCCTCTCTCTGGCTCTCATACTGGCCAACACTGACACTTAGAGGACCACTCAAGGAACTGCATTTTGTTCTATGAAAATAGACAGAGGTGAATAAATGCAGATGTTTCTCCAGCACATACTGTACCTTCCCTTCTGCTCACTGAGTGGAGCATTTGAGAAAGCTTTTCCTTGGTGTTCTTTCTTAGTGTACAGCTACCCTCATTTATGTTCGTGGCTTTTCAGTACTGTGAAAATTGGGTTCATATCTGATACTGCACTTACATGAAGGGTATGCACATCTTCAACATTATTATTAATATATAAATATCCAGTTATATAGTAAAACAAGAGCTGTAAGTCTACTGTATTTTTTTCTTAAATAGAATTAATATAAACACCCTACTGAAATTATTCTCTTTTTTATCTCTCCTAAGTTGTTGGATGCCTATCAACATTTATGGAACACAGCACAAGTTCTTCTCAGTGTTGGGTAGGAATTCCAAGAGTAACTTACTATTCCAATAGTTCTCTCTCTGTCTGTTGAAGATAAGATAAGAAGCAACACTTGCAGCTTCTGTCTAGACAGCACTAGGTAATAAAAGTGTGTTCGTCTGTATTGGTTCTACATTAGACTCTGCCACTGCCTCCTACCTGCTGGTGCCATACAAATGTCCTTGCTTAGTGGTTGCTCCCCTGTGATCAAAGCAGGAAGACAGCACAAGTGCAGGACCAATGGCTGTAGCTGCTCTACCAGCAGTAAAAACAGGTAAAGGACCCCTGGATAGTTAAGTTCAGTCAAAGGCGACTATGGGGTGGCAGCGCTCATCTCTCATTAGGCCGAGGGAGCCGGCATTTGTCCACAGACAGCTTTCCAGGTCATGTGGCCAGCATGACTAAACCGCTTTTGGCACAACGGAACACCTTGACGGAAGCTAGGCATGATCCAACAGGATAAAATGTTTGTTGGAACTTTACACATGATTTCATATTATGATAATAGCATCATGAAGTTTGGGAACTGAGAACAATGAAGAGACAAGAGGTGTTAGAAGAAATTTATTGTGTCTAATGGAAAGAGTATATGATAGAGGTTTTATTAGAAAATAACTAAAGTAATTTACTTTCAGTTTGTACGCATTAAAGGTAATAGCTCCTCTTATTGCTCCATAGAACAGCCTACAGGACCATAAACCCAATCTGCAGATGTGTATGCTATTCAAATATTTTTGCCTGCCATATATCCCCTTGAAACTGGAACCCCATTGAACAGAATTGACATTTCCAACCAGAGTGCTGCCTAATTTTCAACATGCTTCTAGTTTTTCATCTGCTAGTCTATCACAGAGAAGCATTGCACACAATTCTATTCATAAAAACATAAGAAAAGCCCTGCTGGATCAGGCCAGAGCTCTATTGAGTCCAACATCCTTTCTCCCACTGTGGCCAAGCAGATGCCCCTCAAAAGCTCTGCCCTTGGTCCACAGTCAAAGGTGTCTGGTACTAGACATAATATAGCCAACATGACAATCATTTTTTTCTAATCCCCCTTTAAAACCACCCAAGTAGGTGACCATCAATGCATCTTATTTGCTGTACTATAAATTTGACCAAAATGTGGGAGGCAGTGGAAGACAGGAGTGCCTGGCGTGCTCTGGTCCATGGGGTCACGACGAGCCAGACACAACTAAACAACTAAACAACAACAACTAAAATGTGACGAAGCCACAGCAGTGTCATATACCATCAAAAAACAAACTTATACAAGTGTTCCTTAAGATTCACACTAATTGTTTGCTGCCATAGCCATTTTCAATGATCTGTTGTTGCAATTAGTTGTCAACAAGGAATTCCATAGTTTAACTATGCATTTAAGTTGATCATAACAGGGCAAATAAACTGTGCTTTTTGTGAGTGAAAAAGTACACATCCTTATTTTTAATTGATGAGGGATGTATAAATAACTACATATATTTATGGTGATATGCTAATACCCCACAGGAAGATTGAACACTCAAGCTGTATGCATGCTTACATTTCCTTTAATTCCAGAGATGAAGACTCACTCTGACATTATTGTTTGCCTCAGAATTTATGCTGCGTCTACCATTGCAACTTAAAAGCAATGTGTAGGGAAAAAAATTCACAATGAGGACAATGGCTGCTAACACTGTAATATCATTTGCCTGACCTCTTTATATAGTAAAATGAAATAAAAATATTAGTTTTATTCCTTTAAGGTAAGGCTGTTTCTGAAAGCAAAGCTTACCTGCTCACCAACCTCCTCTTTGGCACTGGCATCCCCACAGTTGCCATCCACAAGAACCACCTGAGAGCTATCATTGCATAGCAAGTTTTCTGCCACCTGGATATGGGGTTTTGGGAAAGAGATCTGCTCTTTCCTCAACTCTGACGATAGACAGAGTTGGTAGGAATAAGGTAAAGTTCCTTCTTCATAGTTTGGTGGAAATATGACCTGCGCCTTAGAAAAAGCATTAGGTTCAAAGCATTGGAATAATTTGGGATTTCCTGATTGTCGAAGTTTCATGACAATGACCAGTATCACCGTCAGGAGGAATAAAAATGAGATCAATGCCAAAGCCAGCACCAAGTAAAACTGGAGGTCAGAATGATGCTCTGTGTCACTGGATTGCCTAGTCATTTCTGGAAGTGCCTCTTGGAAGTTCTCAGCAACCACGAGGTTGAGGACCACTGTAGCTGAGAGTGGAGCCTTCCCATTGTCCTTCACCAAGATGACCAGCTTCTGTTTCACAGCATCTTTCTCCAGAAGGGCTCGTGATGTCCTGATCTCTCCCGTGTGGGTCCCAATGGTGAAGAGGGCTGGCTCCGTGGCCTGCAGCACTTGGTAGGAGAGCCAGGCATTGTGCCCAGAGTCCGCATCCACAGCCACCACTTTGGTCACTAGGTAGCCTGGCTCTGCCGAGTGAGGAACCATCTCAAACAAGGCAGAGCCCTCAACACCCGGGACAGGATACAGAACGCGGGGGCTGTTATCGTTCTGATCCAAAATGTACACCCACACGGTGGCGTTGTTGCTGAGAGAGGGAGAGCCGCCATCTTGGGCCTTCACTTGGATATGAAACTCCCGGAATTGCTCATAGTCAAAGGAGCGCTGTGCATAGATAGTTCCCGTCTCAGAGTTGATGGAGACGTAAGAGGAGAGAGGCAGCTCCTCCATGTTGCTGTTGAGGATGGAGTAAGTGATACGTGAGTTGCGGTCCAGATCCGGGTCCGAGGCTTTGAGGGCAAAAATAGAGGCACCTGAGGGATTGTTTTCTGGCACAAAGACACTGTAGGTTGATTTTTCAAAGGCAGGGGGGTTGTCATTGATATCTGAAATCTGCAGGGAGATAGTTTTGTTGGAGGAGAGAGGGGGGCTACCTTTGTCAGTGGCCGTGATTGTGATGTTGTATTCTGAGGCTTTTTCTCTGTCCAATGGACTGTCTGTGTGGATTTTGTAGTTGTTCTTAGATATTGATGCTATTTTAAATGGTACATTACTTTGTAGATGGCATGTAATTTTTCCATTTTCTCCAGAATCTCTATCCTTTACATTGATGAGAGCAATTATTGTTCCAGAAACAGAGTTTTCTGATACTGGGGTGGATAAGGAGGCCACGATGATCTCTGGAGCATTGTCATTCTCATCTATAATCTTGATATCAACATTACAGTGAGCCACTAATCCTCCTCCATCTCTTGCTTCAACTGTCATAGTGTATTTTTCTGTTTCCTCAAAGTCAAGGGTCTCCTTAATTGTAATTGTTCCACTTTGTGGATCTAGTCTAAATTTCTCATAGACTTTTTCTGGGACTTTACTGAATGTGTAACTGATCTGACTATTTGAACCTTCATCCCTATCAGAGGCTTTTACTTGGAGTATGGAGGACCCCACAGGGGAATTTTCCCTCAGGCTAATTGTATAAACCTCTTGAGTGAAGACTGGTGGGTTGTCATTGGCATCTGTGACATTAATCCATATCTGAGCAGTCCCAGTTTTTCTGGGTTCACCCCCATCCAGGGCCGTAAGGATCAACTGAAGGGAGCGCTCACTTTCCCGATCCAAAGGTTTCTGCAGCACCAATGCTGCATATTTATGGCCGTCCAGACTATGCTTAATTTCTAATATAAATAACTGATTTAGGCTTAACTGGTAATTCTGGAGAGAATTAATCCCAATATCAGGATCTTCAGCTTTCCCAAGGGGAAATCTAGCACCTGGCAATGTGGATTCAATTATTTCAAGTCTAATATTGGCTTCTAAGAAGTGTGGGGCATTATCATTAATGTCTTGGATTGCTACACTTACATGGAAAACATTCAATGGTTTTTCCACCACAGCTTCAAAATCAATAATGCAGTGTGTGCTCTCTCTACACATCCCCTCACGATCTATCCTCTCATTCACATACAGGTTTCCATTTTCAGCATTGATAGTGAAATATGGCTTTTTACCTTCAGAAAGGATATGCAGGTTTCTGCTCTTCAGTTCTCTGGCATTCAGTCCTAGATCCTTGGCAAGATTTCCCACCAAAGACCCCTTTGCCATCTCCTCAGGAATGGAATAGTGAACCTCTTCCAAAACTGCTCCACAGAACAAAGATGAAAATATCAGAAGTGTTATATACCTTCCTGATGTTTGAAAGCCCTTTCCATGGAGGATTCCTCTTCTCTTCATTTTCCTCTTCTCTTTGATGAGCACAGGATCTCAGATTTCCACCAAGACAGGAGATTTTTTTGCCCAGTAAAAAAAGAACTGGATCCTTTGGTTTAATTTGTATATGCTGCAGTATTTTCTTTTTTCCCAGCTGAAACCTTTGTTCCAGCGTCTGCTGGTTTTCCCGATGTGCAGTTTGGGACGAAGAGATCTCTCTGCAGAAAGCATCAGTGGAACTTCAGCTGCCCTTGGATTGCCGCCTTGTCCAACAGTGACACTGTGAGTCTGAAACCGAGAACTGCAATCTTTTCCCAATGATTTTTCTTCCCTAATTCATGACATAGTAGTATTTTTATGTAATGACTCAGACCATATTCTCATACAGGTTATTTGAATATGCCTGTTGGAAAGTGTTATCTGTTCACCATTACAATAGGTTAAAAGGAATCAGCTTCAAATTAATATTTACAGCAAAGAAAAAGCGGTAATGAATTTATAGCCCTATTTCCAATATTTCTTTAGGAAAAATCAGAATAGCAGACTGCAGTATGAGAATGCTATCGTTGATTATAATAAAACACTTTTAAACAAATTAGAAAAATATTGTATTAGGTATTTACAGGCATCTTAGACTGTGTGTGGAAAGCCTAAAGCCGTGTCTGAAAATTGTGTTTATCTTTACATAATTTCACTGAAAATAGTGCCACATCTCAAGTCCTATTTTGTCACCTTATGCCCACATGATTTCTGGTCTGTTTGTGTAGCTTTCTCCTTCAACAGTTGTACTGTGTCAGTATTTACCTTTGCCATTTTCCCCACCTGCCCATTTGTCCAGTTACGATAGACACTTTGCTGATTTCATTTAGTTTGTGGTGTGTGCTTTTGACCTTACACAACACCCCAGCTACTTCACAATATCACGGATATGGTTCATCCTCTCTACATATGCAAACAATATGGAGACCCATATTTTGCCGGGGGATGGGATAGGACAACCAGAATTCTACTCAGAAATCTCTACAGTCCTTTCAGTATTTTAGGAAGTTACATGTGGTCTCCAGCTGTCAATGCAACTTCATTTAATCAAGGAACAAAACTGCATACATAAGCCCTGGGTGTTATATGCTGGACCTCAAATGTTCTGTTGTTTTTTTTTATTAAACAATTTTTATATTCATACAAACAAAACATACATAAACAAACAGAAGACAAAAAACAAAACAAGAAACAAGTACCATTTCATATCCTAATTTCTTAAACCTTTCTTCTTCGACTTCCTCATGCCTCCCGTTTCTGTATTCCAAATTCTAATCAATTGTTCAGCAAATCTTCCCTTATTTTACTATAAATTTAAGCTAATCATCCTCATTCTCCTTGTCTTAACCATTACTAATAGTAACCATTTACTTTAGTCCAACATCATTCTAACTGTCATTAATTTTGTAATATTTCTTTAAATAGTCCTTAAACTTTTTCCATTCTTCTTCCGCCGCTTCTTTTCCCTGGTTTCGGATTCTGCTCGTCATTTCTGCCAAGCCCATGTAGTCTATCACTTTCATCTGCCATTCTTCCAGTGTGGGTAAATCTTGCGTCTTCCAGTACTTCGCAATGAGTATTCTAGCTGCTGTTGTGGCATACATAAAGAAAGTTTTATCTGTCTTTAACACCCCCTGGCCGACAATACCCAAGAGAAAGGCCTCTGGTTTCTTGGGGAAAGTATATTTAAATACCTTTTTCAGTTCATTATAGATCATTTCCCAGAATGCCTTAATCTTCGGGCACGTCCACCAGAGGTGAAAAAATGTACCTTCCTTTTCCTTACATTTCCAACATTTATTGTCAGGCAAGTGGTAAATCTTTGCAAGCTTGACTGGGGTTATGTACCACCTATAAATCATTTTCATTATATTTTCTCTTAAGGCATTACATGCCGTAAATTTCATCCCGGTGGTCCACAACTTTTCCCAGTCAGCGAACAAAATATTATGACCAATGTCCTGAGCCCATTTAATCATAGTTGATTTAACCGTTTCATCTTGTGTATTCCATTTCAGCAGCAAGTTATACATTTTTGACAAATTCTTAGTACTGGATTCTAACAGTTCAGTCTCTAATTTTGATTTTTCCACCTGGAAGCCAATTTTACTGTCCAATTTAAACACTTCATTTATTTGATGATAGTGTAACCAATCTCTCACCTTCCCTTTTAATTTTTCAAAACTCTGCAATCTCAGTTTGTCCCCTTCCTTTTCCAGAATTTCCCAATATCTTGGCCATTTCGACTCCATATTTAACTTTTTAACTGCCTTAGCTTCCATTGGCGACAACCACCTTGGAGTTTTATTTTCCAGCAAGTCTTTATATCTGACCCAGACATTTAATAGTGCTTTTCTGACAATATGATTTTTAAAACTTTTGTGCGCTTTAACCTTGTCATACCACAAATATGCATGCCACCCAAAAATATTGTTAAAACCTTCCAAATCCAAAATGTCTGTGTTTTCAAGAAGCAGCCAATCTTTTAGCCAGCAGAAAGCTGCCGCTTCATAGTACAATTTAAAGTCTGGCAGGGCAAACCCCCCTCTTTCCTTTGAATCCGTTAATATCTTAAATTTTATTCTGGGCTTCTTGCCCTGCCAGACAAATTTAGATATGTCTTTCTGCCACTTCTTGAAACAGTCCATTTGTAATGCTTGGAACAAAAACAACATTCTTGGCAATACATTCATTTTTATAACTGCAATTCGACCTAACAAGGAAAGCTTCAAGTTTGACCAAATCTCCAGATCTTTTTTCACTTCTGTCCAAGTTTTTTCATAATTGTCTTTAAATAAATTCACGTTCTTAGCTGTCATGTTTACACCCAGATATTTCACTTTTTTAACCACAGTCAACCCCGTCTCATTCTGAAACCTTTCTTTTTCAATCTGTGTTAAATTTTTCTCCAATACCTTAGTCTTTAACTTATTCAATTTAAATCCTGCCATTTGACCAAACTCTTGAATTATTTCCAAAACTCTTTTCGTACTAGCTTCTGGCTCCTGTAAAGTAAGTACTAGGTCATCTGCAAATGCTCTCAATTTATATTGTTTAGCTCCGACCTGAACCCCTTTGACCAACTGGTCCTTCCTAATCATATTAAGCAAAACCTCCAGGACCGATATAAAAAGTAATGGGGAGATAGGGCACCCCTGACGTGTCCCTTTTTCAATCTTGAACTCTTCTGTTACCACATTATTTACAATTAATTTTGCTTTCTGTTCAGAGTATATTGCACCTATACCATTTTCAAACCCTTGGCCTACCCCCATCCCCCGGAGGTTCTTCAACATGAAACTCCAAGATATATTGTCAAAGGCTTTCTCGGCGTCCACAAATATCAAAACAGCCTTAGTGTTTATATTCACTTCCAGCTTCTCCAGAATGTCAATTATATTCCTTACATTATCCGACAAATGCCTTTTCGGGAGAAAGCCCGCTTGGTCCCCATGAATCTCCTCCATCAAAACTCTTTTCAGTCTCTTTGCTAAAACATCAGCAAAGATTTTGTAATCCACATTTAGTAACGAGATGGGTCGGTAGTTCTTAAGTTGGGTCTTTTCAGTCTCTGTCTTTGGTATAAGTGTAATGTAGGCCTCCCTCCACGTGTCTGGTGCCCTTCTCCCCTCAATGATTTCATTGCAGACTTCCTTCAAAGGTTGTATAAGCCCTTCCTTCAAAACTTTGTAATATTTGGAAGTCATGCGGCCAGAATGACTAAACAGCTTTTGGCACAACGGAACACGTTGACGGAAGCTAGGCATGATCCAACAGGATAAAATGTTTGTTGGCACTTTACACATGATTTCATATTATGATAATAGCATCATGAAGTTTGGGAACTGAGAACAGTGGAGAGACAAGAGGTGTTCGAAGAAATCAGTTGTGTCTAATTGAAAGAGTATATGATAGAAGTCTTATTAGAAAATAACTAAAGTAATTTACTTTCAGTTTCTACGCATTAAAGGTAATAGCTCCTCTTATTGCTCCATAGAACAGCCTACAAGACCATAAACCCAATCTGGAGATGTGTATCCTCTTCAAATATTTTTGCCTGGCATATATCCCCTTGAAACTGGAACCCCATTGAACAGAATTGACACTTCCAAGTGATCACAACTAGAGTGCTGCCTAATTTTCAACATGCTTCTAGTTTTTCATCTGCTAGTCTATCACACAGAAACATTGCACACAATTCTATTTCATAAAAACATAAGAAGAGCCCTGCTGGATCAGGCCATCGCTCTATTGAGTCCAGCATCCTTTCTCCCACTGTGGCCAACCAGATGCCCCTCAAAAGCTCTTCCCTTGGTCCACATTCAGAGGTGTCTGGTACTAGACATAATATAGCCAATGTGACCATGATTTTTTCTAATCCCCCTTTAAAACCACCCAAGTAGGTGACCATCGTTGCACCTTGTGATAGTGATTTCCATTGTTTGTTTGTTTAAATAAGTAAATTATTTAGAAATGGTTTATATAAAAACAAAATGGCTAGGCATACAATTATCATTAAATTCCTATTATGAAATCAAATAAAGCATATAGCCTTCATAAAGATCCAAATAAAGTATGTGGGTCTGCGTTATCTTGAACTTCATTGCACCAATAAATTATGAAAAAACACACAGAAAGTTATCAGACTGCCTCCCCTCCCTGACTCTTAGTTGTACCATTGATAAAATATTCCATGCTGTAGTAATCCATTCCCCTAAAGCTGGTGTTCTTAGCCCCTGCTAAGACAAATAGTTGCTCTGGCCACAGACAGTAACTGTTCTGTGTCTACCATTGCAATTTAAAAGCTACTTGTAGGAAAAGTTCTTCACTATCAGAACAACTGCTGCTAATACTGTAATTTGATTTTGCTGACACCCTTATATAGTAAAACAAAATAAAAAAATGAGTTTTATTCCTTTAAGGTAAGGCTGTTTCTGAAAGCAAAGCTTACCTGCTCACCAACCTCCTCTTTGGCACTGGCATCCCCACAGTTGCCATCCACAAGAACCACCTGAGAGCTATCATTGCATAGCAAGTTTTCTGCCACCTGGATATGGGGTTTTGGGAAAGAGATCTGCTCTTTCCTCATCTCCGACGATAGGCAGAGTTGGTAGGAATAAGGTAAAGTTCCTTCTTCATAGTTTGGTGGAAATATGACCTGCGCCTTAGAAAAAGCATTAGGTTCAAAGCATTGGAATAATTTGGGATTTCCTGATTGTCGAAGTTTCATGACAATGACCAGTATCACCGTCAGGAGGAATAAAAATGAGATCAATGCCAAAGCCAGCACCAAGTAAAACTGGAGGTCAGAATGATGCTCTGTGTCACTGGACTGCCTAGTCATTTCTGGAAGTGCCTCTTGGAAGTTCTCGGCAACCACGAGGTTGAGGACCACAGTAGCTGAGAGCGGAGCCTTCCCATTGTCCTTCACCAAGATGACCAGCTTCTGTTTCACAGCATCTTTCTCCAGAAGGGCTCGTGATGTCCTGATCTCTCCCGTGTGGGTCCCAATGGTGAAAAGGGCCAGCTCCGTGGCCTGCAGCACTTGGTAGGAGAGCCAGGCATTGTGCCCAGAGTCAGCGTCCACAGCCACTACTTTGGTCACTAGGTAGCCTGGCTCTGCCGAGTGAGGAACCATCTCAAACAAGGCAGAGCCCTCGGCGCCTAGAACAGGATACAGAACGCGAGGGCTGTTATCGTTCTGATCCAAAATGTACACCCACACGGTGGCGTTGTTGCTGAGAGAGGGAGAGCCGCCATCTTGGGCTTTCACTTGGATCTGAAACTCCCTGAATTGCTCATAGTCAAAGGAGCGCTGTGCATAGATAGTTCCCGTCTCAGAGTTGATGGAGACGTAAGAGGAGAGAGGCAGCTCCTCCATGTTGCTGTTGAGGATGGAGTAAGTGATACGTGAGTTGCGGTCTAGATCTGGGTCCGAGGCTTTGATGGCAAAAATGGAGGCACCTGAGGGATTGTTTTCAGGCACAAAGACACTGTAGGTTGATTTTTCAAAGGCAGGGGGGTTGTCATTGATATCTGAAATCTGCAGGGAGATAGTTTTGTTGGAGGAGAGAGGGGAGCCACCTTTGTCAGTAGCTGTGATTGTGATGTTGTATCCTGAGGCTTTTTCTCTGTCCAAAGGACTGTCTGTAAGGATTTTGTAGTAGTTCTTAGATGTTGACACTATTTTAAATGGTACATTACTTTGTAAGTGGCAGGTGATCTTTCCATTTTCTCCTGAATCCCTATCCTTTACGTTGATGAGAGCTATTACTGTCCCAGAAACAGAATCTTCGGGAATAGGAGAAGATAAGGAGGCCAGAATGATCTCTGGAGCATTGTCATTCTCATCCATAATCTTGATATCAACATTACAGTGAGCCACTAATCCTCCTCCATCTCTTGCTTCAACTGCCATAGTGTACTTCTCTGTTTCCTCAAAATCAAGAGCTTTCTTAATTGTAATTGTTCCACTTTGTGGATCTAGTCTAAATTTCTCATAGACTTTTTCTGGGACTTTACTGAATGTGTAACTGATCTGACTATTTGAACCTTCATCCCTATCAGAGGCTTTTACTTGGAGTATGGAGGACCCCACAGGGGAATTTTCCCTCAGGCTAACTGTATAAACCTGTTGAGTGAAGACTGGTGGGTTGTCATTGGCATCTGTGATGTTAATCCATATCTGGGCAGTCCCAGTTTTTTTGGGTTCACCTCCATCAAGAGCTGTAAGGATCAACTGAAGCGAGTGCTCACTTTCCCGATCCAAAGGTTTTTGCAGGACCAACTCTGCATTTTTATGGCCATCTAGACTGTGTTTAATTTCTAATACAAAGAACTGATTTAGGTTTAACTGGTAGTTTTGGAGAGAATTAATCCCAATATCAGGATCTTCAGCTTTCCCAAGGAGAAATCTAGCACCTGGCAATGTGGATTCAATTATTTCCAGTCTAATATTGGCTTCTAAGAATTGTGGTGCATTATCATTAATGTCCTGAATTGCTACACTTACATGGAAAACATTCAATGGCTTTTCCACCACAGCTTCAAAATCAATAATGCAGTGTGTGCTCTCTCTACACATCCCCTCACGATCTATCCTCTCATTCACATACAGGTTTCCATTTTCAGCATTGATAGTGAAATATGGCTTTTTACCTTCAGAAATGATATGCAGGTTTCTGTTCTTCAGTTCTCTGGCATTCAGTCCTAGATCCTTGGCAAGATTTCCCACCAAAGACCCCTTTGCCATCTCCTCAGGGATGGAATAGTGAACCTCTTCCAAAACTGCTCCACAGAACAAAGATGAAAATATCAGAAGTGTTATATACCTTCCTGGTGTTTGAAAGCACTCTCCATGAAGGATTCCTCTCATATTCATTTTCCTCTTCTCTTTGATGAGCACAGGATTTCAGATTTCCACCAAGACAGGAGATTTTTTTTTGCCCAGTAAAAAAAAGAACTGGATCCTTTGGCTTAATTTGTATATGCTGCAGTGTTTTCTTTTTTCTTTCTCAGCTGAAACGTCTGTTCCAGCGTCTGCTGGTATTCCCGATGTGCAGTTTGGGACAAAGAGATCTCTCTGCAGAAAGCATCAGTGGAACTTCAGCTGCCCTTGGATTGCCGCCTTGTCCAACAGTGACACTGTGAGTCTGAAGCAGAGAATTGCAATCTTTCCCAGTGATTTTTCTTCCCTAATTCATGACATTACATAGTCATTTTTAGGTAATGACTCTGTATTCTCATACAGGTTGTTTGAAAAAGCCTATTAGAAAGTGTTATCTGTTCACAATTCAAATAGGTTAAAAGAAATCAGCTTCAAATGAATATTTACAGCAAAGAAAAAGCAGTAATGAATTTATAGCACTATTTCCATCCCCTAATCTTAATTAAAGCAAATCAATGTATTTATACACTGCTTCTTTAGAAAACAAAATCAGAATAGCAGGCTGCAGTATGAGAATGAATTTATTTTTTTATAATAAAAGACTTTTAAACAAATTAGAAAAATATTGTATTAGGTATTTACAGGCATCTTAGACTGTGTGTGGAAAGCCTAAGGACGTGTCTGAAAATTGTGTTTATCTTTACATAATTTCACTGAAAATAGTGCCACATCTCAAGTCCTCTTTTGTCACCTTATGCCCACACGATTTCTGGTCTGTTTGTGTAGCTTTCTCCTTCAACAGTTGTACTGTGTCAGTATTTACTTTTGCCATGTTCCCCACCTGCCCATTTGTCCAGTTACGATAGACACTTTGCTGATTTCATTTACTTTGCGGTGTGTGCTTTTGACCTTACACAACACCCCAGCTACTTCACAATATCACAGTTATGTGTCATCCCCTCTACATATGCACACAATATGAAGACCCCTATTTTGCCGGCAGGGAGTGGGGGTGGGACAGGAGAACCAGAAAGCTACTCAGAAATCACTACGGTCCTTTCAGTATTTTAGGAAGATGCATATCGTCTCCAGCTGTTAATGCAACTTCATTTAATCAAGGAACAAAACTGCATAAATAAGCCCTGGGTGTTATATGCTGAACCTCAAACGTTCTGAGCTTTCCCCTCCATTTTTAAACTTCTTTTTCTATGTTCACGTGGTAGCTGAGCACACTGCAATTATCAGTCATGGTCCTGTCCCCTAATTCCTTCCAGCAGCTAGCAACAACCCTGGCAAGAACATTCCTCCATCCTCACATCTGCCCTACTGGCCATGAGCCCAGCAAGGAGTTGGAGGGGGTGGTTCATTGCAGGCTTAAGTAACTCAAGTACCTGCTAAGACATCCCACAATGCTATGGTCAGAAATACAGTTATCCATTGATTCATGCATTCATGTCATGTAAGCAGCATAGCTAACATGTTGGTAGAGCAAACAAAACTGTGAACCAGGAATTCCATGGTATGAATTTTGCCTCTGACAGGAACTCACTTACTGTATTTTTTGCTGTATAGGATACACTTTTTCCCCTCCAAAAATGAAGGGGAAATGTGTGTGCGTCCTATGGAGTGAATGCAGGCTTTCGCTGAAGCCTGGAGAGCGAGAGGGGTCGGTGCGCACTGACCCCTCTCGCTCTCCAGGCTTCAGGAAGCTATCCGCAAGCCTTCGGAGCACGACAGGAGTTCCCGCTGGGCTCCCAAGGCTTGCAGATAGCAGCCTGCAGCCCGAATTATGGTATATAAGAATTATAAGATAATGTGTCAAATCCAGACTTCATCATACTTAGAGTAGCCCCACTTAAATAAATTTGACTTAAATTAGTCTTGCTTGACTAACTTGGTCCAAGGACAGCTAATTCTGAATCTGACCCATTATATGCAATGCCCTTTGAAACTTAAAAATATTATATACACGGTAAGTATCATTATTATTGTCTATATCATGAGGCAGAAATACATAACGCAGGCAGTGCAATCTGGCCGGTAGCATTACTGAAAAAACTGACATGGAAATTGAAGACAGCAAGAGGCCAGGGGAAATATGATAACTTTTATGCAGTCTTGGATGACTTTATAGATTATACAAACAATGAGGCATGTGGCAGAACGGTGCCCTGGTCTACAGCACAGTTTGGTGTGCATGAAGCACATATTTTATTTTATTTTTCCTCCTTCCTTCTTGCCTTTGTATAATCCCTGCAGACCAGCACTGCTGCTGATACAATATATATTTGTACTTGTGGACAACAGTCAAAGAGATGGAGGTTATTACGTACCATTTTGTTTCTGTCAAGATTGAAATGATTTTAGAATATACACTTTAGCAAAGCTCTGTGGAGTATTTGAAGATAACTCTCTGGCTGTATGTAGTTGTTTTATTTTTGTTTTAAATAAATTTTAAAAGTAAGTAAATGCACAATGCATGTATTTAACAAACTATCCCACATTATATGTCCGCCTGTCTGTCTTTCAGACAGTTGTTTAGAAAGAGCTTTAATGCACTCATGCAGGAACACACATGCCTATTAATTTGATTTTATGGAGAAGGAAATAAAGCATAATTTACAGACACCTCTCAAAAGTGTATGTCTTTAAAATCTATTGCTTTAAAAAATTGCTAGTAATACTAATAACAGTGATAGTATTTTCTGCTATATAGCAAGGTCCCCTCCTTTGATTCTACAGCCAAAATTGCTGCACAGTAGACCCCCAAAGCCAAGTACTGTGCAAAAACAAAGTTCTTTCCCTCACTTTATTTAATTTAATGAAAGTAGTTGAAGGTCAACTCCTCAAAATGCTAGTTGTTCAAATGACAACAAGATAAGTTCTACCAGACGGTTTCAAGGGCATGGGTCGAAGCTGCAATGTGTAGCTTCCCCATGGAGTGAAAAGGACGCATCCTGATTCATGAAAGCCAAATGATGTAAGAGCCAAACTATTCATTTATATGATGAAGAACCAAAAGGCAGTCACATTAGCTGGATAAAAAGCACTGTGACAATGTCACTAATGGCAAAGAATGATGGATAATGGCATTTAATTTCAGAAAACAAACCTTACCTGTTCTCCATTATCTACTGCAGAATCAAAATTGTTTCCTACATTGCCTGTAAAAGGCACATCAGATTTCTCACCGCTAAGAATATTGTCTGCCATCTGAACATTGGGTGTCAGGAAGGCAAACTCATTCTTCCTGGTCTCAGAAGACAGACACAGCTGGTAGGAATAGGGCAAAGTTCCATCTTCAAAGTTGGGTGGGAAGATGGCACCATTCTTGGAATGGGGAACAGGACCAAAGCACTGTAGGAACCTGGGATGCCCTGATTGACGGAGCTTCATTGTAACGGCCAGAATGACAGTCAAGAGGAACAAGAAGGAGATCACAGCTAAGGCCAGCACCAAGTAGAACTGCAGGTCAGACTGATACTCTGAGCTGCTGGGTTGGCTCTTCATTTCCGGAAGGGCCTCCTGAAAGTTCTCAGCAAACACCAGGTTCAGAGTCATGGTGGCCGAGAGAGACGGCTGCCCGTTATCCTTCACCATAATGACCAGTCTCTGTTTCACAGCGTCTCTCTCCACAAAGGCCCTGGCGGTCCTGATCTCTCCAGTATGAGAACCAACCGTGAAGAGTGCCGGCTCAGTGGCCTGAGTCAGATGGTAGGAGAGCCAGGCGTTGTGTCCAGAATCTGCATCCACGGCCACCACCTTGGTGACAAGATAATCTGCCTCGGCCGAACGAGGCACCATCTCAAACAAGGCTGAGCCCTTGGCTTCTTGTGAGGGGGACAGGATACGAGGGCTGTTATCATTCCTGTCAAGAACAAACACCCTGACGCTCACATTGCTGCTGAGAGGGGGAGAACCCCCATCTTGGGCCTTCACTTGCACCCGAAACTCTCTGAATTGTTCATAGTCAAAGGATCTCTGGGCATAGATGGTTCCGGTCTCAGAATTAATGGAGATATAGGAGGAGATGGGAAGCTCCTCAATGTTGCTGTTGAGGATGGAGTATGTGATCCGTGAGTTCTGGTCCATGTCGGAATCAGAGGCTTTGATGGTGAAAATGGAGGCACCTGAAGGATTGTTTTCTGGCACGTAGATGCTGTAGGTTGATCTCTGAAATGTAGGGGCATTATCATTGATATCTGAGATCTGTAGTGAGATTGTTTTGTGTGTGGAAAGAGGTGGAGTTCCTCTATCAGTGGCTGTGATTGTAATATTATATGCAGGAACTCTTTCTCTGTCCAGGAGACTGTCTGTCTGGAGCTTGAAGTAATTGTTAGATGAGGGAAGAATTTTGAAGGGTAAATCATCCTGTAAATAGCAGGTGACCTTTCCATTATCTCCACTATCTCTGTCATTTACATTGATCAGAGCAATAACAGTTCCTGGCAGAGAATCTTCAGGAACAGGACTGAACATGGAGGCTAAGGTCACCTCTGGGGCATTATCATTCTCATCAAGCACAGTTATTTCAATGTTGGATTGTGCCACCAATCCACCACCATCTTTGGCTTCTACTGCCATGGTATATTCTTTAGTTTCCTCAAAGTTGAGCAGTCCTGTAAGAGTGACTATGCCATTAGTTGGATCCAAACTGAATTTCTTGTGGCTGTTTGCTGGTATGTTGCTGAATTGATACCTTATCTGAGCATAAGAGCTTTCATCTTTATCTGAGGCTACAACCTGGAGCACAAGTGAACCAACAGGAATATTTTCAGGTAAATTGACTTTGTACACCTCCTGAGTGAAAACAGGTGGGTTGTCATTGGCATCTGTGACATTAATCCGTATCTGGACAGTCCCAGTTTTTCTTGGTTCGCCGCCATCCAAGGCTGTAAGGATCAAGTGAATAGTCTGTTCACTTTCTCGATCCATAACTTTACTTAGCACTAATTCTGCATATTTATTTCCATCTTTTCTCTCCCTTACTTCCAAGGTGAAGTACTGGTTGGAGCTCAGCTGGTAATTCTGGAGAGAGTTCAACCCAATATCAGGATCTTCTGCTTTCCCAAGGAGAAATCTGGTTCCTAGAACAGTTGATTCTATGATCTCCAAGTTGATTATATCACCAAGGAAGTGTGGTGCATTATCATTAATATCCTGTATAACTATTGTTATATGGAAAACATTTAAAGGATTTTCCATCACCACTTCAAAATTAATAAGGCAGAGTGGAGTTGTGCCACATATTTCCTCCCTATCAATTCTGTCATTCACATAAAGGTTTCCATTGTCTGCACTTATACTGAAATACTGCATTTTGTTCACAGAGGCAGCATGCAGATTGCGCCTTCCTAGATCTCTGGCATTCAGTCCCAAATCCTTGGCAATATTCCCCACAATCGAACCCTTTGCCATCTCCTCAGGGATAGAATAGCGAATCTGCTCTGAGGCAGCCCAGCAGGAGAAAGGCAAAAGTAAGAGAAGCAGTACTTGCCTTCTGAGTGTTCTGCCATCCTCTTCCTGCCTTCTGTCCATCCAGATCACTGAGAAATTTTCTGCCTCCTTTTCTGCAGCTTGTAGTGACCAGATCAGTTTCCCAATAGCACAGAGGAAATCTCTCTAAGTAAATATAAACTGCCTTCCTTCTTAGATTGGGAGGATTGGAAGCCTTTTCCTTTTTTTCGGCCAGACTGCAACGCCTTTGTGTTTTTCTCTTTGCCCAGTCTGTACAGAACTGATGAAACACTCACTTTGTAGGAGAAGCATAACTAGATCTCCATCCTTTTTTCTGTTACCACACTGGCCAACAGTGACACTCTGAGGCTCAGAGAGAGAATTGCAAATGTTGTTTTGTTATGAAAATAAAAAGCAGAAATACTACCAGTATGATCATATCTTTGTGTTCCAGTAAAAAGGAAAACTGAAAGAGTCAGATATTTGAGAATGCCCTCCTTTGGTTCTTTTGGAATTAATACTTCATTGCTTTTTAGACTCACTTTTTAGATTTTTTCATGCTGGCCAGTAACTTTTAATGCCTTGGAACTGCTACTGTGACTATGAAGAGAACTTTCAAACTCCATGGTCAGGCAATACCTTCATTATTGCCAACAAAAATGCCACAAATTCTAGCTCCTGAAATTGTCGTATCAGAAATTTCCAGAGATGCAGTATTTTTACAATTCCGTTTGCAGAAGTATTTACATTTTCTTAAACAGAAGCCCATACTTTATTGGACACTTCTGCCTGACCAGAGATCTCTCTGTGTAACCTTTTTGGGAAAAATGAATAGCGTTAAAGCTGGAACTAGATGTTCTTTCAAAGGATGTGTGGCTGGCATCAAACACAGCAGTTCTGTGACTCTCCCTCTCACCAAAAGAACTCAAAGTAAAACAAAAGGTGTAACATGATGCCATTGCTTTCAAAGCTTCACCACCCATGCATGTGGCAGCCAATGAAGTGAGGAAAATTGCAACAAGATTCACTAGATGTTACAGATTAGAGAAAAGGAGAAGATGTGGGGTTGCTGCTTTTGGCATTGGCATAGTATCCTTCTGCACGGGACTGTCTCAGATGGGCATTGAGGGCAAGGCAGGTTCTAATGCTAGTGGGACAAGCAGCCAATAAACCCAACCACCCACATATGTACTTCTCTTACTTTGTGACTTTACCAAATACTTATGTCAATGACATTGTCTGCATATCATACATACAGGCTGCATTTTCTCCTGGCTTTGCCACCTTAGCATTATGGAGGATCATGAGCAATCCAGACATCCTAAAAACTATGCTGCTGTACAGTTCTAAGATGAGACACCAGAGAAGACCACATTTTCCATCAAGTGGCTCTTCTCGGTCTCATGGAGAGATCGTTCCCAGCTATGTTCCTGGAGATCCTTTAACTGGAGAGGGTAAGAATTGAATCTGGGACCTTCTGAGTACAACAAACTATAGAATTCCACCACTCAGCTATAGAATTCCAAATGTGGGGGAGTAGAGATTATTATTGGTCATCTGTTTATCCCACTTTTCCTCCAAGAAGTTCAGGGCAACTTAGAGGTATGTGAGTGTGGGATCATTCCATTTTATCTTCTCAACAACCCTGGAGAAAGGCCAGGCTGAGAGAGATGTGACCAACGCTGCCCAGTGAGCTTCTTTTTGGATGAGTAATTATTAGAACTCAAGATTCCATGGTTCAACATTCTGTCCATTGCACCACAGGCTTCAAATATAGAACCTCTCAAAGCTGCCATACCTAAGCATTGCCACAATACACTTATTACTAATATGTCTACTTATGTGAAACATATTCTGTTCATACTTGAGATACTTTTTCTAGATATTTCTCATTCTTTGCTTTCTCCTAAACTGGTAAAAACATAAGCTGAAATCACTATGCATAGACTGCTGGTTAAAGATAATATACTCTGTCACATAAAGCCAAATTCCTATAACTAAATATTTAATATTATGGAGAATCAAAGACTGCAATGAAATTGGTTTACAAACAGATGACAGTAGGTCCCGGTCCACATGTGCATATTTATCATTTGATGACTGCAGCATCTAGTGTGAACACAGATGTCACACCACAAATAAAATGGCTGAATGTTCTGAAACAAATCCAGCATATCAGTTCAGCTGCCAAGTGATCAAACTGTGTTCACACAGTTAACAAGTGATGTAGTTGTTCACATGAACTAGCCCTGGATTTTATACTCAAGGTGTGAAAGCACATAATTAACTCCAAAGGTTTGCATATTTTTCAATAAGATTTGATTAATGCAGTTGTCGTATAATGACTGTAATGTTTTAATTCAGCATGTTCTAAAGCTTCCCAATCATCTCAAACTCCTGAACTGTCAGGCTTTCATTGGGAAAATACAGCTGATGAGTTTTGATCATATTATGGATCTGTCACCATATGTGGGGTTAGAAATGAATTTCCCCATCCACAAGAGTGGTGAGTGATAAAACCTGGGTATCGTCCTCCCTTAGAAGTGTGTGTCATCTAAGAACTAGGCATATATTATACTTCCAACAAGGCAAATAAATGCATAATACTGTTTGATCTCAAATCTACTTATTTAACAACTATGAAATAGTTTTTCTTGTCAAAGAGAGTAAGCAAACATTCACTCCGATTCTTTGTTTCCTGGGGGACTCTGACAAATATTTCTTTTGACCAAGAGAAGTCTAGTTTTTATGGGGAAAAGTGGTGTGCTTGTTGTATGTGTGGCGTAGGTATTTTCAAATACCAAAAACTATAAGATTCTGGTAAAGATAAAATAATATGAGTGGAAGAATGTTCTTCCAACCCCCTCTTCATAAAAGCACATAACAATTAATAGCAGGCATTATATTTAAAACCTCAGAGCCCAGATCTGAAAGGGATAGCTCACCTGTGTATTGGCCGAATCTCCATTACTGCTATTAATATCTTCAGCAATGAGGAAGGGATCCTTTATTTCACATGTATCTTTATTGCTCAGAGTATTGGAATAATTTGCCTTAGAAATATTAAACTGACTTTTCCTAGAGTCTGTGGTGAGAGAAACCTCCTGGCAGTAGGAGTGCAGAAATGCTCGGACTCCATCGATCCCCACAAACTGTGAGACGGGAGCGCCACTGAAATTCACACTCCCTGACTCAAACAGTTGAGAATTTCTCCACCTGTGCAACTTGATGGCCAGTAACACAAGGAGGAAAATGAAGAACAAGCAGGAGACAAAAGCCACTGCAAGGACCAGGTAGAAGGTGAGGTCAGACGGAGGCTCTACAGGAGCTGAGATGCTGCTAAGGTCTGAGAGGATTGCAGGGATGGTGTCAGCCAGCACCACAGTAAGAGTGGCTGAAGCAGAGAGAGGTGGCTGCCCATTGTCCTTCACTAAAACCACCAGGCTTTGCTTGAGGGCATCTTTCTCCAGAAAGAAGCGGGCTGTCCTGATCTCTCCCGTGTGGAGCCCCAGAGTGAAGAGCCCTGGCTCGGTGGCCTTGATCAGCTGGTAGGAGAGCCAGGCATTCTGGCCAGAGTCTGCATCCACGGCCACCACCTTAGTGACCAGGTAGCCTGGCTCAGAGGAGCGAGGGGCCAGCTCTATCCCCGTGGAGCCATCAGTCGGAGGGGAGGGGTACAGGATTTGGGGAGCGTTGTCATTCTGGTCCAGGATGAAGAGAGTCACTGAGACGTTGGAGCTGAGTGGTGGAGAACCTCCATCCTGGGCCTTGACCAGAAACTTAATTTCCCTCATCTCCTCATAATCAAAAGAGATCAGGCCATAGACAATCCCAGTCTCAGAGTTAATGGAGAGGAAGGAAGATACTGGGGAGTCACTGATGTTGTGCTCAATGATGGAATAAGTGACTCTGGAGTTCTCTCCACAGTCTGGATCATCAGCCTTCAGGGAAAATATGGAGGCCCCTCTTGGGTTGTTCTCCATTAAATAAGAAGTATAAACGGATTGCAGGAAGTGTGGAGGGTTGTCGTTTGTGTCTAAAATCTCAAGTGGAATAATAATTGATGTGGAAAGTGGAGGGGTCCCGTGATCCGTGACTGTGACAGTGATGTTGTAGGCTGCCACCTGCTCTCTGTCCAGGGCTCTTGCTGTCACCAAACTGTAGTAGTTGCCATAGGCTTTTGTCAGTAGAAAGGGAAGGTTGCTGGGGATAGAGCACGTGACTTCTGCATTCTCTGCCGAATCCTCATCTTGAACATTCAAAAGGGCTATTGCAGTCGCTGGTGGAGAGTTCTCAGGGATGGAGCTGATAAGTGAAGTTATTTCCAGTTTGGGTGCATTGTCATTTACATCAGTAACAAATATCAAAAGTTGAGATTTGTCAAAGAGTTCACCACCATCATGGACCTGGACCTCAATTTCATGAAGTGTAGACTCCTCGTAGTCTAAGCCTCTTGCAAGCGTAATTTCCCCAGTTTGAGAATTCAAATGGAATATTTGTGAAGCCCTTTCTGTGATCTTTCTGAATGAATATTTCAGTTCCTTGTTGACACCTTCATCCAGGTCAATGGCTTTTAATATAACCACTGTGGTACCAACAGGAATATCTTCCCTAACGCTTACTTCATAGCTATGATGGCTAAAAACTGGTGCATTGTCATTAGCATCTAAAACTGTCACTTGAATCTGTACAGTTCCTGTCCTGACTGGATCTCCCCCATCATATGCTGTGAGGACCAGATTATGAATAGCTTCCTCTTCACGGTCCAAAGGCTTTTCCAGTAACAATTCAGTGTATTGTCTACCATCAGCTGCCTCTTGCACATTGAGGGAGAAATGGCTACTGTTGCTGAGTTTGTATCCTTGAAGGGTATTGGTGCCCAAATCAAGATCCTGAGCTTCATCGAGGGGAAAGTGAGTTCCGGGTGCTGTGGTCTCACTCATTTTGAGCTCCAGTTTCTCTGAATGGAAGGTGGGAGCGTTGTCATTAATATCTGTGATTTCCACTTCAGCGCCATATACTTTCATTGAATCCCCCACTATGGTATCAAAGTGCAAGACACACTTGTCCACTTGTCCACAGAGCACCTCTCTGTCTATTCTCTCTGTGACGTACAAATGACCACTCTTATAATTCAAAGCAAAATACTGTGTCCTACCTCGAGAAACAATGCGGACTCCACGGCGTGAGAGCTCTTTTAATTCCAGCTTCAGGTCTTTGGCGATGGGCCCCACGAAAGAACCTTTTTCTGCTTCTTCAGGGATGGAATAATGAATCTGCCCTGTAACAGCTTGCCAAACACGAACCAGAATGAAACAAAAGACAGCTCTCCTTCTGCAATCCTGGGAAAAGGTTGCCATTGCCAGTTGTACTTCTGTGCCAAGGTGAAGATCCTACTTCTTTGACAGAGTGGCTATATTTTAGATTTGTCTGTATGTGACTGAAATTCTTAATATATACACACAGACAACACAGATATCTCTATTGCCTGTATTTTAAAATACAGATTTGATTTAATATAAGATCCTCCAGTTGTTCAGATTCCGTACGTGTGATCTCTCTTTCTGCATTTTCTGTAATGAAGCGGTTGGATGGGAAAGTTGAATCTCTTACTAAATTGTTCAGCCTTGGTTGGTAAACAGCGACACCCAGAGTCCTAAAACAATAACTTCATCTTCTTGGTGCTTTCTGAAATGCCATTTTCCTTAGTATGGTATATTTCTCATCCTGATACATCAGCTGCAAGTACAGTAGATGACCAGATAAAAACTCCCACTCCATTTGTGTGACATTTTGTAGCAATCCAGGTTCATGATTGAATCGCATTTCTGATCACGGAAACTGATTGTTCTCAGCTTATAATCATTATCCTGCTACTGTAGGCGGTTACTCTCCACACAGTCTCTTGGAAGTTGGACTATGGTAGACACTGTGACGATCTTGTCGGAAATATCATGAAATATATTCCCCTGATATTTTCTGGTACTTTAATAAGCATTTTTTTCTGTTCAGATTTTAAATAATGTGGAATCCAGCTAGAAACTCACGTGCATATATGCATGGACACACGTGATCATAAATCTTTTCTGTGCTATCTAGAATTTAAACCAACTCTCTTATAAAAATAGATAACTCTTAAATTATGGGAATAAAATAATGACAAAATATGTTTCCAAAATATTTATTTTTAAAATGTTTATGCCACCCATGCCCCCAATTTTGCTCAGGGCAACTTTATCTCAAGAAATATAAGGATAAGGTAACAGGAAGGGTTGTGCCCATAGCATACACATTCATATGCACATTTACTCAAGGCCGAATACATGGTACATTAAAATAGCATGTGTGGACCATGTGACTTGGATTAGTGCCGTGATGCAGGGGGTACCCTAATCAGGCTCTCATTTCCCCCCAACATGTTGCTTTGGGTGATCTGCACTGAGGTTGTGGCACAGAGAAAAACATTAGACCCACCCATTCTCATGTTGTGGCCCTGATCAAAATTAGAAAACCTTCACGACTGCTTCTACAAAGAAGAAAATTATATTAGGATCGCCAAATGCAGAGCTCCTATGTAACAAGTAGTTTATCTCTCTCTCTCACACACAGAGAGAGAATCCTGAATCCTAAGAATTGCTGAATCCTATTTTAAACAATAGTGTTTTTCTGATTGAAATGTTTACATTCAGTCTCAAACAGGGCAGAGCACTACAAATAAAAACAAAAATGGATTTTAAAGGACTCCTAAGATTTTTTGTATTATAGTTATATTTTGCCTTTCCTCCAATGAACTTACATGGCCCCCACCCCTCTTTTCTCTTCACAATACAAATGATGTTGGTTAGGTTGATAGGTCAGTTACAGGCTCAAGTTCACCCAGTGAGCTTCATGGCTGAGTGAGGATTTTATTTTTTATTTTTTATAAATATTTATTGGTATTTTCAACAAACATATAACAATCAAAAACAAAAAATAAACAAAGTAAAAACAACACAAAAATACATAAAATTCAAGACTTAACAGAAAAAAAAGAAAAAACGCATAAAGTTTCAGATACTTATTTTCCTTAACCTTATTTCTCAGACCTCCTCACACCTCCCCTTCTTGTATTCCAATTTAAATTGTCAATTCAGCAAGTCCTTAACTTATTTCTTCACCTTAACTTAAACATTTGTTCTAACATACTATTATTTTACTTTACTTCTTTTTTCCATTTCCTCAATTTATTTTTACCAGCCTTATTTTCATTTAATTTTAAAAAACAAACAAACCAATTTTACCTTATCAAAATTACACATCAATACTTATACCTCATTAATTATTCTTAAACCTTTTTCCTAAAGTCGACCAAAATTTTCCTTCCACGATTTTCCCAATTTCCATACAACTAACAAAATATAAAAAACAAGGCAAATTATACTTATGTACCCTTTGGATTCCCCACCTCCACCCACCCTTTTCCCGGTTCCAGTCCCCAACCAATATCCGTCAGTCTTATGTTATTTAGCCTGGAGATCTCACGTCCGAGGCCCTTATATCTCTCTCAGTTCCTTTCTGCCGGTCTCTTTGATAGTCCTTTATGTTAAACCCCAAGTCTCGGAGAGGCTCCGGCCCAACAGGATCCATGTTGCTTCCAGCCAGTCCTCCGTACTTAAAAGCAAAGCCTATGGGGTACCCACATGTCCCCAAAGCTCCAACTTTCACCTTCGGCAAATTTGTAATCCTCAAGTCTTCAGATCTCCTCCAAAGGGGATCTCTCCATTTTTCAGACTCCCATTCAGACCAGGCTTTCCGCATCCAATTTTTATTGTCCTTTTTTATCATCATGTCAGGCCTCATATTACAACTCTCCTTTGACTCCTGCAGAATTCCAGCTCCTCCTTCATTTTCTTCAAAAGCAACATATTGCTCCATCGTGTCTACACTTTCAGTTTCATTTATTTGTTCAGTTGAATGGGCTTCCTGTTTCAAGTCCTTATCAGGCTCAAGACTGTTGTTTACTGTCAAGTGTAATACTGAAACCTCTGTAGACAAAGCATTGTACTCATCTTGTAACTTTCCCAGGAGAACAAATGCTCTGTCCAATTCTGCTTGAATTTTACATGCTCCAGCCATTTTTGTAATGTAGTGTCCCTATTACCCCTCTAGGGGGATTTTAGTTCCTTAATATTCCTTTCAGCTCAAAACCAAAAGTCCAGTTATTTTGTATCAGCCCTCCTTATTTTCAACAAGTTATACCGAATGAACCAGCAGAAACAGCAGAAACAATGTTCTCTTTTTCCAGCTGACAACTAGCTGACTGACAGCTAACTTGACAGCTGTCAAACTCTTCAATACAGCAGGCTTTCTCATAGGACGTTCCCGGGTCTAGGGGGGGGGTGAAATTTCAGCTCCCAAAATTCTTTTTATCCTCCAGTAAATCTTCTTATAATGTCAAAACCGTGAAGTCAAGATCTTTTATTAAAAAGCAAGAAACAGATTATCTCGACCTTAGCTGCCCGGTCCTTTGCTTTAAATTGTTTACAAAGAGGGGGGGTGGACTTCCTTTTTAACCCCTTCCCGCTCGTTCCAGATCCAAATTAAAAAATTTTTTAAAGTTCCAATCTCCGTATTACTCACGGGTTGATGTTTTAAAGTCCAATCGATCCAAAGAAGAAGTTGGCGCTCTCTGTCAATGGCTTGCGGCTTCACTCCGTAGACGAGGGAGTACTCTCAGCACCACGCCTCACCCTGCCTCCGTTCCGAAGCCTTTAAAAAGGCTCCGTCACGGATTGGGGGGGCGCAAATGGTGCCCGCCGAGTCTCTGTGTTCACAGGCATCCGCGCCTGTGATTTTAAGGGTCCCCGCTTCGCCGCAGCGGCCAGACCCAGACGCTACGGAGCCGATTCCCTCCGGAGCTCGGAGGGAATCCGCCATTAAACAATGGCGCCAACCCAGAAGTCCATGGCTGAGTGAGGATTTTAACCTGTCTCTCCCCAATCCTTTCATCTCCAAACTTTTAGAATTTTGTTGGAGGGATTCAAGCACACAATTAAACTCAACTGAAGTGCTCTGCTGCCATTGCACAACAAATCTGTTTGTAAAAAATGGGACTTTTTGTGGTTAGGCAAGTGCTAGGGAAATGCACTGGAAAGAGTGAGGTGAATGAATGATTCATGGAAAGATGTATAAATGCTGCAGAAACAAATCAGGATCCATGTTCATTGTCACAGAACCTCCCTGCAAACAAATCAGAACAAGCGTGCAAGAAAGATATAGTCTAACCTCCCCAGTAAGCTTTGCGCAAGCAAATCAGGATGACTTCTCAATAAACACGTTGTCTCAAGGGGCCCCTAGTTCAACAGTCAAACAGCTATACCACAAGAACTTTCTTTCTATAAGCACTACTGTTAAGTTGTGGGTGAACATATCAGACGACACAGTGATTCTTCAAACAGCTCTTGTTTATTCCAAGCCCAGAACAGAACTGAACTGAAGAGCTCAGTCAGCCTGCTTATATAGAGCTCCAGTACGTTACTGTAGCAACTTTCTAAAACTGTCCAATCACTGAACGTCACTTTCAATCCTTTATTTGCATACAAACTATCCAATCACTGAACGTCACTTTCGATCTTTCATTTGCATAACTATCTACAGTATCCCCCTGCTGGCCCAGGGTGAGAACTTCAGTACATAACAACTACATTTCTAGGAGCTTCATGTGACATCAAGCATGTCTGTAGGAATGTGACTCTGTCAAGTGTTTGGGGGGGGGGAAACATTTTATCTTATACTGTGTTGTGATGCTAAGCATGACATGAAATATCCGATTCTGATTTTGTCACCTAAAACTGCATCAGGTATTCTCAAATTCTCTGCTTCTCTCAAATCTTTATCATCTCTTGCTTTCTAAACTGGTTTGAAAACTAATTCTTTTTTCATTTTTTAAAAAATAATAATCATAAAAGTGTAGAATTATAGCAAATGATTTAAAATGAGTGATCAAACTAATTCAAAAATATGGAGAAAATTACCACCACCCTATCTCTGAAATAAGTTAAGAAAAAAGCTTTGCAGAATGTTTGGAATATGCATCCACCCTCATCCAGCAACAAAGTATCCACACACAGATAACTGGATTTGAACCTGAATGCCCATTTTAGCTTGTCAGTGCTAAGTTAGTTTTTGCCTCTTTCCTCACCTGATCATTTTGTTTGGGTAGGAAGCTATTTGGTTAATGTGTGGAATCTTCAAATATTAGATTCCTCTATCCAAAATCTTAAATGGCACAGCTCAACATCACAGAAGGGTGCTGATTGTTTCAATTCTAAGCTCAATTTAGAATTGGGAATTTGGGCAGGTAGTGACAAGCTATAAGAACAAATGAAAACTGAAGAGATTGCTAATTACTAACTATTAGGTGTATAAATAATTCCTCTAGTATTCACTGCAATTAAAGGTGAAATAATATTGCAGTATTAAATGGCAGACATTGTAAAGCACCCCAATTTTCATTGCACACAGGGGTGCTATGAAATGATATCATAAGATGTGAACTAAGTGGGTGGGATCCAAAATTATTTATCGCTTCTTCTACCTTCCTCCTTCTCCACTCCCGTCAATTCCAGACTGTGACATATACAGTGGTGCCTCGCAAGACGAAAATAATCCGTTCCGTGAGTCTCTTCGTCTAGCGGTTTTTTCGACTTGCGAAGCAACCCTATTAGCGGCTTAGCAGATTAGCGCTATTAGCGGCTTAGCGGCTTAGCGGCTATTAAAGGCTTAGCGGCTTAGCGGCTAAAAGGCTATTAGCAGTTTAGCGGCTTAGAAAAAGGGGGGGAAGCGAAAAAAATTGCAAGACTCGCAAGACGGTTTTGTCTTGCGAAGCAAGCCCATAGGGAAATTCGTCTTGCGAAGCAGCTCAAAAACGGAAAACCCTTTCGTCTAGCGGGTTTTTCGTCTTGCGAGGCATTCGTCTTGCGGGGCACCACTGTATGCACATTTATCCACCTTATTAAGTATCCATATAGATGGCAATATATAGATCTGTAAATAAGTAACTACAGAGCACGTCTATAACGACAGTAGGATTAGTCAGAATTAATATAGATAAAATGATTGCTTCATTAAAGTTGAAGCAACTAAAAAAACAAGGACTATTTAGCATCTGTTATAAAAGAAATTATATTTCTTTTCCTCAGACTGTACGTCATTATGAATCTATTGGAAGATACATCCACTATCTACAATATAGTTCTTCATATATAGACACAGTTTAAAAGTAGTGCAGTAGATAATGTGAATAATATCTAGAACGAAAACTCACCATGTTTGTATTATCCATCTCAGAATTAAAATTGTTTTCTCTGCTGCCTGTAAAAGGTGGAACAGTTTTGTCATCACAGATAACATTGTCTGCAATCTGAACGTTAGGTGTCAGGAATGCAAACTCATTTTTCCTGGTCTCTGAGGACAGACAGAGCTGGTAGGTGTAGGGCAAAGTCCCTTCTTCAAAATTCGGTGGGAATACGGTACCAGCCTTTGAAAAAGGAGCAGGACCAAAGCACTGAAGGAACTGAGGACTGCTTGATGTGCGAAGCTTCGTAACAACTGCCAGAATCACCGTAAGGAGAAATAAGAATGAAATCACAGCTAAAGTCAGTACTAAATAAAACTGTAGGTCAGATTGATTATGTGAATCAATACTTTCACTGCTCACTTCTGGGAGCGCTTCTTGGAAGTTCTCAGCAAACACCAGGTTGAGACTCACGGTAGCAGATAGTGGTGGCTGCCCATTATCCTTGACTAAGATGATGAGCTTCTGCTTCACAGCATCTCTTTCCAGAAAAGCCCGTGAGGTCCTGATCTCCCCAGTGTGGGAACCAATTCTGAACAATGCTGGCTCTGTAGCCTGAAGCAGGTGGTAAGAGAGCCAGGCATTATGTCCAGAATCAGCATCTACTGCCACTACCTTGGTCACCAGATAATCTTCTTCTGCTGAGCGAGGCACCATCTCAAACAAGGATGAACCCTTGACTTCCTGTGAAGGGTAGAGGATTTGAGGATTGTTATCATTCTGATCCACAATGAACACTTTCACTGTGGTGTTTCTGCTGAGTGGTGGGGAGCCACCATCTTGTGCTTTCACTTGGAACTGAAACTCCCTGATTTGCTCATAGTCAAAGGAGCGTTGGGCATAGATCATGCCATTTTCTGAGTTAATGGAGATATAAGAGGACAGAGGCAGGTTCTCCATAATACTATTGAGCAGAGAATAAGTGATTTGCGAGTTGTACTCTAGATCTGCATCTGTAGCCTTTACACGGAAAATGGAAGTTCCAGCTGGATTGTTCTCTGACAAATATGTGACATAGGAAGATTTTTCAAAAGCTGGGGGGTTATCATTGATATCTGAAATCTGCAGGGAGATGGTTCTGTGGGTGGAAAGAGGTGGTGCACCTTTGTCTGTGGCTATAATTGTGATATTGTATTCTGGAGTGCTTTCTCTGTCCAAGGGGGCATCTGTAACCAACTTATAGAAGTTATTGGATGTAGCAATTATTCTAAATTGCCACTGACTTTGTAAATGACAAGTAATGTTCCCATTGTCTCCAGAATCTTTATCGTTTACATTGATAAGGGCTACCAGGGTTCCTATTGCAGAATCTTCAGGAATTGGGCTGGATAAGGAAGCCAGGATCACTTCTGGGGCATTGTCATTCTCATCTAATAGTTTTATTTCAACACTGCAATGAGTCACTAATCCACCTCCGTCTCTTGCTTCTACTGTCATTGCGTATTTCTCTGCTTCTTCGTAGTCCAACAACTCCTTAACTGTAATTGTCCCATTTTGGGAATTTAGGAAGAATTTTTTGCGAGCATTTTCAGGGATGTTGCTAAAACTATACATGATATGACCATTTGAGCCTTCATCTCTATCTGTGGCTTTCACCTGTATTACTGAAGATCCTTTGGGGGTATTCTCTTTAAGACAGACTTTGTACATTTCTTGTGTGAAGATTGGTGAATTATCATTTGCATCAATGACATTGATCCATATTGTGGCAGTCCCAGTTTTGGCAGGCTTCCCTCCATCCAGAGCCATAAGAATTAAATGGAAACTGCTTTCACTTTCTCGATCCAACTGTTTATTCAGTACTAATTCTGCATATATCTTCCCATCTTCTCTCTCTCTAGCTTCTACTATGAAATACTGATTGGGCATAAGGTGGTAATTCTGGAGAGAGTTTATTCCAACATCTGGATCTTCAGCAAACCCAAGCACAAATCGGGCTCCTGGCAGAGTGAATTCACTTGTCTCTAGTTTGATATTCTCATTCACAAAATGTGGTGCATTATCATTGATATCCTGGATTTGTACAGTAACATGAAAAATATTCATAGGATTTTCAACCATCACTTCAAAACTAATGAGGCAAAATGCATTGCTTCCACATATTCCTTCTCTGTCTATCCTGTCATTTACATATAGATTTCCATTTTCTATACTGATTGTGAAATATTGCCTTTTACCCAAAGAAAGGATATGCAGATTACGATTTGCTATTTCTCCAGCATTCAGCTCCAAATCTTTGGCAAGATTTCCTACAATGGAGCCTTTTTCCATTTCCTCAGCGATAGAATACTGAACGTGCTCTGAGGCAGTCTGGCACAACAAGGACAATAACAAGAGGAGTGCTACTTGCCTTTTTACCGACCCATTTTTCTCTTTCTGCCTGTTGTCCATCTGATCTGGTGAGACATTTGCTTTATTCTTTTCTTGCATATTTTCATTAGATGGAGATTCTCAAGTTCTCATCAAGACCAACAAATCCACAATAAGGAAGTATAAAAGCAGTCACTGTCCCTTTCTATAAGTTGAAGTGGGTTTTATTTCCTTAGCAAAAGTGTTTTCATGTCCCTGTGTTCTACTATCTCCCAGTTCTGCAGTCTGTGGCTGAACAACGGCGCTGCAGGAAGCATCGCTTAGCAGATTCCATGCAGTACCATGAGAACTGCATTAGCCAACAGCGACACTCTGAGTCTGAGATGGAGAACTTCATGTGCTGCTTTCTCCCATTCCTCTAGTGCTTAGATGTAGAATACAAGAGCAATCTATTTTCAAATGCAGTATGAGAAGGTTTTCTTGATTTGTAACTACTTTTGGTGTTTATGCTTTTACGGTAGCAGGAAATGGAAATATATTTCAAGTGCTTTAGAGATGCAACAACCTCCCCATCCCTCAAATTTTCCATCTTCCCTCTGTACTTCCACAGATAACTGATGGAAGAGATTGTTAGCACTCAACAATATTTTGTAGCCAATTAATGCAACTTCTATGTCCAGCCCTCCTCTGTAAAACAATATATTTAATAAAATTCAGCGATATTACTATTTTTAATGAAAATGTGAGCAACTAACAGAGCAATCCTATGGAGGTTGGACAGGCAGCATGGATGGCAGAGATAACTGGAACCAAGTGATGAATAGGGCACAAGATATGAGGTGGCTTCTTTACTTTCCCCATTTTCTTTCTTGTAAAAAAAAAATGTGGTTCCACAGGGAAGGAAAATAACTCCAGGGCTGGTGTAGTTTCCCACCTATTCCATCCTTAAGTAGGTCTGGGAAACAAGGGAATCTAAAGCCTCCCTGGAGCACCTCCTTCTTGCCTCTTCCACCCATAGAGCACTGCCTGCAATACAGCCATGGCAACGGAGCGTTCTGCCACTGGTCAAGGAAGGGCCTCTCCAGTGGAGCTTCCTCTCTGCTGTTAGATAACCTTCTCTGCTCAGAGGCGAAGGTCTGCAGAATCCCAGGTCTCCTGGGACCACTTACACCAGAGGACTAAAAAAGTCCTTGCTACTTACTCCAAACTCTTATCCAAACGCTTGTACAAACACTTGTGAAACTGCACTGATGGTTAATTCATTTTATGCATGCCACTTACAGGGTACAAAATACAGAGAGAGGAATAAAACAGAGACCTTTAAAAATAGTTAACTTTGTCATCATTTGTCACTAAAATGTTGGCCTGGGTTTAAGGTGAATACATAATGGCATGCATGAGTGCTAAATAACAGTTTGGCCAAAGTTTGAACTGTTTGCCAATGTATCCTCAAATACTGTTGTGACATAGAATGGTAGAGTTGGAAGGGACTCTGAGGATCATCTAGTCCAATCCCCTGCAATGCAGGAATATGCAGCTGTCCCATACAGGAATATAACCTACAACCTTGGCATTCTCAGCATCATACTCTAACCAACTGAGCTATCCAGGCTGACAATACTGCAATACAATTAACATTTATATTCTAGTTGCACAGTTCTAGGATTGTAGCTGAAATAGTTATGTAACTTCATTTAAAATACCGAAAGCAGCAGAAAGACCTCAGCACCAGATCATAACCATTGCCACCTGATTCATGAGGTTGAGTGTGCCATGAGAATTGTACTCTAGTTGGATTCACAGTCTGAGACCTCTACATATACAAAACATGTTTTTGTATGAGCTTTGGAGACCCACCTTGCCCGCCCATCTCATTCATCAGTCACTCTATCCTTGCAGGTTGCTCTTCTTGGCTCAAGCAAACTGACTGTCGGTAAGCATCCTCAGTGTCTGTGCCAGATGGTGTTTGCAGTGTTGAATACTCTAGAAAAGACCCTCCTTTAACAACACCATGCATCTTGACACTTGACATCCCCATAGTGCTGTCCTCATACAGATGTGGTCCCCAGATACAGGATAATATTGCTCCTGGCATCCATACCTGGAGCCCAGGGCCTGTAAAGATCCATGGAAGCCTCTATGTCCTACCTTCAGTTTGAACAAACAGAGAGCTGGATCACTCCAGAAATGAACAGCTCAGTACAATGTTGAAACTTACATATGTGTGATCACAGAAGTGTGAATATAAATGATAAAGTTATATGAATATACAAGATGATGGGTACAGAATTTTGTTATAATTCATATTTTAGGGCACTTATTTTCCAGGCTCCAGAAACTAAGTATGGATACATATTTGTGGATTCAAAAGTTTGATAGAGTAACATGGTAATTAAGCACATGTAAAAATGTGTTTATTACCATTCATCTTTAATCATTCCATTCCCCACCCCTTGTGCACTTCAGACGACTTGCTCCTTGGAGGAAGAGATTTGTCTATTTTTTGCTTATTTATCTACTTGATTTATACACTTCTCTTCAAGCCACAGGTTTACAATCAGAGCAAATAAAATAAAATACAATCAATATATAAAATCCATAGACTAGCACAAATTTTTAAATGGAAAACACAGCAACTCATAACAATTCAACTAAGTAGCAATTTCCTAATAGCAACAGCGACAGCAAACTAAACACTTTTTTTTCTAATCAAGTCTCTCCTTCTCCAAACATCACCTGAAAAAAGTTTGCCTTAACTAGCCACCTAAAATTATATAGATATGGGACTAGATGCACCTTAGAAGGGAAGGAGTTTCACATGTGAGGAGCCACCACTGACACTGCCCTCCCCTGGGCCCTGCACCATCCTGTTTAGAGACCACCAAGAGGGCCTCATCTGCTAAAGCATGGGCAGACTGATATGGAAGAAAGTGGTTTTGCAGATATTGGGCACCTCTGTAGAGTACCATGTACCCTGATGTATCAACAGCAATTCTATGCAGATCACATGCTTCGTCAAAGCACTCTCATCTATGTGTTGGTCTCCAGGTGGCATCACATTATAAAGGAAGCAGTAAGAGAGGAACTGTGATTTATTTCACCCTTCATTTGTCCTTTCTAGTCTAATGCACCAAGGGAGGGACGTATGAATGTCTTCTGAATGCATGAGCTCTAAAGGCATCTGATTCTGAAACATATCCAACTAACCACGAAACTTAAGAATGTTTGCAAATTGTTCGCAAATAGTATAACACAAGACATCAGTTTCACCAATGAGTGCCGGAGGATATCAGCAAAAAGTCTCTAAGCATAAAAATATTGATAAGCAAAAGGTTTACAGCCTAAGGGAGTTTGGAGCATGCATCTGAGAAAGCATGCATTGTAGCTTTCTTTGACTAGAAGGGAATATTAACATGTTGAATTGTATTGCAACCTGGACTGTTCCATTTTAAAATCTATAGTTAGCACATTTGTTCAAAGGCCATTTTATGTGTCCTCTTCGTAGTTTTAACATCATTAACAGCATGATCCAAATGAATGTTTACCTGGAGCTTACCCGAGGTACTTACTCCTTGGAGAGTATGTACAGAATTGGAGCCTTTGGGTGCTTCCAGATGAAGGTTTAATATTACAAATGGTTCACTGAGATATTGCAAATGGGTCACTGACAACATTTTCAAAAAATAATTGGATTGTCTGTGGCAACAGTTAAATGTGGCCTGGTGATGGGACTGTTGGCTATACCCTCACCACTGTATAGCCAGCAAGGTTACCAACAGCCTTATTATTGGGATTCTCAGCAGTCTACTGAGAAAAGCAGTTGGTAACCTTTACCAGAGTGAGGGAGGGACACAAAACAGCAAGCAGACTCAGCAAAGTGGGAGAGAAGTAATATGAGGGCTGTGAGTGACACAACTTCAAAGTTCTGGAAAGCAGTGAGGATGGAGAGAGAGGAACTAGAGGAGGCTTAATATGCAAATAGGCTGGAAAGGGGAAACAACACTATTTAAGCTTGTGGGTTTTAGAAAGGTGAAGAGTCATTGACTTTCTACAGAAAGGAATAAAGAACTCTAAATCAGAGATTGAAACATGGAGTACAGAAGAAACCTGAAAATCACTGATTACCTCTTTAAGGGGGAAAATGCAACACATGAGTTTTTCTCTTATTAAAAAGAACTTGCCAAACTACAGAATTTCGTAACTACTTGGGACACATTGCACTTTAATAACAAAAAAGGTGAAGGCAAGTCAAAAGTTGAAAGCCACAAAGTGGTAAGTTATCATGATATAAAAGAGTCAGCATGACATAACACAATGTTAGGTGTGCCTATTTTTCAGAAAAGTGTTCACAATTGCTGACAGATGAGACCTGAGTCACACTATGTCAGACAGAAATTTCAGTATGTGGCTGCAAAAACACCCACTTAACTCAGAGGGGCTCATATATGCATAAATATGCACAATACAGTAAACATGTTTATGAGATGTGCAATGAAAATAATTTTTACCTTGTCAATATTTTCCATCTCAGGATGTAAATTGTTTCCTTCATTGCCTGTAAAAGGCACACTTGGTTTCTCACTGCCAAGAATATTGTCTACCATCTGAACATTGGGTGTCAGGAAGGCAAACTCGTTTTTCCTGGTCTCAGAAGACAGACACAGCTGGTAGGAATAGGGCAAAGTTCCATCTTCAAAGTTGGGTGGGAAGATGGCACCATTCTTGGAATGGGGAACAGGACCAAAGCACTGTAGGAACCTGGGATGCCCTGATTGACAGAGCTTCATTGTAACGGCCAGAATGACAGTCAAGAGGAACAAGAAGGAGATCACAGCTAAGGCCAGCACCAAGTAGAACTGCAGGTCAGACTGATACTCTGAGCTGCTGGGTTGGCTCTTCATTTCCGGAAGGGCCTCCTGAAAGTTCTCAGCAAACACCAGGTTCAGAGTCATGGTGGCCGAGAGAGACGGCTGCCCGTTATCCTTCACCATAATGACCAGTCTCTGTTTCACAGCGTCTCTCTCCACAAAGGCCCTGGCTGTCCTGATCTCTCCAGTATGAGAACCAACCGTGAAGAGTGCCGGCTCAGTGGCCTGAGTCAGATGGTAGGAGAGCCAGGCGTTGTGTCCAGAATCTGCATCCACGGCCACCACCTTGGTGACAAGATAATCTGCCTCGGCCGAACGAGGCACCATCTCAAACAAGGCTGAGCCCTTGGCTTCTTGTGAGGGGGACAGGATACGAGGGCTGTTATCATTCCTGTCAAGAACAAACACCCTGACGGTCACATTGCTGCTGAGAGGGGGAGAACCCCCATCTTGGGCCTTCACTTGCACCCGAAACTCTCTGAATTGTTCATAGTCAAAGGATCTCTGGGCATAGATGGTGCCAGTCTCAGAATTAATGGAGATATAGGAGGAGATGGGAAGCTCCTCAATGTTGCTGTTGAGGATGGAGTATGTGATCCGTGAGTTCTGGTCCACGTCGGGATCAGAGGCTTTGATAGTGAAAATGGAGGCACCTGAAGGATTGTTTTCTGGCACATAAATAACATATGAAGATTTCTGAAAGGAAGGGGCATTATCATTGATATCCGAAATCTGTAGTGAGATTGTTTTGTGTGTGGAAAGAGGTGGAGTTCCTCTATCAGTGGCTGTGATTGTAACATTATATGCAGGAGCTATTTCTCTGTCCAGGAGACTTTCTGTCTGGAGTTTGAAGTAATTGTTAGATGAGGGGACAATCTTGAAGGGCTGATCATTTTTCAAATAACAGCTAACCTTTCCATTCTCACCAGTGTCTTTGTCTTTTACATTGATCAGAGCAATTAAGGTTCCAGACACAGAATCTTCTGGGACTGGACTAAACAAGGAAACCAGAGTTACCTCTGGGAAATTGTCATTCTCATCAATAACCTGTATTTCTACTTTACAGTGGGTTACTAATCCACCTCCATCTTTTGCCGCAACTGTCATAGTATATTCTCTGGTTTCCTCAAAGTCTAATGGGCTCATAAGAGTGATTGTGCCATTACTAGAATGCAAGTTGAATTTCCCCTGAGCACTTTTTTGGATGTTGCTGAAATGGTAACTGATTTTGGCATTTGTACCTTCATCTTTATCAGAGGCTAAAATCTGGAGCACAAGGGAGCCAACAGGAGCATTTTCCTTCAGACTGACCTTGTAAACCTCTTGGGTGAAGATAGGTGGGTTGTCATTGGCATCTGTGACATTAATCCATATCTGGGCAGTTCCAGTCTTCCTAGGTTCACCGCCATCCAAGGCTGTGAGGATCAAGTGAAGGGTCTGTTCACTTTCCCGATCAAGTGGTTTCTGAAGCACCAAGTCTGCAAATTTATTTCCATCCTGACTCTCTTTAACATCCAAGGTGAAATATGGATTGGGGCTGAGATGGTAATTCTGAAGAGAATTTGTCCCAATGTCAGGATCTTCAGCTTCCCCAAGGAGAAATCGTGTTCCTGGTACAGTGAACTCACTTGTCTCCAAGTTGATTTTTCCATTGAAAAACTGTGGTGCATTATCATTAATGTCCTGGATTGCTATAGTTATGTGGAAAATAGTCAAGGGGCTTTCAATTACCATCTCAAAATTAATAAAGCAAAGCGGATTTTTGCCACATATTCCCTCCCGGTCTATCCTGTCATTTACATAGAGGTTTCCATTCTCTGCATTCATAGTGAAATATTTCATTTCATCCACTGAGACAGCATGCATGTTGCGTTTCCCTAGTTCTTTGGCATTTAGTCCCAAATCCTTGGCAATATTCCCCACAACTGAACCCTTAGCCATTTCCTCAGGAATTGAATAATGAATCTGCTCTGAAGCAGCCCAGCAGGAGGGCAAGAATATTAAGAGAAGCTGTACTTGCCTTGAGAGTGCCCTGCCATTCTTCTTGCATCTTCTCTCCATTTGGCTCTGTGAAAAATCAGCTGTTTCCTTTTTTTAAGAACCAGATCAAATTTTCACCAGTATGCACTAAGTCTCCATAAAAAAGAATAAACTGTCTTTCTCTTTAATTTGTAAAAATCATTTTTGTATTTTCCTTATGTCAGCAGCAATGCCTTCTCTCTGTTCCCTGATCTGCACAGCACTAAAGAAGTAAGCTTACTGTAGAAAGGGCCAGTGTATTTCCATCACTGTATGGCTACTAGATTGGCCAACAGCGGCACTGTGAGGTTCAGCAGGAGAACTGCAAGGGATGTTTTCAACCTTTCAATTTAAGAGAAAATGCAACGTGGATATAATTTTAGTTTTATACAGTAGGAAAAACATGCAACTTGAAGTTTACACAGGAACTATTTCTACTGAATTTTGACTTGAGCTGAGTATTTGGGAATCTTTGTTTTGGTTTTGGAAACAATAACACTTCAAACCTTTCCATTTGCCTGGGTAAATGGCTTGCAATGTAACAAAGGATTCTTTTCTTGGTATCTTGGAAATAATATTATCAAAGTTACAATCCTGAGCGCCAGAATCTCAACAGTTTCAACATTGTCATCTCAGGTTATATATATATAATCTCCTGTTTCCACTTAAAACAAATCTTGGGAAGTTTACTATATTTCCATGATAATGTCAAAACATAAAAACAATTTTCCCCCAACCACAGATCTCTTGCAGAACTTTCCCACTCCTTCCTTAGGAGAAAGGCTTGATGAGCGAGGGAGAAGAATTCTCCAAAGGGACTCCAAAGATGTCCCATCCCAGCCAATGAAGGGAATCCCTGTGCAGCTGGCAGCACTTGTGCTCTCCCACTCTTCTGAAGATATTACAGGCATGATTGGTCCCTGCTGGGGCTATGTAGAATCTATTATTATTATTATTATTAATAATAATATTACCAAGGCTCTCTGACAGGACAATTTTTATCTACTGCCAAGTTGGGAGTGGCAAGTTAACAATCTGGCTTTGTCAAGGTACTTAGGTCCTAACTAGGTGGTAGAACAGGCAGGATCAGGGCAGAGTGCAGAGAGTAGGCTGGTGAACACACTGAGAAATCAAGGTAGTGAAAAGACGTTTCCCCAAACCATTCATTGACGGGTCACTGATTAAAGGAGATCTGGGACTGAGAGTATCTTGAGGCCTGGTTGCATGTGCTAGCCTGCTGTCTGGCCTGGAGGTGGGTGACACTAGCAACAAAATATTAATATATAAGGGCAATAAAAAGCCAAGAACACATATTATACTCTTGCTCTTCAGGTCAAAGGGAGGCAGCAGGAGATGGTTTCTTAAAGTCTCATCTAAGTGGAAGAGAACTCCTCACTGGAGGTACAGAAAGTAAGACAACTAAGTAGGGATGGAAGACACAGATCAGTCGCTAACAATGTTGTGGCTTTAGTTTATCCCATTTATGTGTCTTGCATCTTTATTCTGGGATCCACAGTTCTAAGAGAGGAGCCACTGCAAAAAGTATAAGACTCAAACTAATTTCAGGAAGAAATGAAGCCATTGCTTAGAAGAGAATTATTATACTGTTATACCTCATTGAAGGTTTTTGGTTTCTTTCAGTTTCTGTAAGCTATAGTCAAGATTTTATATGACAAACTTCCATGTATTCATCTATTTTGTTCACTTTCATTTTGTTCATTTGTAATGTGTGGATACTGCATATAGGATGTGGATGTTATTGTCTGATGTCAGAAGCTATTAAGAACATTATGGACAGGTGAAACGGCAGTGGTTCTGCTTTTGCTGTACTTCGTTATTTAAGTAATATCATCATCACCATCAACAACATTATCAGTATTACTGTTATCTTAATGAACTGATTCATATGATTTCACTGAGGGCTCTTTTTTTGCATTTTTAGACTTTTAAATTGCAAGCTGCTTTGAGGGCATAGCCAACAATCATAAATAAAATAACCAGGCAGAGGCTTTTCAAAACAGCAAATAGTTTTGCACTATTGTGTTCTCTCTGGACATGGGATGTATATACCTTTGTGTTGGTAGCCCTACTTTACTTTTACATTTTTCTTAATTTAAATTATTCTTTCCTGTCCTTTCCAAATTGGTTTTGCCAATGGCTATCCAAATTAAGATACACTAGAATTCATATAGGGGCTGAAGTGTGAGCTGTGAGATTCCTAGTTCTTCAGTTACAAATTTACTAGGCAGCTTTAGAACTCTGACTTGCAGCCTCTGACAAAACTTGGGACCACACTTGACAGGCTTGCTCTAGCAGTTGAAAGGCAGATAAAAATGTTTAAAACTAAATACATTTCAGACTACAGACTAAGATAATGTATGTGAACATGTTCTAAATACTTGAAGTAATCTCTGGAAATTACTGATACTATGGGAGAAATATATCAGATGTTTTCTCTTTCATAACACCCAATTAGCGATTTCATTCTAAGGCCCCACATGTTCATAATTTTAAGATTACCAAAGCCCCTTTCATTTTATTTTGCCCTAAAGAACTACAGGAAAACACCTTGGCCTGATTTCTCCTGGAAAATGTCTCCTCCACTCAACACATTTTCATAAACACACAAAAACAGAAAACACATGGATATTTTCCAGTAAAATGAAATATATATATAAAATCATTAAAAGAACCAATTCCAACAGTTTATGAACCAATGAGACTTGAAAAAATACTCAATCAAGTTGAACCAATTAGTTGGTTAAAGGTAGGTTGAAAAACAATAAATTAAAATATATTAGTTGTATAAAAAAAGATTACGGAATCAGCAACAAAGATTCATAAAAATTTCCATTCTCTAAGCAGCAAGAATGTATAATGTAGATACTGCTCAGATTAAAACTCACCATATCAGTTCTATCCATCTCAGAAATTAAGATATTGCCTCCATTGGCAGTCAAAGGTGCATCAGTGTTGCTTGAAATATTCTCTGCGGTTTGAACATTGGGTGTTGGAAAGGTGAACTCCTGTACCCTGGACTCAGACGATAAGCACAGCTGATACGAATACGGCAATGTTCCTTCTTCATAGTTTGGTGGGAAAATGACTGTGTTGTTTGAATGGGGAACAGGAGCAAAACACTGCAGGAATTTGGGGTTCCCTGATCGCCGAATCTTCATGAGAATGGCCAGAATTACTGTCAGGAGGAATAAGAAGGAGATCAAAGCTAAGGCCAGCACCAAGAAGAACTGTAGATCCGATTGATACTCAGAGTCACTGGGCGGGTGGCTAATTTCCGGAAGTGCCTCCTGGAAGTTCTCAGCAAACACCAGGTTGAGACTCACAGTAGCAGATAGTGGTGGCTGTCCATTATCCTTGACTAAGATGATGAGCTTCTGCTTCACAGCATCTCTTTCCAGAAAAGCCCGTGAGGTCCTGATCTCCCCAGTATGGGAACCAATTGAGAACAGCCCAGGTTCTGTTGCCTGGAGCAGATAGTAGGAGAGCCAAGCGTTGTGTCCAGAGTCAGCATCCACAGCCACCACCTTTGTCACTAGATAACCCTCCTCTGCTGAGCGAGGCACCATCTCAAACAAGGAGGAGCCCTCTACTCCTTGAGAAGGGTAAAGAATCTGAGGGCTTTGGTCATTCTGGTCCAGAATGCACACTCTCACGGTGGCATTGCTGCTGAGGCGGGGGGAACCTCCATCTTCGGCCCTCACCTCCACTTGAAACTCCCTGACTTGCTCATAGTCAAAGGAGCGCTGAGCATAGATAGTACCAGTCTCAGAATTAATGGAGAGGAAGGATGAGAGAGGCAGCCCCTCAGTGATGCTGTTGCGAATGGAGTAGGTGATTTGAGCATTCTGGTCCACATCTGGGTCAGAGGCTTTGACCCTGAAAATGGAGGAGCCTGAAGGATTGTTCTCTGGGACGTAGGCAGTATAATAGGGTTTCTCAAAGGCAGGGCAGTTGTCATTGATGTCTGAGATCTGCAGTGTGATGGTTTTGCATGTGGAAAGAGGGGGGTTGCCTTTGTCTGTGGCTGTGACTGTGATATTGTACTCTGGAGTTCTTTCTCTGTCCAAGGGGGCATCTGTGAGAAGCTTATAATAATTATTGGAGGCTGATACCATTTTGAATGGCAAAGTGTGTTGTATGTCACAAGTAATCTTCCCATTATCTCCAGAGTCTCTATCATTTACATTGATAAGGGCTACCAGGGTTCCTACTGCAGAGTCTTCAGGGATTGGGCTGGATAAAGAGGCAAGAATAACTTCTGGGGCATTGTCATTCTCATCTAGGAGTGTTATTTGAACTTTACAGTGAGCCACTAATCCACCTCCATCTCTTGCTTCCACTGCCATTACATATCCTTCTGTTTCCTCAAAGTCCAGAACCTCCTTAACTATAATTGTTCCATCTTGTGAACCCAAGTGGAACTTCTGACGAGCACTTTCTGGGATGTTACTAAAACTATAGTTGATCTGGGCATTTGAGCCATCATCTCTATCTGTGGCTTTCACCTGGACCACTGAAGACCCTTTGGGGGCATTTTCTTTCAGCTTGACCGTGTATACTTTTTGAGTGAAGACTGGTGGGTTGTCATTTGCATCAATGACGGTGATCCATATTTTGGCTGTTCCAGTTTTGGCAGGCTTTCCTCCATCCAGCGCCGTAAGGATTAATTGGAAACTGCTCTCACTTTCCCGATCCAACTGTTTATTCAATACTAATTCTGCATATTTATTTCCGCCTTCTATTTCTCTCACTTCCAGAATAAAGTATGGATTTGTGCTAAGGTTGTAATCCTGGAGAGAATTCACCCCAAGATCAGGATCTTCAGCTTGTCCAAGGAGAAATGTGGTGCCTTGTAAAGAGGATTCAATTATCTCCAGTTTTATATCCCCATTTACAAAACGTGGTGCATGATCATTAATGTCTTGAATCTCTACAGTTACATGAAAAATATTCATAGGACTCTCAACCACCACTTCAAAATTGATGGAGCAGAATGCAGTTTGACCACATAATTCTTCTCTATCAATCCTTTCCCTTACATACAGATTTCCATTTTCTGCACTGAGAGTAAAGTATTGCTTTTTACCTAGGGAAAGGATATGCAGATTGTAATTTCCTATTTCTCCATTATTCAGGCTCAGGTCTTTGGCCAGGTTTCCTACAATGGATCCCTTTTCCATTTCCTCAGGGATGGAATAATGAATGTGCTCTGAGGCAATCTGACCACACAGAGAGAATAATAAGAGGAGAGGTACTTGCCTTCTTAGGGATCTGCTGCTATCTTTCTGTCTGCTGGCCATCCCTCTTGCAGAGAAATGTGCTTTATCCTTTCTTTCTGTGATTAGTTAAATTGAGGAGTATTAAATCCCATTCACTCTGTAGAAGTGTTCAGTAAAGAATCATGAACGAAGTCAGTAGCTGCTGCTGGATTTCTATACTTTGCAGTGGTTTTGTTCCTGTGTTCTGCTGTTTCCCGGCTCTGTAGTTTGTTCATGAGCAATCAAATTGCAAAAGCATCTGGTAGTGGATTCTCCACTCCTCCATGAGAACTATATTGGCCAACAGTGACACTCTGAGTCTTAGATGGGGAACTGCAAGATGTCTCTTCTAAGTAAATAACATACAAGGGATTTCTTGCCATTTTTAATCTTACGTACAATAATTCTCAGGTAGAGAATCTTTTGTGGTATGGTAAAAAAAAATAGAGTTTGGTCTCTGTGTTTTGACATTAGGATAAGCAACAACTCAACTTAATTTGGCAAAACTGACCTACAGAAAACAAGCAAATTATATATTTTAGAAATTATCCCTTTCCCAAGTAATTTATGTCATTTTCCCTACCTTATTACCCCTGAGTACTTAGGAATGATAGCTTCAAAATACCAGAGAAAATTGATTATTTTGTAATAAACATACAAGGGTTCTGAAAATTATTCCAGTCATTTAATTTGCCCCTACGGTGCTTTCACACTTTCGTATTAGCACATTTGGCATTGCTCATGGGGGTGCGCTTCAGAGACACTGAACTGACTGATTAGTGTCCCTGTCTGATAGTACAGTTGTGCAATTGTATTTTTCTGACAGTTAGAAACTGTTCATCCACATAGGTATGTGTCAACATATTTAATCACAGGAAGTGGTTCTCAGACCTAATGAATTCTGAGTTTAAAAGTTATTTTCCCAAAATGTGCAATAAGGCCTTTGGAATCTCTGTGTCACACAAAATTTCCCCTCTAAGGTACGACAGTTCTACTTTCTATTGCACCAACTGTCTTGCTGGCAGTCGTCTCCTCAACTACTTGCCAGTTGATGCACTTAATCAGTTATGTACGTAGCTGTGTTAGTTGACAGTGATGTGAGTGATTCGGGATACCTGGAGAAATTCCTAATGTTTGGCAAGTTCTTTTTCTTCTCTTAAGGCATTACTTGACTTATGCAACTCAGTCATATAATGAGAACAGCACTAAAAGTACAATGCTTACTCAAGATCATGCTACAGTTTTTCTTGGGAACTTGAATCCTCTCTCTCCCCACCCCTCAGGCTTTCCATAGGCTTCCCTCCCTTCCCAGATCACATCCCTCAACCCCTCACTGGCCTTCTTCCATGCCCTCCTCAAGAGCTTTTGCTGGCTGCAATGTGTCCTTGAACTAGGATATTGCTGCTTGCCTGGCTGGAGGAGTCACAGATCAATAGAATTGGAGATATTGAAACCTCTGAATTTTGCATGGTTGAAATGTGGTCTATTGTACAAAGGTAAGAGTCACAGCAATAAAATATCACGGTTAGAATGCTAAACAGTGGAATGCTAGATTACGTTGTGGAATACTAAAGCAGCACTTGACAAGGCATGGTCTAGCACTGCTATGGCTACCTAAATGTCCTGTAAAATCACTTACTATACTCTTCCCATGATGTAGAGAGAAGGAGAATGTAGCCTAGAAGTCATGTCTCCGACGTGAACACATTATTATGAGTAGGAGAGGAAAACATCCAATATATGTTTTAATCCCTTGCATTGTAAATTGGTACACTTAGAGGGGGACTAGAAGATCCGTGTTTATTTTCTGAACTTCCAGATCAGTATTGTATTCTTTTGATGAAATTCTGAACAATATGGTGACATAGTTCAAGTGTGTGTGTCTTCCTCAGAAGTAGAACCTTTACAGTGCATGCGTATATTGCTTGGTTCAGTGAATGGGACCTTCATTTAAAAGCTTTCTCAGGATAGAGAGCTGAGCAATATAATGCAGCTCCTTCTACACTGGGAGAAAGATTAAACAAAAAGTAACTATTTTGGAACAGCTCTTAGTCTTCACCAAAATCACAGGTGTTTGGGACAAATATGTGCATGCTTCCTAAACATGTCCCATCCTCAACATTTCTGTGTGTGCACATTCATTTCAGACCTGCATGTGGCACACCTCCTTGGCTGAATTCAGCCCCAAACTCTTAGCCTCAGTAACTTGACATCTACACAAAACATAGCTATGACATGAAATACAGACAAATCCACAGTCTCTTCACTTGCTAACAGAACTTCTGTAGATAGAATAAATTAGAAGCACATGATTAACATAAAAATATAAGAAGAGCATGTTGGATCAGGCCAGTGTCCTATTTCAGAATATTATTTTCCTTGCGGTCAACAGGTTGCCTACAGGAAGCCCAAAAGTGGGACCTGAGTGCAACAGCACTCTCCTCACTTCTGATTCCCCACAACTGATATTCAGAGACATACTCTCTCTAACTATGGAGATAGATCCTAGACACCATTGCTAGTAGGCCATGAAATAATGTTGTCCATGAATGTGTCCATTTCTCTTTTAAAACCACCCAGGTTAGTGGGCATCACTACCTCTCATGGGAACAAACTCCGCAGTTTAACTCAGTGCTGTGTGTATTTTCTGCTGTCTGTCCTGAATCTTCCAACATTCAGCTTCATTGGATGTGTCTTAGTTTTAGTGTTATGTGGGGAAGGGGCACTTATCCATCCACACTTTCCATACAACGCATAATTATATACACCAATACCATGTCTTCACTTAATTGCCTTTTCTGTAAGCTGTAGCTAAGTAAACTAAAAGGGTGAATGGCTCCATCCCCTTGCCAATTTTGGTTCATATTTTCCAGCTCCACCTTACCTGTCTTTAGGTAAGTTGACCAGAATTATACACAGTATTCCAAAATTTATTTTCTTTTTTTCACAGCTGCCTCATGCTATGTCAACATCTTCATCAAACTGTTCGCTATGACCCCAAGGTCTCATTCCTGTTTAGTCTCCATGAGCATATATGTGAAACAACAGTTCTTTTGGCCCACTTTACACTTGTTCACATTAAATTGCATTTGCCATCTTACTGCCTATTCACTCGGTGTGGTTTGGAGAGATCCTTTGTGAGCTCTTTGCAACCCCTTCTTGTTTTAACCACTCTGAACTATTTGGAATTAGCAAACTTGGCTACATCATGGCTCACTCCTAATTTTAGATCATTTATGAACAAGTTTAAAAGCTCAATACTGATTCTTGGAGGTTATACCTTCTACATCTCTCCATAAAAAGAATTGTCACTTTTTTATTACACTCCACTTACCAATCTCCTCTTATTCCATAACTGCTAAAAAAATGTGGGGAAGGGTATCAAAAGTACAATACAAATATTTCCTAACCATAAAGCTTACCTCTTCATCCTTAGCCTTTTCAGAATGAAAATTGTTTCCTTCATTGCCTGTAAAAGTAACACTAGGTTTCTCACTGCCAAGAATATTGTCTACCATCTGAACATTGGGTGTCAGGAAGGCAAACTCATTCTTCCTGGTCTCAGAAGTCAGACACAGCTGGTAGGAATAGGGCAAAGTCCCATCTTCAAAGTTGGGTGGGAAGATGGCACCATTCTTGGAATGGGGAACAGGACCAAAGCACTGTAGGAACCTGGGATGCCCTGACTGACGGAGCTTCATTGTAACGGCCAGAATCACAGTCAAGAGGAACAAGAAGGAGATCACAGCTAAGGCCAGCACCAAGTAGAACTGCAGGTCAGACTGATACTCCAAGCTGCTGGGTTGGCTCTTCATTTCCGGAAGGGCCTCCTGAAAGTTCTCAGCAAACACCAGGTTCAGAGTCATGGTGGCCGAGAGAGACGGCTGCCCGTTATCCTTCACCATAATGACCAGTCTCTGTTTCACAGCGTCTCTCTCCACAAAGGCCCTGGCTGTCCTGATCTCTCCAGTATGAGAACCAACCGTGAAGAGTGCCGGCTCAGTGGCCTGAGTCAGGTGGTAGGAGAGCCAGGCGTTGTGTCCAGAATCTGCATCCACGGCCACCACCTTGGTGACAAGATAATCTGCCTCGGCCGAACGAGGCACCATCTCAAACAAGGCTGAGCCCTTGGCTTCTTGTGAGGGGGACAGGATACGAGGGCTGTTATCATTCCTGTCAAGAACAAACACCCTGACGGTCACATTGCTGCTGAGAGGGGGAGAACCCCCATCTTGGGCCTTCACTTGCACCCTAAATTCTCTGAACTGTTCATAGTCAAAGGATCTCTGGGCATAGATGGTGCCGGTCTCAGAATTAATGGAGATATAGGAGGAGATGGGAAGCTCCTCAATGTTGCTGTTGAGGATGGAGTATGTGATCCGTGAGTTCTGGTCCATGTCGGGATCAGAGGCTTTGATGGTGAAAATGGAGGCACCTGAAGGATTGTTTTCTGGCACATAGATGCTGTAGGTTGATCTCTGAAATGTAGGCGCATTATCATTAATATCAGAAATCTGTAGTGAGATTGTTTTGTGTGTGGAAAGAGGTGGAGTTCCTCTATCAGTGGCTGTGATTGTAATATTATATGCAGGAGCTTTTTCTCTGTCCAGGAGACTGTCTGTCTGTAGCTTGAAGTAATTGTTAGATGAGGGAAGAATTTTGAAGGGTAAATCATCTTGTAAGTAGCAAGTAACTTTTCCATTATCTCCACTATCTTTGTCATTTACATTGATCAGAGCAATGACAGTTCCCGGCAGCGAATCTTCAGGAACAGGGCTGAATATGGAGGCTAACGTCACTGCTGGGGCATTATCATTCCCATCAAGAACATTTATTTCAATGTTGCAGTGTGTCACCAATCCACCTCCATCCTTTGCTGCTGCTGTCATAGTATATCTTCTTGTTTCCTCAAAATCCAACATCTGCAGAAGTGAGATTATGCCATCAACTGGATCCAGGCCAAATTTCTTTTGTCCATTCACTGGAATGTTGCTGAATTCATATCTGATCTGGGCGTTTAAACCATCATCTTTGTCAGAGGCTACAACTTGGAGCACAAAGGACCCAACATGAGCTTCTTCATGCACACTGACCTTGTACACTTCTTGAGTGAAAACTGGTGGGTTGTCATTGGCATCTGTGACATTAATCCATATCTGGGCAGTCCCCGTTTTTCTGGGTTCCCCCCCATCCAAGGCTGTAAGGATCAAGTGAAGAGAGTGCTCACTTTCCCGATCCAAAGATTTCTGCAACACCAGTTCTGCATTTTTACTTCCATCTTCCATTTCTCTAACTTCCAAAGTGAAGTACCGATTGGTGCTCAACTGGTAATTCTGGAGGGAATTCATCCCAATGTCAGGATCTTCAGCTTTCCCAAGGAGAAATCGTGCGCCTGGTACAGTAAGTTCACTTGTCTCCAAGTTGATGTTGTCATTGGGAAACAGTGGTGCATTATCATTAATGTCCTGAATTGCTATAGTTAAATGGAAGATATTGAGGGGATTTTCAACTACCACTTCAAAATTTACTACGCAAATGGGAGTTATGTCACATAGCTGCTCCCTATCTATTCTGTCACTTACATAGAGGTTTCCATTCTCTGCATTTATACTGAAATACTGCATTTTGTTCACAGAGACAGCATGCAGATTGCGCTTTGCAAGATCTCTTGTATTCAGTCCCAAATCCTTGGCCAGATTCCCCACAATCGAACCCTTTGCCATCTCCTCAGGGATAGAATAACGAATCTGCTCTGAGGCAGCCCAGCAGGAAGGCGACAAAAGTAAGAGAAGCAGTACTTGCCTTCTGAACGCTCTGCCATTGTCTTCGTGTCTTCTGTCCATCTGGCTTTACAACAAATTAGCTGCTTCCTTTTGCAGATCAGATCAAAGCCCCATCAAGGTGCAGGATCACCATAAGGAAAAATAAGCTGCCTTTCTTCTTAATGTTTATAGAAAGTAGTTGATTTTTCTTTTCCTTTCTAGCAGGATTGCTCTGTCTTTGTGATGTGCTGCTTGTCCAACTTGCACAGCAATGATTAAATAGTTGCTCCTTAGGAAACACATGCGTGGATCTTTTCTCTTATCAGTCTGGCTGCCACACTGGCCAACAGTGACACCCTGAGGCTCAGATGGAGAACTACAAGGGATTTTTTCTCATTTACTGTAGTTGAAAATAGAACAGCAGTTTGGGTATTATATTTTGGAATGTGAAGGAGAAACATCCCAATGCTAAGAGCTGTTCAGCAATGGAGCTGCTTTGCTGCAGTTATTCAAGCAGAGTCTGGACAGTCATATATTGGGGATTTTCTCTTTCCTGCAGGGCTTGGCACTGGGGTGGGAATCTCCTCTGATATGATTCTGTGTTTCTCCAAGTGCGATTTTCCTGCTATACAAGGATCTGCTTCCACAAATAATGCGCCAGCATTTCTTTTTTCCTTTCTCTTTTTGAATTACCTCTTCAGCGGCTTTTACTTTAAGGGGCTTTACTACAGTGACTGTTGCACTGTTTTGTCTGGAAATAATTTGTACTAAACGAGAAACTTGACTAAGCTTCATAGAATGAATGGAAACTAGAACTACGGCACTGATATCCCAGCATTGATATACCATTGATCTTATTTTGCATTTCCCTGATAGAAACATGGGCAATTGTTGCTGATATCTGTGATTTCTGCTTTGATGCCAAAGATATAATCTCAAAATGTAACAGATAAGTTTACCCAACCAGAGATCTCTTGCTTTTTTCAGTTTTATTAGAAGGGATATTTCCCCAAAATAAATCAGAATAAACCTATGAGTTGACAGTGATCTCAGCTGTCCTATAGAACACAAACATAAACCAAAGTGTGTCAAACGAAAACAAAACAAACAAAATAGGGTTTTTTAGTGTTTGATTAGAAACCAGAGCTTTTGCTCTCCTATTCTTGTTAGTTTCTTCCTTCCTCCTAAAAAACAACATTGGCTTTGAGAAAGAAAAGGTGTTAGCAGGTGACAGGAGGATTCCTTGACTGTGGAATTCTGGTCACCTGGGCCTCTAGTGACAAATATTGATATAGTAGCACCCCCAGACTATGAACCTGCTCTTTCAGGAGGACCCCATCCAAAGCAAACAACTGACCAGTTATCCAGCCTCAGGGACACCCACTCAAAGCTCCTCTGTCTTGCCAGGATTCAGCGTTTTGTTGGCCATCATTCAGCTGAACACTAAGCCTAGGCACCAGTCCAGGGCTTGCACAACCGCTTCTGATTCAGAAGTTACAGAGAAGTAGAGCTCAGCATCATCAGCATGCTGATGACACATTGCCCCAAATTTCTCAATGACTATCTCCAGAGGCTTCATATATAGATGTCAAACAGCACTGAAGACAAAATGGTACCCTGTGGCACCCACCAGCACAACTGCCAGCGGGCTCAAAGACAATCACCCAAGGTTGTTTTCAGAAACCAACTCTGGAAATAGAACCAGAACCATTGTTAAACAGTGTCTCCAGTACCCATCCCATTAAGTCAGTTCAGAAAAATATAAAGGTAATTGTGTCAAAATCCACTGAGAAATCAGGTAAGGTCAACAGGATTATACTTCCCCTGTACTTCCCCTAGTAAAGATCACCCATCAGAGTGACAAAGGTCAATTAAGACCCATAACCAAGGCCCGAAAGCAGATTAAAATGGGTCAAGATACTCTGTTTTGTTCAAGAGTACTTGTATCATCACTTCTGACATTGTGGTCTGACATTGTGGCTCCTTGTGATAGTCAAGTCAACTAGCAGTTACAACGTTATCCTAAAGCAAATCTTTGAAAGACAGGTATGTATCCCTCAGTCAGCATTCCTTCTCCCCTTTCCCTACTCCATCCCAACACCAGAGCACATTAGTTTCCCCCCACCTATATTTTATGGATAAGAACAAATCAGTGTGCCTTCTTGACATATCATTTCCAGGATTTAATGATCCCCCGTGGCATTATTTCATGGGCAATATTAGATTCACTTACTGTGTGCTACAAAGGTTTCCCCTTCTCAAACACTAGATACCATGGGTGGTATCCAGTGCTCTAGACCCAAGTAGAGCTAAATAGTATCTACATTATATAATTCCACATATTATACAAAATCTATATGCTACACCATGTTAAACAGAGAATTATGTAGATCCTATGGGAAGCAAATTTGCTATAAAGGACATACCAAGAATTGCACCTATTGTACAACTATTTCGGAAGAAATAATACTGAACTAATCCCTGGATTTGTACCCCAAAATGAGTAAATAGTGGGGATAATTATTGATTCATCAAAGATAGATCTATCAGTCCCAACTTTCTTTGGTTTTTGTCTTTATCTGTTTGTCTTTATCTGTGATTGAGTCCCCTGAACTTCAAAAAGCATGTCACATTTATACCAGCTGTAGAAATTACAGTGGTACCTCAGGTTACAGATGCTTCAGGTTACATACGCTTCAGGTTACAGACTCTGCTAACCCAGAAATATTACCTCGGGTTAAGAACCTTGCTTCAGGATGAGAACAGAAATCGTGCAGCGGCGGCACAGCGGCAGCAGGATGCCCTATTAGCTAAAGTGGTGCTTCAGGTTAAGAACAGTTTCAGGTTAGGAACAGACCTCCGGAACGAATTATGTTCTCAACCTGAGGTACCACTGTATGGTGTCAGGAAGGTAAACTCGTTCTTTCTGGACTCAGAAGACAGACACAGCTGGTAGGAATAGGGCAAAGTCCCATCTTCAAAGTTGGGTGGGAAGATGGCACCATTCTTGGAATGGGGAACAGGACCAAAGCACTGTGGGAACCTGGGATGCCCTGATTGATGGAGCTTCATTGTAACAGCCAGAATGACAGTCAAGAGGAACAAGAAGGAGATCACAGCTAAGGCCAGCACCAAGTAGAACTGCAGGTCAGACTGATACTCTGAGCTGCTGGGTTGCCTCTTCATTTCCGGAAGGGCCTCCTGAAAGTTCTCAGCAAACACCAGGTTCAGAGTAATGGTGGCCGAGAGAGACGGCTGTCCGTTATCCTTCACCATAATGACCAGTCTCTGTTTCACAGCGTCTCTCTCCACAAAGGCCCTGGCTGTCCTGATCTCTCCAGTATGAGAACCAACCGTGAAGAGTGCCGGCTCAGTGGCCTGAGTCAGGTGGTAGGAGAGCCAGGCGTTGTGTCCAGAATCTGCATCCACGGCCACCACCTTGGTGACAAGATAATCTGCCTCGGCCGAACGAGGCACCATCTCAAACAAGGCTGAGCCCTTGGCTTCTTGTGAGGGGGACAGGATACGAGGGCTGTTATCATTCCTGTCAAGAACAAACACCCTGACGCTCACATTGCTGCTGAGAGGGGGAGAACCCCCATCTTGGGCCTTCACTTGCAGATGGAACTCTCTGAATTGTTCATAGTCAAAGGATCTCTGGGCATAGATGGTGCCGGTCTCTGAATTAATGGAGATATAGGAGGAGATGGGAAGTTCCTCAATGTTGCTGTTGAGGATGGAGTATGTGATCCGTGAGTTCTGGTCCATATCGGGATCAGAGGCTTTGATGGTGAAAATGGAGGCACCTGAAGGATTGTTTTCTGGCACGTAGATGTTGTATGATGATTTCTGAAATGTAGGGGCATTATCATTGATATCTGAGATCTGTAGAGAGATTGTTTTGTGTGTGGAAAGAGGTGGAGTTCCTTTATCAATTGCTGTGATTGTAAGATTATATGCAGGAGTTCTTTCTCTGTCCAGGAGACTGTCTGTCTGGAGCTTGAAGTAATTGTTAGACGAGGGAAGAATTTTGAAGGGTAAATCATCTTGTAAGTAGCAAGTAACTTTTCCATTATCTCCACTATCTCTGTCATTTACATTGATCAGAGCAATGACTGTTCCTGACATAGAATCTTCCGGAACTGGGCTAAAGATGGAGGCTAAAGTAACCTCTGGGGCATTATCATTCTCATCACGAACGCTTATTTCAACTTTGCAATGTGTCACTAATCCACCACCATCTTTGGCTGCTACTGATATAGTATATTCACTGATATCCTCAAAGTCCAATAACCCTATAAGTAGGATTGAGCCATTCAATGGATCTAGACTGAATTTCCTGTTGGCATTCTGTGGTATATTACTAAAATAATACCTGATTTGGGCGTATGAACCTTCATCATTATCAGAAGCTGTAACCTGGAGCACAAGCGATCCAACTGCAACACTTTCCCTCAAACTGACCTTGTACACCTCTTGAGTGAAAACTGGGGGGTTGTCATTGGCATCAGTAACATTAATCCATATCTGGGCAGTCCCACTTTTTCTAGGTTCGCCCCCATCCAATGCTGTGAGAATCAAGTGAAGGGTCTGTTCAGTCTCTCGATCTAGTGCTTTCTGCAGCACTAAATCTGCAAATTTATTTCCATCATGAGTCTCTTTAACATCCAGAGTAAAATACTGATTTGAGCTAAGGTGGTAATTCTGGAGAGAATTCATCCCAATGTCAGGATCTTCAGCTTTCCCAAGGAAAAACCGTGTTCCTAACAAAGTTAGTTCACTTGTTTCTAAGTTGATATTGCCACTGAGAAAGAATGGCGCATTGTCATTTATATCTTGAATTGTAATAGTCACATGAAAAATATTAAGGGGATTTTCCATTACCACCTCAAAATTAACAAGGCAGAGTGGAGTTGTGCCACATATTTCCTCTCTGTCAATCCTGTCATTTACATAGAGATTTCCATTTTCTGCATTGATACTGAAATACTGCATTTTGTTCACAGAGACAGCATGCAGATTGCGCCTTCCTATATCTCTGGCATTCAGTCCCAAATCCTCAGCAAGATTCCCCACAACCGAACCCTTTGGCTTCTCCTCAAGGATAGAATAACGAATCTGCTCTGAGGCAGCCCAGCAGGAGAAAGGCAAAAATAAGAGAAGCAGTACTTGCCTTCTGAGTGCCATTCCATTGTTTTTGTTTCTTCTATCCATACAGATCCCTGAGAAATAGCTGTCTCCTTTTTTCAGCTTGTAATGATCAAATTGTCATCTGATCACAAGGAATCTCCAAAACAAAGACTAAGCTGGATTTCTGCCTAGGTAAATCAGTTCCTTCTTAAATTTTTACTGACCTTTCCAGCAAGATTGCTTGGTTGTTGTGATCTGCTGTTACTGTACAGAAATGGTGAAACAATCCCTTTCTAGGAAACTACCTGGGGGTCTCCTGCATAATCTCTGTGGCTTCCACACTGGCTGACACTGACATCCTGAGGCTCAGACAGAGAACTGCAAGGAATTCTTTTTCATTCAACTTATAATTGAAAAGCAACCTGGGTGTGTTCATATTTTGGAGTGTCCAGGACAACCACAAATTGGAAGCATCCAGGAGAGTTGTCTTTGGTCCTCCACTGTTTATGTTGTCAAATTACAGCTGCATGTCAACATCCTTTTATCCATGTTAACAACTTTCAAAATAAAAACAGAATTGTCTTGTGGTGTCTTAAAGCAAATGTGGCACAAGTTTTCATGGACTAAAATAATGTCTACGATATTGCTGTTAGTTTAGTACGAAGAATTGGCACCCAAGTTAGTCCAAAAAGAACTGGCACCCAAACAATATCCTGAGCTTGGCAGAGCAGAAATCAGAATGCAAGCATTATTATCCCACTTTTTTATTTTGAATTATGATTATGATTATGATTATTTCAACAAATAAGGTTTAAAGACTCTCTCAAGGTAAATCTTTAAAAATGTAGTATAAACACCAACAACTAGGAAACACTGGCCTGCGAGTGCTCCAATTGGAGAACAGCCTTTACCAAAGGTGTCATGGGCTTTGAAGACACTCGAACTCAGGACGAAAAGGAGAAATGAGCTAAGAGGAAGGCACGCTTGGCAAACCCTCACCATGATCAGCTCCCGCCCAGAAACCTGTGTCCCCACTGTGGAAGGATGTGTGGATCCAGAATTGGTCTCCACAGTGACTTATGGACTCACTGCTAAAACCCAGTTTTGGAAGACAATCTAACTCGGCTACAAGTGATTGCCAAAGAAGAAGAAGAAGAAAGTAGAATATTATTACCTTCTACTTGCCCCAGCCACTCTGGGTGACTTCTAACAAATTAAAATACTATCAAACATTAAAACCTTCCCTATACAGGGCTACATTCAGATGTCTTCAAAAAGTGCTTATTTGTTTGACATCTGATGGGAGGGCATTCCGCAGGGCGGGCATACCTACCGAAAAATGACTTTGCACCCCAAATCAAATTACTTGTTCCAATGAAAGAACTGCAAAAATTCAAATGTTTTCTTCTTCTTTTTTTCGGTGTTCAGTGGTACTCAAACATTTCATTTATCTACTGTTCTCCTTATGCCGGAAAAGGCTGTACTAGGTGGCAGCGAGCTTGTTTGCAGGCTGCTAGTTCAAGAGCCTGGGAGACACACCTATGTTGACTATGATTTTTTTAAAAAATTGCTTCAGTGTGGTTCACTTTGCAACAAAAGCAAGGAAGCTCCTGGAAGCCTTCCTAATGGAAATAGGTCACCTCAAGTCATTTTGCACAGCTCACAGCTTGGGCAATGCAATGCCATCAAGCCAACATTTCAATAGAAGAAGAAGAAGAGTTTGGATTTGATATCCCGCCTTTCACTCCCCTTCAGGAGTCTCAAAGCGGCTAACATTCTCCTTTCCCTTCCTCCCCCACAACAAACACTCTGTGAGGTGAGTGGGGCTGAGAGACTTCAAAGAAGTGTGACTGGCCCAAGGTCACCCAGCAGCTGCATGTGGAGGAGCGGGGAAGCGAACCCGGTTCCCCAGATTACGAGACTACCGCTCTTAACCACTACACCACACAAAGTGCAATAGGGTGCTCCTGAGGATATGGGTCCATTACTCAAGAGACTAACTTTAATCATGTTAACTGAGGAATGACTACTGCTCTCCACAAAGGAAGAACCTGGACCTGCCCCCATCCTGCTATGAACTGCAGAGCCACACTTGGTATAGGAAAGGAAAGGCTGTTCAGAGATGTCACCTTCCTACATCCAATCAATTTTGGAATTTGCTATGAAGCTTTTGTCCAGAAAGGAGTAAAACCAGGCTTCTGAGGGCCCAGTTTGCAATAAGGTGGATTTTGAGAAGGGAGCAGAAGAACATATTGCTTCAAAGGAAGTGGGGGTGTCTTTCCTTGGAGGAGACCCAAGTGAGTGATGGACTGCCTCTGCTTTACTGCAATGGCTAATTGTTATCTTCTAGATTTAGTTAAGGGACGCGGGTGGTGCTGTGGGTTAAACCACAGAGCCTAGGACTTGCCGATCAGAAGGTCGGCTGTTCGAATCCCCGTGACGGGGTGAGCTCCCGTTGCTCGGTCCCTGCTCCTGCCAACCTAGCAGTTCAAAAGCACGTCAAAGTATAAGTAGATAAATAGGTACCACTCCTGCGGGAAGGTAAACGGCGTTTCCGTGCGCTGCTCTGGTTTCGCCAGAAGCGGTTTAGTCATGCTGGCCACATGACCCGGAAGCTGTATGCCTGCTACCTCGGTCAGTAAAGTGAGATGAGCGCCACAACCCCAGAGTCGGTTACGAATGGACCTAATGGTCAGGGGTCCCTTTACCTTTACTGGATTTAGTTAAAAGTTTAAAAGCAGTAGTGATGCAGGTATATTCCTGGGCTATCTTGCTCAGAGTGAGGCAGTTCACCTTCCTCATAGGGAGGCATGGTGATGGGGTGGTTGCTCCAGAAAGCCCAACAAGAGCCAGGTTGGTGGGGGGTGGCATAGGCAGTGAGACAAGTGTGTGCAAGTTGGCAGTACTAATCTGGCTCTCATTTGGCTGACAAAATACATTTGTTTAAACACCTCAAATGCAACCTCAGCCATATTTTGCTACTGTTATTTCTCCAATCACAATCTGAAATATAGTGATTATATGAGGAAGTACCTTGGGGGGTATTCAGAAGCAAGGGGAAATAATACTGAGTTACTATTAAAACGTTTGTGATGCACTTTTCACATTTAAAATGAACTAGAAACATAGGGACGCGGGTGGTGCTGTGGGTTAAACCACAGAGCCCAGGGCTTCCTGATCAGAAGGGCGGCGGTTTGAATCCCCGCGACGGGGTGAGCTCCCATTGCTTGGTCCCTGCTCCTGCCAAACTAGCAGTTCGAAAGCATATCAAAGTGCAGGTAGAAAAATGGGCGGGAAGGTAAATGGCGTTTCCGTGCACTGCTCTGGTTTGCCAGAAGCAGCTTAGTCATGCTGGCCTCATGACCCGGAAGCTGTACGCCGGCTCCCTCGGCCAATAAAGCGAGATGAGCACTGCAACCCCAGAGTCGTCCGCGACTGGACCTAATGTTCAGGGATCCCTTTACCTTTACCTTTAGAAACATAAAAGTACTATTAAAGCTGGTTCTACCTGCACTGCAACCCCAGAGTCGTCCGCGACTGGACCTAATGTTCAGGGGTCCCTTTACCTTTACCTTTAGAAACATAAAAGTACTATTAAAGCTGGTTCTACCTTTGGTGAATCATTTTAGGTATTTCCTGAAACATTTTATTCTAAAATTAAGCCATGTAGTTGGGACCCTTCCCTCTAATTTTCACTGCCCTAAAGCAGAACAAAATATACAGCTTTCTGATGGTATAAGGTACATCTCTCTCTCTCTCTGTCTCTCCTTCTCCCTCCCATTCCTCCCCCTCTCTCATCCCACTCCTTATCTCTATCAAACACATTTTTCATTAAAGGTATGAAGTGGAAGAACAGAAGTTCATCAGTAAAATGAAGTAATGATAAATTAGATAAAGGTTAGATGGCATACATAGCATTTTCTTTATGCCACATCCACATCCGATGAATGTGTTGAGGGGATGAAGAAAGATCATACTCATCTCCACAATTTCAGTTGAAGATCTGAACATCTACAAATAGGCCTGTACACATACCAAAAGACCCTTCCATTTGCAAGTTTTCTGATGACAAAGAAAAGGCCTATTTGAGAACACCTGTACAGCATGTTCTGTACAGACATTCAGCTTCAAGTACACCTGTGAGGTTCAAGCAGAGGGGGTAGCTGCCCCATCTTCATGTGAACTGAATGTTTATATGAAAAAACTCAGATAAATCAGCTTAAAATATACTAGTTGCCTATAGACATAAAGAGAATGCTTAAAATGTTAACCATGTACCACTGAAAATAAACTCACCATATCCGCATTATCCATCTCAGAATTTAGGATATTGCCTCCATTGGCAGTCAAAGTCACATTAGACTTATCTGCGGTTTGAACATTGGGTGTTGGAAAGGTGAACTCCTGTACCCTGGACTCAGAAGATAAGCACAGCTGATACGAATATGGCAATGTTCCTTCTTCATAGTTTGGTGGGAAAATGACTGTGTTGTTTGAATGGGGAACAGGAGCAAAACACTGCAGGAATTTGGGGTTCCCTGATCGCCGAAGCTTCATGAGAATGGCCAGAATCACTGTCAGGAGGAATAAGAAGGAGATCAAAGCTAAGGCCAGCACCAAGAAGAACTGCAGATCCGATTGATACTCAGAGTCACTGGGCTGGTGGCTAATTTCCGGAAGTGCCTCCTGGAAGTTCTCAGCAAACACCAGGTTGAGACTCACAGTAGCGGATAGTGGTGGCTGCCCATTATCCTTGACTAAGATGATGAGCTTCTGCTTCACAGCATCTCTTTCCAGAAAAGCCCGTGAGGTCCTGATCTCCCCAGTATGGGAACCAATTGAGAACAGCCCAGGTTCTGTTGCCTGGAGCAGATAGTAGGAGAGCCAAGCGTTGTGTCCAGAGTCAGCATCCACAGCCACCACCTTTGTCACCAGATAACCCTCCTCTGCTGACCGAGGCACCATCTCAAACAAGGAGGAGCCCTCTACTCCTGGAGAAGGGTAAAGAATCTGAGGGCTTTGGTCATTCTGGTCCAGAATACACACTCTCACGGTGGCATTGCTGCTGAGGCCGGGGGAGCCTCCATCTTCGGCCCTCACCTCCACTTGAAACTCCCTGACTTGCTCATAGTCAAAGGAGCGCTGAGCATAGATAGTACCAGTCTCAGAATTAATGGAGAGGAAGGATGAGAGAGGCAGCCCCTCAGTGATGCTGTTGCGAATGGAGTAGGTGATTTGAGCATTCTGGTCTACATCTGGGTCAGAGGCTTTGACCCTGAAAATGGAGGAGCCTGAAGGGTTGTTCTCTAAGACATAGGCAGTATAATAGGGTCTCTCAAAGGCAGGGCAGTTGTCATTGATGTCAGAGATCTGCAGTGTGATGGTTTTGTATGTGGAAAGAGGGGGGTTGCCTTTGTCTGTGGCTGTGACTGTGATATTGTACTCTGGAGTTCTTTCTCTGTCCAAGGGGGCATCTGTAAGAAGCTTATAATAATTATTGGAGGCTGATACCATCTTGAATGGCAAATTGTGTTGTAAATCACAAGCAATCTTCCCATTATCTCCAGAGTCTCTATCATTTACATTGATAAGAGCTACCAGGGTTCCTACTGCAGAGTCTTCAGGGATGGGGCTGGATAAAGAGGCAAGAATCACTTCTGGGGCATTGTCATTCTCATCTAGGAGTGTTATTTCAACATTGCATTGAGCGACTAATCCTCCCCCATCTCTTGCTTCCACTGCCATTGCATATTCTTCTATTTCCTCAAAGTCCAGAGCCTCCTTAAGTGTTATTGTCCCTTCTTGTGGATCCAAGTAGAATTTTTGGTGAGCAATTTCTGGGATGTTACTAAAACTATAGTTTATCTGGGCATTTGAACCATCATCTCTATCTGTGGCTTTCACCTGGACCACTGATGATCCTTTGGGGGCATTTTCTTTCAGCTTGACTGTGTATACTTTTTGAGTGAAGACTGGTGGGTTGTCATTTGCATCAATGACGGTGATCCATATTTTGGCTGTTCCAGTTTTGGCAGGCTTCCCTCCATCCAGCGCCGTAAGGATTAATTGGAAACTACTTTCACTTTCCCGATCCAACTGCTTATTCAATATTAATTCTACATATTTCTTTCCATCCTTTCTTTCTCTCACTTCCAGGATAAAATACTGATTTGTGCTAAGGTTGTAATTCTGGAGAGAATTCACCCCAAGATCAGGATCTTCAGCTTGTCCAAGGAGAAATGTGGTGCCTTTTAAAGAGGATTCACTTATCTCCAGCTTGATATCCCCATTTACAAAGTGTGGTGCATGATCATTAATGTCTTGGATCTCTACAGTTAGATGAAAAATATTCATAGGACTGCCAACCACCACTTCAAAATTGATGGAGCAGATTGCAGTTTGACCACATAATTCCTCTCTATCAATCCTCTCCCTTACATACAAATTCCCATTTTCTGCACTGAGAGTGAAATATTGCTTTTTACCTAGGGAAAGGATATGCAGATTGCCATTTCCTATTTCTCTGTTATTCAGTCTCAGGTCTTTGGCTAGGTTTCCTACAATGGAGCCCTTTTCCATTTCTTCAGGGATGGAATAATGAATGTGCTCTGAGGCAATCTGACCACACAGAGAGAATAGTAAGAGGAGAGGTACTTGCCTTCTTACTGATCTGCTGTTTTCCTTCTGCCTATCTTCCATTCCTCTTTCAGGGATTTTGCTTTATCCTTGTTTTCTGTGATCCGTTGAGCTGATGGGGAGTTTCACATTCCCATTTGGATGCAGAAGAGCTCAATGAGGGATGATAAACAAGGCTACTGGTTGCTGTTGAATTTCTGTATTTTGCAGTGGTTTTTGTTTCTCAGCAAAACACTTTAGAAGTCCCTGTGTTCTGCTGTTTCCCAGCTCTGTGTGACTGAACAATCACATTGCAGAAGCAGCAAATCACTGGATTTTCAGCTCCACTGTGAGAACTATGTTGGTCAACAGCGGCACTCTGAGTCTCAGATGAGGAACTGCAAGAGGTGTCTTATGTCTTCAGCAAATAACATATAAGGGATTTCTTGCTGCTTTCTTGTATATGTGGGTGGCAAGCAAAACACATAATGTCTTTTGTGATTTTGCAAAAGCAACAACCCAGAATGTATTTTTTATATTTTGTCATTACAACCCACAGTAACTCAAATTCTTTAGAATATCAATAACATAGAGGAGAAGTCATCACATCTCCATCTACCTGCTTATTGTGAGAAACTTGAGATAATGTTACAAAAGGCTTCTAGGACTTGCAACAACTTTTTTCATTTAAATAAATATAATGTCTTCAATAAAGCTTCTTTGAGTATGGCAGAGGTATGCATTTTAAATACTTGTGATATTGTTCTACTGTTGAATAAAAATATTAATATTTCAGTTTTGTATACAGGCCTCCCCCCCCCCTTTACATGATATCGACCTGCACTCAACCATGTATATGTGTGGTTTTGGAAAACAATTAAATAATTCAATCCAAACCTGGAAATGCCAGAAGAGAGCTGAAATGTCCACGTGGCTCACAAGAAGACCCTCCCTGGAACCCAAAGAGGACGGCAATGAGGGCAGAGGAAGCCCAGAGAAGACTAGAGACACAGCGAGGCTTTGTTTAGGCTGCTCAGATTCCTTGCCTAACAGCTGATGTGTGGGGTAGCGCAGCAGCAGCCCCTATTCCATGCATTCTGCAGCCTCCTGCCAGCCCCATAACTTCAATTCTAGTTGTGGATACTTTTGGATACAGTAGAGCACCAAAGAGGGTGTTTGGAGGGGGGGGGCACTTTACACAATTTCAGTTATGCCTGCAGGGGCCAGGAACATAACCCCTGTGTAAGTGGAGGGAGACACCTGTACTTTTCAGAACTATTCCAGATGTTACACGGCATGAATCTTTCATTTGCTACAGATGTATGTATGACATTCAGTTAAATCTGGTTGATTTGCATGTAGAGTATCTGTTTGACACACACTTACAGATATGTGTTTATTGACGGCTTCTTGCCAATGTTCCCCATATCTTTTTGTCAGTCAGTGACCTTTAGGGACTATGTACCTTGTTACTTTGGCATATGTATCTGCTTACTGCAACATTTATGAAGTGCTAGTGGTGAGTGAATTTAAGAAACCTGAGCTATGTTATTCTGTCAACTTCTTACCATAAGTATTTACGTAGACTTGCTAGACGCACATGGATTAGTAACGTATTTCCAGCTACTAAGAATGCTGCAGGTTTCTTGACCTGCAGTCCTTCAATGAGAATGAGAATAAGGTCAAGCTTAGCCTAACAGATATATCTGCCCACAAGCCTGTCCATGAACATATAACTTGTCTTCCATCCTTAGCTCTTGTTCCTTTATCTGCAGCCCATCAAGGAGACCTTCTGCCTCTGGTCCTTGCTTGCTTGATTTGGCCGAGATTTCACCAAATTATAATTTAGCACTATAGCCCTTACATGTGACATAATTATAATGGTGATTGTCTGGCACCATTTAATTTTGTTAACTAATATAAGCTTCGCTCTACAAAAAGAAAATAAGTTGTTGGTATAGCAAACTTGGCTACAAAATAATCTTAGATTAAAATCAACGACAAGTGTTGCACTTTCTGAGAGCAACCTAAAATGAAGAATATTCTACAACCTCTTAATTGCCAATTGCTGAAAAGTATATAACAGCTAGAGTAAGCTACATGTAAACAATTAATATTTCCATTATAGTTATGGTTAAAAATTATTGAAAATACAGCACAAATAATTTTTGAAAAGAAAATTTACCTTGTCATTATTAACTTTGTCCAAATGCAAATTGCTTTCACTTCTCCCTGTGAAAGGAACATCAGATTTCTCACCGCTAAGAATATTGTCTGCCATCTGAACATTGGGTGTAAGGAAGGCAAACTCATTCTTCCTGGTCTCAGAAGACAGACACAGCTGGTAGGAATAGGGCAAAGTCCCATCTTCAAAGTTGGGTGGGAAGATGGCACCATTCTTGGAATGGGGAACAGGACCAAAGCACTGTAGGAACCTGGGATGCCCTGACTGACGGAGCTTCATTGTAACGGCCAGAATCACAGTCAAGAGGAACAAGAAGGAGATCACAGCTAAGGCCAGCACCAAGTAGAACTGCAGGTCAGACTGATACTCTGAGCTGCTGGGTTGGCTCTTCATTTCCGGAAGGGCCTCCTGAAAGTTCTCAGCAAACACCAGGTTCAGAGTCATGGTGGCCGAGAGAGACGGCTGCCCGTTATCCTTCACCATAATGACCAGTCTCTGTTTCACAGCATCTCTCTCCACAAAGGCCCTGGCTGTCCTGATCTCTCCAGTATGAGAACCAACCGTGAAGAGTGCCGGCTCAGTGGCCTGAGTCAGGTGGTAGGAGAGCCAGGCGTTGTGTCCAGAATCTGCATCCACGGCCACCACCTTGGTGACAAGATAATCTGCCTCGGCCGAACGAGGCACCATCTCAAACAAGGCTGAGCCCTTGGCTTCTTGTGAGGGGGACAGGATACAAGGGCTGTTATCATTCCTGTCAAGAACAAACACCCTGACGGTCACATTGCTGCTGAGAGGGGGAGAACCCCCATCTTGGGCCTTCACTTGCAGCCGGAACTCTCTGAATTGTTCATAGTCAAAGGATCTCTGGGCATAGATGGTGCCAGTCTCTGAATTAATGGAGATATAGGAGGAGATGGGAAGCTCCTCAATGTTGCTGTTGAGGATGGAGTATGTGATCCGTGAGTTCTGATCAATATCGGGATCAGAAGCTTTGATGGTGAAAATGGAGGCACCTGAAGGATTGTTTTCTGGCACATAGATGTTGTAGGATGGCTTCTGAAAGGTAGGGGCATTATCATTGATATCAGCAATCAAAAGTGTGATAGATTTATGTGAGGAGAGAGGGGGAGAGCCATTGTCAGAGGCTGTTACTGAGATATTGTACTCTAGAGTTATTTCTCTGTCAAGTGGACTATCTGTCAGGAGCTTGTAGTAATTGTTAGATGAGGGAAGAATTCTGAAGGGCAAATCATCCTGTAAATAGCAAGTGACCTTTCCATTATCTCCACTATCTTTGTCATTCAAATTGATAAGAGCTATTAAGGTACCAGGCAGAGTATCTTCAGAGACTGGGCTAAACAAGGAAACCAGGGTTACCTCGGGGTAATTGTCATTCTCATCAATAACTCTTATTTCAACTTTACAATGTGTCTCCAACCCACCCCCATCTTTTGCTGCGACTGTCAAAGTGTATTCTTTGGTTTCCTCAAAATCCAGTAGCCCTATAAGTAGGATTGAGCCATTCAAAGGATCTAGACTGAATTTCTTGTTGGCATTCAGTGGTATATTGCTAAAATGATACCTGATTTGGGCATTTGAACCTTCATCATTATCAGAAGCTGTAACCTGGAGCACAAGCGATCCAACTGCAACACTTTCCCTCAAACTGACCTTGTACACCTCTTGAGTGAAAACAGGAGGGTTGTCATTGGCATCTGTGACATTAATCCATATCTGGGCAGTCCCAGTTTTTCTAGGTTCACCCCCATCCAACGCTGTGAGGATCAAGTGAAGGGTCTGTTCGGTCTCTCGATCTAATGGTTTCTGCAGCACTAAATCTGCAAATTTATTTCCATCAGAAGTCTCCTTAACATCCAAAGTCAAATACTTATTAGAGCTCAGCTGGTAATTCTGGAGCGAATTCATCCCTATGTCAGGATCTTCAGCTTTCCCAAGAAGAAATCTGGTGCCTGGCAAAGTGGATTCCACAATCTCTAAGTTGATATTAATTTTCAAAAAATGTGGAGTATTGTCATTAATATCCTGAATTTCCACAGTTATATGGAAAACATTTAAGGGATTTTCAATCACCACCTCAAAATTAACCAGGCAGAGTGGAGTTTTCTCACATATTTCCTCTCTGTCAATCCTGTCATTTACATAGAGGTTTCCATTTTCTGCATTGATATTGAAATACTGCATTTTATTCACAGAGACCGCATGCAGATTGCGCCTTCCTAGATCTCTGGCATTCAGTCCCAAATCCTTGGCAAGATTCCCCACAATTGAACCCTTTGCCATCTCCTCAGGAATGGAATAATGAATCTGCTCTGAGGCAGCCCAGCAGGAGAAAGGCAAAAATAAGAGAAGCAGTACTTGCCTTCTGAGTGCCTTGCCATCCTCTTTCTGCCTTCTGTCCATTCTGTTTTCTGATAAAATACTTTTCCAGCTTGTTTTGAACAGGCTTCTCAGCAGAACAAGAGACAAAACCGTTAGATAGAATAATCTCGCTTTTTCTTAGTGTATTTAAACCAGTAGTATTTTCAGCTTCTCAGCTAGACTGTCCTTCCTTTGTGCTCTGCTGTTTCCATTATCTGTGCAGTTGCTTTGAGGTATCACAGTATAGGAAGTATCTGTGGATCTGCACCTAGACTGGCTAACAGTGACACTACGAGGTTTAGACGGAGAACTGCATGAGACGCAGTCCCAGTTATTGTGAATGAACAGAGATTTTGATTTGGATTGCATACCAATATAAGCCAGTTTATTTTAAGTTAACTGAACAAGGCACCCCCTGAAGTGTGACCTAGTGGTTTTATTCAATATTAATTGTACAAGTGTAGAAATCTTTTGACTATTGTTTTTGGAGTCTCTTAAACTTTGTATTTTTTCTTTCCTTTTTTTAAAATACCAGTTCAATAGCGTCAGGCTGGGGCAGTGTTTATAAATCTGTAAATTAAATAAATAAAACAAATGAACATGCCTCCTAGCTCTACTGCAGCTTTCCCATGTCCTTGCAGGTGCCACACATGGCACAAAGAAGCCATTCTGTGGCATGTTGTGTTGTATGGATCTGGGATAGCTCAGTTAGTAGAGCATAAGACTCTTACTTTTAGGGTCATGGGTTTGAGCCCCACATTGGGCAAAAAATTCCTGCATTGCAGGGGGTTGGACTAGATGACCCTCATGGTCCCTTCCAACTCAACAATTATATGATTCTATGGATCATGGTTTGCTTGTTTCACAGAAGCCATGAGTGGTAAGACAATACCAAGTCTAGAAGATATGTTGGCTTCACACAACAAGTCTTACTATGGCTTGCTTATGCTGCACATAGTGCCCACAGCGGCAGGAGTAAGCCATGATTTAAAACAAACTATGGCTTAGCATGATGTGCAAAGCAGCATATTATGTAGATATGTATATTTTAGGTCTGGATCAATGGGATGCAAAACAGGTGACTGCCTAGGGCAGTTTGCAATCTAAGATATCTCCTCAACTATCTTCTGAACAGATGAAACAACTAGTACAAGATGTTTGTCACTTTAAAACCTGGCAACGTTGACCTGCGTGTTCAGTATTGTATTAACATTCCTATTGTTGTTGTGTGTTTTTAATTAACATGAAAAATATATAACATAGGTGCCCATTCAACTAATGTTTTAGATGCAAATGATTGTGATTTCAGTCAAATCCATGCATGTATATTTGTTGTTTTATATGAAAGCAATGAATCCTGCATCCAACCCTTGCATCAAAGTTCTGAGATGGACTACAAATGCAATAAAGATACTCAACAATTGAATAAAAGAATAAACAAGAACTGGAAGTGTAAATGTGTTTCCATAGTGAAATATGAAGATGACAAAATTTCATTAGAGGCAGATCAAATGAAGATTAGAAATCACAGAATAGTGTGGTAAAGTAAGGACGGTATGTTTTTCCTGTTTGTATGCAAGAAGTTTCCTGCTCATATGGAAGAACTACATGTCACTGAGGAGGGCGGTACATGCACTTCCGTCAGACTCTTTATTCTACACAATGTCTCCCACCAACATTTCCTAGTTGTCTAAAGTAAAGTTTTGATACACATTGGTACTGTCTATAAAACTTCCAAAAACAAATTTGGATACGCTTTCTCATCTTTACAGTCACATTTTTCTCTTAGAACATCTCTCCTCCACCTAAGACAACAACAAAAATATAGTAAGGGGGGGAGGGCAAATCACATTACCCTGGTATCTCCCTAATTACAGAACTCTGATTTTATTCTGAAGATCTTTTGGTCTCACGGCACTGAATGCCGAAACGCATTGCATGATCAGATAATAATGCTTCATAGGGCTTATAGAGCACAGAGGTAAAGAAAGACGAAGCAACTATTTTGTGAAAAGTTGTAAGATTTGAAGATAACAGCAGAGAAGCTGAACATGCCCCAGCATTGTTACTACTGCTACTGTTAATGCACAATTAGATGACACAGGCGCCAACGAAAAGCAGCAGTCCCCCCGCCAAATGTATTGTTATGAGTTTGTGGGTGCCAGACTCCCCTAAATTCCTGGACCCAACAAAGGTTAAAATGTAATACAGGTGAGCTTCCTTATGAAGTAATCACCTGGGAGATGAGCCATTAAGAGAGAACAAAGGAACGACAATGGGCCGTTAAGAAAGCAAAAGCTGTGGGCTAGATGGCAATTGGGTGGGCACCTCCCCTCCCTCAACTCAGATTTAGAAGACAAAGCCAGAGTTTTACAGTAGAGTTTAGGATTGGAGTGGAATGAAACAAGGCAGGACTATTGCATGGGAGGCTGGTATGCATCTTCCCTATTCCATCTAGTTTTGATAGTCTTAAAAAAATTAAAAACCACCTCCTCAGTCAGTGTTCAAAATCTGGAAGGAAAGGGGGCCCTTAATTAATCACACATCACTGCTCCTTCACTCCCAGAAAAATTAGTCAGATAACACCCACACCCATAGAACTAAAACAGTACTAACAGAATAACTGAAGAAGTGTGTGCATGCACACGAAAGCTCATACCAATAACAAACTTAGTTGGTCTCTACGGAGCTACTGGAAGGATTTTTTTATTTTGTTTTGACTATGGCGGACCAACACGGCTACCTAACTGTAGCTAGTACTAACAGAGCCATCACAAAAGGTAACAAACCTAAATGCAAAATCAGATGCTCAATAAAGAAGAGACGTTGGTAGGATTGGCCAATGTATTGATACATCACCCAGGATGGGTTTGAGAGCCAGAGCACAATGGTACCTTCACCTGCTGGTATATATGGCACCTTCACCATATATTCTGAGGCAGTTTCACCCCAGTGCCTCACATGGCTAAGCCTAATGCAGCTTGTTCCTCGCTCCACTTTTCAACATTGCAATGTATCTCTATATCACAATGTCTGGTTGGTGATACACGGCTATGTTGAAAAGCTGGTAACGCCCAACCCTGGACATTGTATGACCTCCACGTAAGCTTTGTACAAGCAAATCAGGCAGTAAGACTGAAGAAAGGCATGGATTAGATAGATCTCTAAGAACTGTGAGACAGTAACAGTTATTAGGAATTTCTGCAGCTGTGAACCTTGAGTACAAATAACACAAGAGGAAAGTTAAGAACAAGAAACAAAGCCCACTCCAATAACCAGGTAGGATAAGGATCAGCAGGAGCTAAGGTGCTGCTCAGATCTGAAAGGGTGGCAGGGATGGTGTCAGCCAGCAACATAGTCACAGTGGCTGAAACAGATAAATCCTAAGCTGATTTATTTAAAATATGCCCTAAATTTAAATACAGTATTTATTTGAAACAATAAAGTAATTGCTTCATTATATATTGAACCCCAAACACCCTATTTCTTTACATCTTTGTGATAAAAAGCATAAACAGGCTTTCTCTAGGTTTTGTCATGCAATAATATAATATTGAATATTGAATAAAGTAAACCAAAGTCTTGACATTTATGTACTCACCTGATGGATTGCTGCCTCCTCCGAAACTGTGTTAGAGTCACCTATAACTAACAAAGGGCCTGGCTTATCAGGAACCTGTTGTGGTGTCAGAGTATTGGTACAACTTCCGATTGGAAAAAGAATCTGACTTTTCCGAGAGCCTGAAGTCAGTGAAACCTCATGGCAATAAGACTGAAGAAATGCCCGGACTCCATCAATCCCCACAAACTGGGAGATGGGAGCACCATCAAAATGCACACTTCCATTGTCACACAACTGAGAATTTTTCCACCTGCGAAGTTTGAGTGCCAGTAACACAAGGAGGAAGGCGAGGAACAAGCAGGAGACAAAAGCCACTGCAGTCACCAAGTAGAAGGTGAGATCTGACTGTGGGTCTTCAGATACTGGGACATTGCTCAGATCAGTCAGCATGTCAGGGATGCTGTCAGCCAAGACCACAGTGACAGTAACTGATGCCGACACTGGAGGCTGCCCATTGTCCTTGACTAAAACTACCAGGCTTTGCTTGAGGGCATCTTTCTCCAGGAAGAAGCGGGCTGTCCTGATCTCTCCTGTGTGGAGCCCCAGAGTGAAGAGCCCTGGCTCGGTGGCCTTGAGCAGCTGGTAGGAGAGCCAGGCATTCTGGCCAGAGTCCGCATCCACGGCCACCACCTTAGTGACCAGGTAGCCTGGCTCTGAGGAGCGAGGGGCCAGCTCTATCCCTGTGGAGCCGTCAGTGGGAGGGGAGGGGTACAGGATTTGGGGAGCATTGTCATTCTGGTCCAGGATGAAGAGAGTCACTGAGACGTTGGAGCTGAGTGGTGGAGAACCTCCATCCTGAGCCTTGACCAGGAACTTAATTTCCTGAAACTCTTCATAATCAAAGGAGCTCAAGGCATAAACAACCCCAGTTTCAGAGTTAATGGAAAGATATGAGGAGAGAGGGGGTGTACTGATCTGACTTTCGGTGATGGAATATACTATTCTGGAATTCTCTTCCCAGTCCGGATCACTTGCTTTCAGGGAAAAGACTGAGGCTCCTCTTGGATTATTTTCTAGGAGATAAGAGGTGTAGGCTAACTGTAAAAAGACTGGGGGATTGTCATTTGTGTCTAACAGCTGCAGTGAAATAATTGCAGAGGTTGATAATGTCGGAGTCCCATTATCAGTTGCTGTAATAGGGATATCATAGGTTGCCACTTCTTCCCTGTCAAGGGCTCTGTCTGTCACTAAAGTGTAAAAATTGTCCATTGTTTTTTTAAGTTGAAAAGGAAGGCTATTGGGAATTGAGCATATAACCTCCCCATTGACTCCTGAATCTCTGTCTTGGACATTTAAAATGGCAATGACAGTTCCAGTTCGTGAATTCTCAGGGACAGAGTTGAGTTCAAAAGTTATTGTTATTTCAGGTGCGTTGTCATTCAAGTCTGTAACAAGGATCACAACCTTTGATCTGTCACTTAGACCACCCCCATCCATGGCTTGCACCTCAAATTCATATAAGGATGATTCCTCAAAATCAAGATTCCCAGTAAGGATGATTTCGCCAGTTGTGGAATTTAACAGAAACATTTGGGAGTCCCTTTTTGTGATTTGTTGGATAGAGTATTTTATATCTCCATTGATTCCTTCATCCATATCAGTCGCTCTCACTGTAGAAAGTGTGGACCCCTTGGGAATATTCTCATTGACACTCACTTCATAAAGAGGTTGACTGAAAACAGGTGCATTGTCATTTGCATCAAGAACAATGATGTGGATTTGTACTGTGCCAGACCTGATGGGATCACCTCCATCAGAAGCTGTGAGGAGTAGATCATAAACTGGTTGCTCTTCCCTGTCCAGAAGTTTCTCCAATAACAACTCAGCACGTCTGACACCGTTCTGTCCTGTTTTTACATGCAAAGAAAACTGGCTACTGCCTGTGAGTTGGTAGCTCTGTATTGAATTTATCCCCAGATCCGGATCCTGAGCTTCAGGAAGAGTGAAGTGGGACCCAGGTGTAGACATTTCACTGATTTTTAGTTCCCATCCATTCAACAGAAAGAAGGGAGCATTATCATTTATATCCATGATTTCTACTTCAACAACATAAAGCTTTAAGTTGCTCTCAGCAATAACTTGAAACTTTAAGATGCACATTTCTGCCCTTCCACAGATTTTCTCTCTGTCTATTCTCTCAGAGGTTTGTAAATGGCCAGTATTGAAATTCAGTTCAAAATACTGAATCATACCTGTACTAGTTACAATGCGGAGTCCATGGTCCAAAAGCTGCTTCCGATCTATCCCCAGGTCCTTTGCAATATTCCCCACAAATGAGCTTTTCTGCATCTCCTCTGGAATGGAGTAGTGGATCTGTCCAGAAACTGCCTTCCAAATATTCACCATTACAAGGCATTGTATGATTATTTCTTTGTAACTCCAAGGCCTCTGTTTTCCTTCCATTTCCTTCCACGAAAAGGAATACTACTAGTTCTTGTTCAAATAGCTTTTATCTGTCCTTTTTATTTTTAAAGCAAAACCTGCATCATTTTGTTCCCTGAACTGTCAGTTCCATTCCAGCCTATCTGCAAGAATGGGCAGGCTGGATCGCTCCATGTGTTAGTCTGCTGGATTGGTGAACAGCGACACCCAGAGTCACAGTGAAAAAATACAGGTGCTTCACACTAGAGTTGTGATCATTCTGCTTTTCATCATGATTTTTTTCTGCTGCTTATGCAGAGGTTATTTGATTCAACGTTACAGGACTATATTGCTGCTATTCAATTACCATTATTTTCCAGGGCAAATAGCTCTGTGTGCAAGGTGTACAGTAATATATATGAATGGTGATGTTGTTTTCTAAGGTTCAGGTGTCCTCAGATGTTGCCAACATTATAGCGGACTAACAAATTAGTGTCTGCTCCTATATTAAAAATGGGAGAAAATTATTTGCATTTGCATTGATAGGGGAAGGGGATTGCTGATTATCTTACACTTAGGAGGCCTAGGATTTTCTCTTTTTATTCTTGTTTTTGAACTTAAAACAACAACTCTACACTGGTCACAGTAGTGTTGAGGCTCTCTCTCTACAGCTTCTCAGTGGCTGCATTTTTTGGGAGTGATGGAATGCAACATAGCGTTGTGCCATTCCCAAGGCATTCCAAGAAGTGCCTCCTGCAAGAAACTGGAGAGTGTGTTGTGACAATTCCCTCCGGCCACACTTCCTGCAGTGCCATAGGTGATACATAGGTGGTGCCTCCCCAAGGCATTCCAGGAAGTGCAGCTGATGGGAAGTGGAAAAAGAGAGCCTTGCACTATTGCTAGCAGTGTGCAGATTTTTTTAAAAAAAGTGAAAAAGCAAGAAAAAATGGGGTGAGAGCCTTCAACCACCTCATAAAGTTAAGTAAGGTAAATGAAAACTCCTCTAAACACTTTGGTGAAATTTCCATTCCCTCTACCTTAACAAGAGCAATTTTTCTTTTTGTGGGGTGGGGGCATTGCAGTAATTAAAAGTGGTGAGCAATTAAAGAAAAAGCTTCATAAAATTAAGACTTAATTTGGCACTATATATATAGGCAAGTCTTCAACTTGCATCTGTTTCTTGGACACCTCTGCATTCCCATTTGGTGCCCCAGGTTCTTAAGTCTTCACACTGAAGTGTCTTCATTATTTCCAGAGAAGTGGAATTGTTGTGTCTTATTACTGACAGCTGATATTCATTAACCAATTTAAGTTGTCCCTCTTCAACCAAGAAAGTAAATGTAAAGAATCGAATGTCGATTTAAAGAAAGGCCACAACTGTATGTCACATTCACCCCAGCAGTGTAGGTACCTTCTTCTAAACTGAAAGGAGAGTCCATCTTGCCTTGTCTGCAAGGCAGTCGGAGATCCACTCCGACTTGGATCTTTGGTTCGGTCCTAAGGCTGATCCATTTGCTGCCCATTTGTGGACCAGAAGAGGCTGCTCTTGCCATTGGTTGTCACAGGCCATTAAACATCTGGGATCAAGAGTTCCTCCCCTCAGGGCCCACGGTTCCTCTATTTCCTTAGTGAGTGTCTCCAGTAAGCTTTCTTTCATTGAACACTTCAGTTTCTTCCCTCCCTTATCCTGTAGTTGCACATTACAACTCGTTATAATCAGTTCAGTATACCACAGTACCAAACGGCACCTAATCGAACATCTTGCCCCACAGTTAAGGCACTGCCATGCAGGTAACAAAATCCACTACAATCAATCTGATCAAACGATTACGTACCTTCCAACATTTCTCCGATGAAAATAGGGACGTGCCTCCTGGCCACCCAAAAGACTTACCAGCTAATCCTAGGTGGATGGACTCTCTGACGGGACAGGGAGCTTGGGCCTAGTCTAAACCGTCTCATCTTCATTTACATGTGGGCAAAGATGCCCTTCCCTTCAGCAAGAGGGGGAATTCAATGGGACTTGCTCCTAGGTAAGTGTGAATAATCTTTCATTTATTTAGGGTACTTCTCAAAGCTGCCTTCCAAAAACAAACTGAAGTTGGTTGAGCATTTTCTTGAGCTTTAAGTTTGACCTCTCCAGAGTGGCTTTTGGGAGGCCCAAACTCCAAACAGTGTTAACGGCGGATCTCAAGCATGAAGTTAAAAACATATAATCATCTAGTTATTATAAGTTATTATGGGGGGGAAGGTGTTGGTATTCCCCATGAAGTTGTTACAATAAGTGCCACACTTTTAACATTTGATAATAAAAAGGTGCCGGTACTGCATACACTTGAGTATCCCCAGAAAAGAAAGCACTGCCTTTATATATAAAAAATTATCATCAGTGGGCATGCATCTTGGCTACAATTCTAAGAGCAACTTTAAGTGTTTCCAAAGGCACATCCAACGGAAAGTTTGACCTTTTTTTAGCTGAACAGTCATTCCAGTCCATGCCTACCTTGCTCATGCCGTATCATAAACTGTTTATGATACTCCTATCAGGTTTTTTAAAAAAGAAAGCTTGTCATGTGAGTGACGGTGTGTATTAGAAACACAGATCCAAACCTCCTTTGGACAGGCAGAACTACCCATGCTCTTACCAAATAAATTAAAGTATATGGAGTAGAGTGCATTAGTACCATTCACAATCCATAGAACAAAAAATTAAATTATACATATCTAAAGGAAGACATAAAAAACTGTCAAGACTTGCGTGAATAGCACTGGTTAGATTCATTCCGTCTTACACTGCAGAATCAATTCACAAGCATACAAATGTGTCTACTTCAGAAGTGTGTTAAATTCTGTCCTCCAGTTTGATGGAACAATGAAAGGTAATTGCCCATCTTTCCTATTTTAAATTAGGTTTTGTTTTCAACTTTACAAGCATATTGCTTATGTAAAATGCAATCTTTTTTATTTGATGCTGGCATCTGTCATAGCTTTTGTTTGTAAAGTGTCATACACATATTTTACATTTATTCTTATTTTGCATGATTTATATACCACTTAATCATGAAAATTTCTAAGCAGTTTACAAAAACATAGATAGCACTATATAAAAAATAGTAAATAATTTACATTTGCTACAAATACAGTTGGCCTGAAATTTCTTCATTTCAATAAAATAGTTTCACCACAGTTCCCCCCCTCATTCCTCAAGCTCTGACTTAGAAGTTATTGAGAGACTGACAACTGCCTAACCTTAAAACTGCTTACAATACCAACAGCATCATAGTACATTAAATCACAGCATGTGGCCAAACGGTAACTAAGAGGACAATCTTATGCTCCCCTAGGAGGGAAGTTGAGGATCTGTAGGATTCTGTGAAACTTTCTGGGTTGGGAAGTCCACTGCCAAAGATCCCCTGGTGCAGTTGGAGACCTTGCTTGCTTGAAATATAATATTCTTAAGCTCGCAATAACAGCAAATAGATTCAATCAAATAAACATATTGGATAAGTCAGCTTACTGTATAGTGCAGAAAAAAGAACTCACCATGTCAGTATTCTCCCTTTCAGAACTTAAATTACCTCCACTGACCATCAAAGAAATGTCAGAGCTGCCATTGCAAAGGATGTTCTCTGCTATTTGGACAGTGGGCTGCAGGAATGTCAGCTCATTTCTCCGGGATTCAGAGGACAGACAGACCTGGTAGGAATAAGGCAAAGTTCCATCCTCATAATTGGGTGGGAATATGGCACCAGCCTTTGAGTGGGGGTCAGGAATAAAGCACTGAAGGAAAGTGGGGTTTCTTGACCTTCGAAGCTTCATCAGAAAGGTCAGAATCACCGTCACCAGGAACAGAAAGGACACCAAGGTCAAGGCCAATACCAAATAAAACTGTAGATCAGACTGATACTCTGAGTCATTTGGTTGGGAGTTCATTTCTGGAAGAGCCTCCTGGAAGTTCTCAGCAAACACCAGGCTCAAAGTTGTGGTGGCTGAGAGAGGAGGATGCCCATTGTCCTTCACCAGGATGACCAGCCTCTGCTTCACAGCATCTCTCTCAAGTAATGCTCGGACTGTTTGCACCTCTCCTGTGTGGGAGCCAATGCTGAAGAGTGAGGGCTCTGTGGCCTGCAGGAGATGGAAGGAGAGCCAGGCATTGTGTCCCGAATCAGAGTCCACGGCCACCACCTTCGTCACCAGATAACCCGACTCAGCTGACCGAGGCACCATCCCAAAGAAAGGTGAGCCCTCTGTTGATTGCGAGGGGTACAGGATCTGCGGAGCGTTATCATTTCGATCCAAAACACATACTGTCACTGTGGCACTGCTATTGAGTGGTGGAGAACCTCCATCTTGGGCCTTCACTTGAATCTGAAACTCCCTGAATTGCTCATAGTCAAAGGAGCGTTGGGCATAGATGATTCCGGTCTCAGAGTTAATGGAGACATAGGAGGAGAGAGGCAAGTCCTTGATGTTGCTGTGAAGGATGGAGTAAGTGATTCTGGCATTGCGGTCCAGATCTGGGTCAGAGGCCTTGACGTGGAAAATTGAAGCTCCAGATGGGTTGTTCTCTGGAATGTAGGCAGTGTAGGAAGATTTTTCAAAGGCTGGTGGGTTATCATTGATATCTGAGATCTGTAGTGATATGGTTTTGTGTGTGGAGAGTGGAGGTGTGCCTTTGTCTGTGGCCATGATTGTAATATTATACTCGGGAGTCCTTTCTCTGTCAAGGGCACCATCTATGAGGAGCTTGAAGTAATTACTTGAAGATGAGACTATCAGGAAAGGTACAAGTTCCTTCAGGTGACAGGTGACTTCTCCATTATCCCCAGAATCCCTGTCCTGAACTTTAATGAGAGCAATCACAGCTCCAGATGTGACATCTTCCGGAACTGGGCTGGACACGGAGGTAAGGATCACATCTGGAGCATTGTCATTCTCATCAAGAACCTCAATCTCCACATTGCAATGTGCCACCAAGCCTCCTCCATCACTTGCCCGAATTATCATCACATAATATTGATTCTCTTCGAAATCAGCACGTTCTATGAGTGTAATTGTTCCATCTCTGGGATCCAGATGAAATTTCTGCTTGGCTGTTTTTGGGATGTCACTGAAAGTGTAAGTAATCTCAGCATTGGACCCTTCATCACTGTCAGATGCTTTGACTTGAAGCACAGAGGTTCCTAGTGGTGCATTTTCCTTCAGGCTCACTTTATAGATTGTCTGGGTGAAAACAGGGGCATTGTCATTAATATCAATAACTGTTACCAATATTTTGGCTGTTCCGGTTTTTGGAGGTTCTCCACCATCCATGGCTGTAAGGACCATGTTATGCATCTGTTCTTTTTCCCTGTCCAGTTGTTTCTGCAATATCAATTCTGCATATTTGCCGCCATCATTGCCAGCTTGAATTTCTAGTTTGAAATATGGAGTTGAGCTCAATTGATAATTCTGGAGGGAGTTTATTGCAATATCATCATCTTCAGCATTTCCAAGAGCAAATCGAGTTCCAGGCAGAGTAGACTCACTCAATTTAAGCTCAACGTTTTCATTCTGGAAATGTGGGGCATTATCATTAATGTCCTGGATAAGAATATTTACGTGGAAAATATTCAAAGGATTGTGTGCCACAACTTCTAATTTGAGGACACAAATGGATGATTTCCCACAAATCTCTTCCCGGTCTATCCTCTCATTCACATACAGGTTGCCATTTTGTTCATTCAAATCAAAGAATTGCTTTTCTGAAGAAATACCAAGCTTGCGCTTTGACAGCTCTCTGACATCCAACCCCAGATCTTTAGCAAGGTTCCCCACAAAGGAGCCCTGCTCTGCTTCCTCTGGAACCGAATACTGAACCTGCTCAGACACTACCTGGCAGCAGAATACAGACCAGAATATGAACAGAAACAGTACTTGCCTCCTGGTGATCTTCCTTGTTCTCTCTGCCTGCTTTACTTCCATTGCATTTCCTGATTTCTTCCTTCTTTCAGTATAGTTTGCAAGACCCCCAGTACACTTATGTGAGATAATAGAAATATTGTTCTTTTGTGCTGATCCTTGGGAAACACAGAGCTTTTCTTTCTTGAGCAGCTTTTAAAATTAAAGCTTTTCCTTTCTGCTCAGCTGAAGTGTTGAGGGAGACTGCTCTAAGAGCCTCACAAATGCTGAGCCATGGCTGCTCCCATGTTGTCCAACAGTGACACTCTGAGTCCACATGGGGAACTGTTTTTGCCATTTCAATAATGGTACATAGTATATAATTTCTAATGTAGAGAACTGCTTTTAATTTATCTCTTTACCATTGTTGTACCCCCCTCAATGTATTGTTGATCAGACCTTATAGTTGTTCTCTCCATTAAGAACTCTTTTCAGAATGCAGGTCAATGAGACCAGAGCTCCAAATTTATTTCTTCCATGTTTAATGTGTATTAAAAAAAATCTAAATAATATTAGGAAATTATCACAAGTGAATTTTTAATACGTATTCCCGTCAGAGGTTCAGCTTGTGATAATTTTAGTTTGACCCACACAGTGATGTGTTTTCAGCCAGTACATTTAAACAAAATATATTTGTGAATAGGAAAATAGCGATGGGCCTTATACTAGTTCATATTTATTTTCCATTTAGCCCTGTATTGTTTACTTCAACAGGCAGAAATTCTCCAGAAGAGGTCAGGCCTTTCTCTACTATTGATTAGAGAGGTGCTCAAAGGCAACTTCCTGTATAATATTTAATGTAGTTATATATTTTTAAGTCATGTGCTACTCTGTAATGCCTTGGGCTTGAAAAAGAAATCAATACTGCATATGTTTTGCAAGATCTTTTTATATGATGCTCAATGTGATCACCCAGTAATCTGTCAAGAAGAGATGATATGTTTTTGCTACAATATGAGGGCAGTAGTTGTGAGTGAGAAATATGTAGACAAATGATAACATTCGGTTGGTTCAATTCAAAAGGCATTCTTACTTTCTTTTTTTAGCTTTCCTTTAGGCAGTAGTTGTGAGTGAGAAATATTTATTTTCTACATCTTCTAAATTGGAAAGGTTTCCATATGTAGACAAATGATAAAATCCAGTTGGTTCAATTCAAAAGCCATTCTTACTTTCTTTTTTTAGTTTTCCTTTAACCACATCTTGATTTGAGTCAAGCCAGAGGGAGGTGCTCCTGAGACCTGCTTCCTCTCAAGTACCCCTCAAGTACTCACCCTATCCCTTCTTATGAGTCTGTCCATTAGAGTCCTTTCCAGGCCTATGCAGGCTGGAGGGCAGCCGGGTGTACTTCTGAACAGGAATTTAAAAGGTCCACCACAGGTCTCAGACAAACTCTGCACAAACCCTGAAATCTAGATTTCTATGTGCATGTGCTTCTCCGTTTTTTGAATGGCTCTCGTTGATGGGAAGATGGGGGTATGAGACAAGTTTCAGAAAGAAGAGCATTGTATAACTACCGTAAATTAAGGAAGCAATTATTTTAGATGAAAGATAGGAAGATTTCTGTTAAACGTTAGGGAAAATTCATTTCCTTGAACGGCATTTGAGAATGAAATAATCTTTCCCAGGAATCTGTGGCATTTCCTTCCTTGGGGGTTTACATGAAGGGCAGGTGCTTTAGGAATAAAGTACATTTCTTAAAAAAGAGACAAGTTTCCTTCATGCTGACCTAAAGACTGGGTACACATAGACATTGCAGTAAGCCAGTTTTTCTAACCCTCTGCTTATGCTGGTGGTCAAATTTATTTTTAGTCAATATAATTTTAAAGTGTTTTAAAATATACTTCAGCAGGTTTAAGTGGTGTGTCATTCCTTGTTAGCCATGACCTATGGGAGATATGTGGCTCTAAACTAGCATAAAATGTTTTACATAGGCTAAACAACACCAACATATGTGTGTGTAAATTGGCGGTACTAATCCAGCTTTCATTTGGCTGACACGTCAAATGCAGTCTCATTTGTTTATTCACGTCAAATGCAGTCTCAGCCACAATTTACTACCATTATCTCTCCACTTAAAATCTGAGATTATATGAGGGGGAAATAATACTGAGTTACTATTAAAATGTTTGTGAAGCACTTTTCATATTTAAAATGAACTAGAAACAGGGGGAAAACACTCTTAAAGCAGGTTCTAACTTTGGTGAATCATTTCACCTTAATATCCCCTTAGGCATTACTTGAAGCATTCTTATCATTCTAAAATCAAACCATGTACGGTAGTTGGGACCCTCCCTTCTCATTTTCTCTGCCCTAAAGCAGAACAAAACATACAACTTTCTGGGGGTACGTTACATGGCTCTCACCCTTTCTCTCCCTCCCTCCCATCCCGCTCCCTCTGCCTCTCAAAGACATTTTTCTTTAAAGGTATGAAATGGAAGAACTTCACTGTTCCAAAACCTTATTCAGATTGCAATGGAAAAACCCTCTAAAATTCAAAGCAGTTTCGACAGTAAAACTCAAGTAATGACAAACTAGATATAGGCTAGGTACCAGCATTTTCTATATGCCATATCCACATCCAATGAATGTATGGAAGAGATGAAGCAAGATCACACTCCTCTCCACAATTTCAGTTGAAGATCTGAACACTTACAAATATATACACCTAGGCACACATACCAATAGGCCTTTCAATTTGCAAGATTTCTGATGACAAAAAAGAGCCTATTTGACAACACCTGTACATCATATTCTGTACAGACCTTCAGCTTCATGTACACCTGTGAGGTTCAAGCAAGTAGGGTAGCTGACTCATCCTCATGTGAACTGATTGTTGAAATGTAAAGCAGAGATAAAGGAGCTTAAAGTATATTACTTGTCTATAGATACAGTATATAGGAAATGCATAATCTGTTAACTAGGCACTGCTCAAATTAAAACTCACCATATCAGCTCTATCCATCTCAGAAATTAGGATATTGCCACCACTGGCAGTCAAAGGTGCATCAGACTTAGCGTTGCATGAAATATTCTCTGCGGTTTGAACATTGGGTGTTGGAAAGGTGAACTCCTGTACCCTGGACTCAGATGATAAACATAGCTGATAGGAATATGGCAATGTTCCTTCTTCATAGTTTGGTGGGAAAATGACTGTGTTGTTTGAATGGGGAACAGGAGCAAAACACTGCAGGAATTTGGGGTTCCCTGATCGCCGAATCTTCATGAGAATGGCCAGAATCACTGTCAGGAGGAATAAGAATGAAATCAAAGCTAAGGCCAGCACCAAGAAGAACTGTAGATCCGATTGATACTCGGAGTCACTGGGCTGGTGGCTAATTTCTGGAAGTGCCTCCTGGAAGTTCTCAGCAAACACCAGGTTGAGACTCACAGTAGCAGATAGTGGTGGCTGTCCATTATCCTTGACTAAGATGATGAGCTTCTGCTTCACAGCATCTCTTTCCAGAAAAGCCCGTGAGGTCCTGATCTCCCCAGTATGGGAACCAATTGAGAACAGCCCAGGTTCTGTTGCCTGGAGCAGATAGTAGGAGAGCCAAGCGTTGTGTCCAGAGTCAGCATCCACAGCCACCACCTTGGTCACCAGATAACCCTCCTCTGCTGACCGAGGCACCATCTCAAACAAGGAGGAGCCCTCTACTCCTTGAGAAGGGTAAAGAATCTGAGGGCTTTGGTCATTCTGGTCCAGAATACACACTCTCACGGTGGCATTGCTGCTGAGGCGGGGGGAACCTCCATCTTCGGCCCTCACCTCCACTTGAACCTCCCTGACTTGCTCATAGTCAAAGGAGCGCTGAGCATAGATAGTGCCAGTCTCAGAATTAATGGAGAGGAAGGATGAGAGAGGCAGCCCCTCAGAGATGCTGTTGCGAATGGAGTAGGTGATTTGAGCATTCTGGTCCACATCTGGGTCGGAGGCTTTGACCCTGAAAATGGAGGAGCCTGAAGGGTTGTTCTCTGGGACATAGGCAGTATAATAGGGTTTCTCAAAGGCAGGGCAGTTGTCATTGATGTCAGAGATCTGCAGTGTGATGGTTTTGTATGTGGAAAGAGGGGGGTTGCCTTTGTCTGTGGCTGTGACTGTGATATTGTACTCTGGAGTTCTTTCTCTGTCCAAGGGGGCATCTGTAAGAAGCTTATAATAATTATTGGAGGCTGATACCATCTTGAATGGCAAATTGTGTTGTAAATCACAAGCAATCTTCCCATTATCTCCAGAGTCTCTATCATTTACATTGATAAGGGCTACCAGGGTTCCTACTGTAGAGTCTTCAGGAATTGGGCTGGATAAAGAGGCAAGAATCACTTCTGGTGCATTGTCATTCTCATCTAATAGTTTTATTTCAACATTACAGTGAGCCACTAATCCGCCTCCATCTCTTGCTTCTACTGCCATTGCATATCCTTCTGTTTCTTCAAAGTCCAGAGGCTCCTTAAGTGTTATTGTCCCATCTTGTGGATCCAAGTAGAATTTCTGGCGAGCAATTTCAGGGATGTTACTAAAATTATAGTTGATCTGAGCGTAAGAACCTTCATCTCTGTCAGTAGCTTTCACCTGTACCACTGAAGAACCTTTAGGTGTGTTCTCTTTGAGCTTCACCATGTAGACATCTTTAATGAATACTGGTGGGTTGTCATTTGCATCTATGACATTAATCCATATTTTGGCTGTTCCAGTCTTGGTAGGCTTCCCTTTATCCACAGCTATAAGGATTAACTGGAAGCTGCTTTCATTTTCCCGATCCAACTGTTTATTCAGTACTAACTTTGAATATTTCTTTCCATCATTTCTCTCACTCACTTCCAGAATAAAGTATGGATTTGTGCTAAGGCGGTAATCCTGGAGAGAATTCACCCCAAGATCAGGATCTTCAGCTTCTCCAATAAGAAATGTGGTGCCTGGTAAGGAGGATTCACTTATCTCCAGCTTGATATCCCCATTTACAAAATGTGGTGTGTGATCATTAATATCTTGGATCTCTACAGTTATATGAAAAATATTCATAGGACTCTCAACCACCACTTCAAAATTGATGGAGCAGATTGCAGTTTGACCACATAATTCCTCTCTATCAATCCTCTCCCTTACATACAGATTTCCATTTTCTGCACTGAGAGTGAAATATTGCTTTTTACCTAGGGAAAGGATATGCAGATTGCCATTTCCTATTTCTCCATTATTCAGCCTCAGGTCTTTGACCAGGTTTCCTACAATGGAGCCCTTTTCCATTTCCTCAGGGATGGAATAATGAATGTGCTCTGAGGCAATCTGCCCACACAGAGAGAATAGTAAGAGGAGAGGTACTTGCCTTCTTAGGGATCTGCTGTCTTCCTTCTGCCTATCTTCCATCCCTCTTGCAGGGATATGTGCTTTATCCTTGTTTTCTGTAATCAGTTGAGCTGATGAGGCGTTTCACATTCCCATTTGGATTCAGAAGTGCTCAATAAAGGATGATAAGGAAGGCTACTAGTTGCTGCTGAATGTCTGTATTTTGCAGAGGTTTTTGTTTCTCAGCAAAACACTTTGGAAGTCCCTGTTTTCTGCTGTTCCCCAGCTCTGTGTGACTGAACAATCACATTGCAAAAGGATCAGCTCACTGGATTTTCAGCTGCACCGTGAGAACTATGTTGGTCAACAGCGGCACTCTGAGTCTCAGATGAGGAACTACAAGAAGTATCTTATATCTTCGGCAAATGACAAAGAAGATATTTCTTGCCAGTTTCTTGTATATGTGGGTGAAGCAAAACACATAATGTCTAACCTTTTGTGATTTTGCAAAAGCAACAGCCCAGAATGTATTTTTTTATATTTTGTCATCCACAGTAACTCAAATTCTTTAGAGTATCAATAACAGTAGAGGAGAAGTCACCACATCTCCATCTACATCCTTATTGTGAGAAACTTGAGATAATGTTACAAAAGGCTTCCAGGACTTGCAACAACTTTTTTCATTTAAAGAAATATAATGTCTTCAATAAACCTTCCTTGGATACTGCAGAGGTATGCATTTAAAACAACTGAGATATGGTTTTATTGTAGAATAAGAATATTAATATTCCAGTTTTGTATAAGGTGTTCCCCCACTTCTGTGAGATTCACCTGCATGCTACGGCATGTAATGCCTTAAGAGAGAATATTATGAAAATGATTTATAGGTGGTACATGACCCCAGTCAAGCTAGCAAAAATCTATCATTTGCCCAATAACAAATGTTGGAAATGTAATGAAACTGAAGGTACTTTCTATCACCTTTGGTGGACGTGCCCAAGGATTAAGACCTTCTGGGAAACGATATATAATGAAATTAAGAAGGTGATTAAGTGTACCTTTCACAAAAAACCAGAGGCTTTTCTCCTGGGCATAGTTGGCCAATTGGTGTCAAGGAAAGATAGGACGTTTTTTATGTATGCTACAACAGCAGCAAGAGTCCTTTTAGCAAAGTATTGGAAGACGCAAGAACTACCCACGCTGGAAGAGTGGCAGACGAAGGTGATTGACTATATGGGACTGGCTGAGATGACGGGCAGAATCCGTGACCAAGGAAAAGAGACGGTGGAAGAAGACTGGAAGAAATTTAAACTTTATCTTAAGAACTGCTGTAAAATTATTGAGTGTTAAAATGTCATGGGTAAAGCATAGCAGATTTGCAGCGATAAATGATTAGACAAGAGGAAAGAAAAGGGTTAAAGAAAGGAATTAATAAGTAATTCAGACCAGGGGTTGCTGATAAAATTTAAAACAGGGATGCAGAAAAGGGAGGCATGGGGAAGTCGTTGAAATTGGGTACACGAAAAAATTTATGAAATTATACATGTTTATATGTTTGTCTGTGAGTGTTTGTTGTTTGTATTGTCTTATATTATATGTTGAAAAACCAATAAAAATTTTATATATATAAAAAAAAGAGATTCACCTGCATGCAACCATGTATATGCGTGGCACTGGAAAACAATTAAATAATTAAATTCAAACCTGGAAATGCCAGGAGAGAGATGAAATGCCCATGTGGCTCACAAGGAGACCCTCCCTAGAGCCCAAAGAGGACAGCAACTAGGGCAGAGGATTCCCGGAAGAGACTAGAGGCACAGTAGGGCTTTGTTTAGGCTGCTCAGCCTCCCTGCATAACAGCTGATGTGCGGGGTAGGACAGCCGAAGCCACTTTCCCATGCATCCGGCAGCCTCCTGCCAGCCCCATAACTTCAATTCTAGTTGTGCATGTTTTTGGATACAGTAGAGCACCAGAGAGGACATTTAAAAAGTGTTTGGAGGGGGGGCACTTTTTACACGATTTCAGTTATGCCTGCAGGGGCCCAGGAACATAACCCCTGTGTAAGTGGAGGGAGACACCTGTACTTTTCAGAACTATTCCAGATGTTACACGGCATGAATCTTTCATTTGCTACAGATGTATGTATGACATTAAGTTAAATCTGGTTGATTTGCATGTACAGTATATGTTTGACACACACTTACAGATACGTGTTTATTGACGGCTTCCGTCACTTTAAAACCTGGCAACGTTGACCTGCGTGCTCAGTATTGTATTAACATTCCTATTGTTGTTGTGTGTTTTTAATTCACATGAAAAATATATAACATAGGTGCCCATTCAACTAATGTTTTAGATGCAAATGATTGTGATTTCAGTCAAATCCATGCATGTATATTTGTTGTTTTATATGAAAGCAATGAATCCTGCATCCAACCCTTGCATCAAAGTTCTGAGATGGACTACAAATGCAATAAAGATACTCTACAACTGAATAAAAGAAAAAACAAGAACTGGAAGTGTAAATGTGTTTCCACAGTGAAATATGATGACACAATTTGATTAGAAGCAGATGTAATGAAGATTAGAAATCGCAGAATAGTGTGGTAAAATAAGGACGGTATTTTTTTCCTGTTTGTATGCAAGAAGTTTCCTGCTCATATGGAAGAAGTACATATCACTGTGGAGGGCGGTACATGCACTTCCGTCAGACTCTTTATTCTACACAATGTCTCCCACCAACATTTCCTAGTTGTCTAAAGTAAAGTTTTGATACATATTGGCACTGTCTATAAAACTTCCAAAAACAAATTTGGATACGCTTTCTCATCTTTACAGTCACATTTTTCTCTTAGAACATCTCTCCTCCACCTAAGACAACAACAAAAATATAGTAGGGGGGGGAGGGCAAATCACATTACCCTGGTATCTCCCTAATTACAGAACTCTGATTTTATTCTGAAGATCTTTTGGTCTCACGGCACTGAATGCCGAAATGCATTGCATGATCAGATAGTAATGCTTCATAGGGCTTATAGAGCACAGAGGTAAAGAAAGACGAAGCAACTATTTTGTGAAAAGTTGTAAGATTTGAAGATAACAGCAGAGAAGCTGAACATGCCCCAGCATTGTTACTACTGCTACTGTTAATGCACAATTAGATAACACAGGCGCCAACGAAAAGCAGCAGTCCCCCCGCCAAATATATTGTTATGAGTTTGTGGGTGCCAGACTCCCCTAAATTCCTGGACCCAACAAAGGTTAAAATGTAATACAGGTGAGCTTCCTTATGAAGTAATCACCTGGGAGATGAGCCATTAAGAGAGAACAAAGGAACGACAATGGGCCGTTAAGAAAGCAAAAGCTCTGGGCCAGACGGCAATTGGGTGGGCACCTCCCCTCCCTCAACTCAGATTTAGAAGACAAAGCCAGAGTTTTACAGTAGAGTTTAGGATTGGAGTGGAATGAAACAAGGCAGGACTATTGCATGGGAGGCTGGTATGCATCTTCCCTATTCCATCTAGTTTTGATAGTCTTAAAAAAATTAAAAACCACCTCCTCAGTCAGTGTTCAAAATCTGGAAGGAAAGGGGGCCCTTAATTAATCACACATCACCGCTCCTTCAATCCCAGAAAAATTAGTCAGATAACTCCCACACCCATAGAACTAAAACAGTACTAACAGAATAACTGAAGAATAACTGAAGAAGTGTGTGCATGCACACGAAAGCTCATACCAATAACAAGAAGACTGGAAGAAATTTAAACTTTACCTTAAGAACTGTTGTAAAATTAATGAGTGCTAAAATGTCATGGGTAAGGTAAAACAGATTTGCAGCGGTAAATGATTGGGTAAGAGAAAAAGGATTAAAGAAAGTGAATTACAAGCAATTGAGATTAGGGGTTGCTGAAAAAGTTTTAAAACAGAGATGCAGAAAAGGGAGGCATGGGGAAGTCGTTGAAATTGGGTTTAAGAAAAAGAGGTTATGAAATTATACATGTTTATATGTTTGTTTGTCTATGTATTGTAAGCTGTAATGTGTCTTAATTTATGTTGGAAAATCAATAAAAAAATTATTTTAAAAAAAATGTTGAAAAGCTGGTAACGCCCAACCCTGGACATTGTATGACCTCCACGTAAGCTTTGTACAAGCAAATCAGGCAGTAAGACTGAAGAAAGGCATGGATTAGATAGATCTCTAAGAACTGTGAGACAGTAACAGTTATTAGGAATTTCTGCAGCTGTCAACCTTGAGTACAAATAACACAAGAGGAAAGTTAAGAACAAGAAACAAAGCCCACTCCAATAACCAGGTAGGATAAGGATCAGCAGGAGCTAAGGTGCTGCTCAGATCTGAAAGGGTGGCAGGGATGGTGTCAGCCAGCAACATAGTCACAGTGGCTGAAACAGATAAATCCTAAGCTGATTTATTTAAAATATGCCCTAAATTTAAATACAGTATTTATTTGAAACAATAAAGTAATTGCTTCATTATATATTGAACCTCAAACACCCTATTTCTTTACATCTTTGTGATAAAGCATAAACAGGCTTTCTCTAGGTTTTGTCATGCAATAATATAATATTGAATATTGAATAAAGTAAACCAAAGTCTTGACATTTATGTACTCACCTGATGGATTGCTGCCTCCTCCGAAACTGTGTTAGAGTCACCTATAACTAACAAAGGGCCTGGCTTATCAGGAGCCTGTTGTGGTGTCAGAGTATTGGTACAACTTCCAATTGGAAAAAGAATCTGACTTTTCCGAGAGCCTGAAGTCAGTGAAACCTCGTGGCAATAAGACTGAAGAAATGCCCGGACTCCATCAATCCCCACAAACTGGGAGATGGGAGCACCATCAAAATGCACACTTCCATTGTCACACAACTGAGAATTTTTCCACCTGCGAAGTTTGAGTGCCAGTAACACAAGGAGGAAGGCGAGGAACAAGCAGGAGACAAAAGCCACTGCAGTCACCAAGTAGAAGGTGAGATCTGACTGTGGGTCTTCAGATACTGGGACACTGCTCAGATCAGTCAGCATGTCAGGGATGCTGTCAGCCAAGACTACAGTGACAGTGACTGACGCCGACATTGGAGGCTGCCCATTGTCCTTGACTAAAACCACCAGGCTTTGCTTGAGGGCATCTTTCTCCAGAAAGAAGCGGGCCGTCTTGATCTCTCCCGTGTGGAGCCCCAGAGTGAAGAGCCCTGGCTCGGTGGCCTTGATCAGCTGGTAGGAGAGCCAGGCATTCTGGCCAGAGTCCGCATCCACGGCCACCACCTTAGTGACCAGGTAGCCTGGCTCAGAGGAGCGAGGGGCCAGCTCTATCCCTGTGGAACCGTCAGTGGGAGGGGAGGGGTAAAGGATTTGGGGAGCATTGTCATTCTGGTCCAGGATGAAGAGAGTCACTGAGACGTTGGAGCTGAGTGGTGGAGAACCTCCATCCTGAGCCTTGACTAGGAACTTAATTTCCTGAAACTCTTCATAATCAAAGGAGCTCAAGGCATAAACAACCCCAGTTTCAGAGTTAATGGAGAGATATGAGGAGAGAGGGGGTGTACTGATCTGACTTTCAGTGATGGAATATACTATTCTGGAATTCTCTTCCCAGTCCGGATCACTTGCTTTCAGGGAAAAGACTGAGGCTCCTCTTGGATTATTTTCTAGGAGATAAGAGGTGTAGGCTAACTGTAAAAAGACTGGGGGATTGTCATTTGTGTCTAACAGCTGCAGTGAAATAATTGCAGAGGTTGATAATGTCGGAGTCCCATTATCAGTTGCTGTAATAGGGATATCATAGGTTGCCACTTGTTCCCTGTCAAGGGCTCTGTCTGTCACTAAAGTGTAAAAGTTGTCCATTGTTTTCTTTAGTTGGAAAGGAAGGCTATTGGGAATTGAGCACATAACCTCCCCATTGACTCCTGAATCTCTGTCTTGGACATTTAAAATGGCAATGACAGTTCCAGTTCGTGAATTCTCAGGGACAGAGTTGAGTTCAAAAGTTATTGTTATTTCAGGTGCATTGTCATTCAAGTCTGTAACAAGGATCACAACCTTTGATCTGTCACTTAGACCGCCCCCATCCATGGCTTGCACCTCAAATTCATATAAGGATGATTCCTCAAAATCAAGATTCCCAGTAAGGATGATTTCGCCAGTTGTGGAATTTAACAGAAACATTTGGGAGTCCCTTTTTGTGATTTGTTGGATAGAGTATTTTATATCTCCATTGATTCCTTCATCCATATCAGTCGCTCTCACTGTAGAAAGTGTGGACCCCTTGGGAATATTCTCATTGACACTCACTTCATAAAGAGGTTGACTGAAAACAGGTGCATTGTCATTTGCATCAAGAACAATGATGTGGATTTGTACTGTGCCAGACCTGATGGGATCACCTCCATCAGAAGCTGTGAGGAGTAGATCATAAACTGGTTGCTCTTCCCTGTCTAGAAGTTTCTCCAATAACAACTCAGCACGTCTGACACCGTTCTGTCCTGTTTTTACATGCAAAGAAAACTGGCTACTGCCTGTGAGTTGGTAGCTCTGTATTGAATTTATCCCCAGATCCGGATCCTGAGCTTCAGGAAGAGGGAAGTGGGATCCAGGTGTAGACATTTCACTGATTTTTAGTTCCCATCCATTCAACAGAAAGAAGGGAGCATTATCATTTATATCCATGATTTCTACTTCAACAACATAAAGCTTTAAGTTGCTCTCAGCAATAACTTGAAACTTTAAGATGCACATTTCTGCCCTTCCACAGATTTTCTCTCTGTCTATTCTCTCAGAGGTTTGTAAATGGCCAGTATTGAAATTCAGTTCAAAATACTGAATCATACCTGTACTAGTTACAATGCGGAGTCCATGGTCCCAAAGCTGCTTCCGATCTATCCCCAGGTCCTTTGCAATATTCCCCACAAATGAGCTTTTCTGCATCTCCTCTGGAATGGAGTAGTGGATCTGTCCAGAAACTGCCTTCCAAATATTCACCATTAGAAGGCATTGTATGATTATTTCTTTGTAACTCCAAGGCCTCTGTTTTCCTTCCATTTCCTTCCACAAAAAGGAATACTACTAGTTCTTGTTCAAATAGCTTTTATCTGTCCTTTTTTATTTTTAAAGCAAAACCTGCATCATTTTGTTCCCTGAACTGTCAGTTCCATTCCAGCCTATCTGCAAGAATGGGCAGGCTGGATCGCTCCATGTGTTAGTTTGCTGGATTGGTGAACAGCGACACCCAGAGTCACAGTGACAAAATGCAGGTGCTTCACACTAGAGTTGCAATCATTCTGCTTTTCATCATGTTTTTTTATTGCTGCTTATGCAGAGGTTATTTGATTCTACATTACAGGACTATATTGCTGCTATTCTATTACCATTATTTTCCAGGACAAATAGCTCTGTGTGCAAGGTGTACAGTAATATATATGAATGGTGATGTTGTTTTTAAGTTTCAGGTGTCCTCAGATGTTGCCAACATTATAGCGGACTAACAAATTAGTGTCCGTTCCTGTATTAAAAATGGGGGAAAATTGTTTGCATTTTTTAATGGGGGAAGGGGATTGCTGATTATCTTACACTTAGGTGGCCTAGGGTTTTCTCTTTTTATTCTTGTTTTTGAACTTAAAACAACAACTCCACACTGGTCACAGTAGTGTTGAGGCTCTCTCTCTACAGCTTCTCAGCGGCTGCATTTTTTGGGAGTGATGGAATGCAACATAGCGTTGTGCCATTCCCAAGGCATTCCAAGAAGTGCCTCCTGCAAGAAACTGGAGAGTGTGTTGTGACAATTCCCTCCGGCCACACTTCCTGCAGTGCCATAGGTGATACATAGGTGGTGCCTCCCCAAGGCATTCCAGGAAGTGCAGCTGATGGGAAGTGGAAAAAGAGAGCCTTGCACTATTGCTAGCAGTGTGCAGATTTTTTTAAAAAAGTGAAAAAGCAAGAAAAAAATGGGGTGAGAGCCTTCAACCACCTCATAAAGTTAAGTAAGGTAAATGAAAACTCCTCTAAACACTCTGGTGAAATTTCCATTCCCTCTACCTTAACAAGAGCAATTTTTCTTTTTGTGGGGTGGGGGCGTTGCAGTAATTAAAAGTGGTGAGCAATTAAAGAAAAAGCTTCATAAAATTAAGACTTAATTTGGCACTATATATATAGGCAAGTCTTCAAGGATTTGTGCCTCTCCTAAAAGCCTTTCTCTTCTGTCACAGCTCACCTATTCTCTGAAGATGAGGGCATCCAGAGGAGAGCCTCAGAAGCAGATGTCAGTGCTCAGGTAGGATCATATAGGATTCCTCTAGACTCCTTTCTCTCTCCAACTTGCATCTGTTTCTCGGACACCTCTGCATTCCCATTTGGTGCCCCAGGTTCTTAAGTCTTCACACTGAAGTGTCTTCATTATTTTCAGAGAAGTGGAATTGTTGTGTCTTATTACTGACAGCTGATATTCATTAACCAATTTAAGTTGTCTCTCTTCAACCAAAAAAGTAAAGAACTGAATGTCGATTTAAAGAATCGATTTAAAGAATGTATGTCACATTCACCCCAGCAGTGTAGGTACCTTCTTCTAAACTGAAAGGAGAGTCCATCTTGCCTTGTCTGCCTCCTTTAGGCAGCTCCACTCCGACTTGGTTCAGTCCTAAGGCTGATCCATTTGCTGCCCATTTGTGGACCTGAAGAGGCTGCTCTTGCCATTGGTTGTCACAGGCCATTAAACATCTGGGATCAAGAGCTCCTCCCCTCAGGGCCCACGGTTCCTCTATTTCCTTAGTGAGTGTCTCCAGTAAGCTTTCTTTCATGGAACACTTCAGTTTCTTCCCTCCCTTATCCTGTGGTTGCACATTACAACTCGTTATAATCAGTTCAGTATACCACAGTACCAAACGGTACCTAATTGAAGCGTCTGCCCCACAGTTAAGGCAGTGCCATGCAGGTAACAAAATCCTTCCACTACAATCAATCTGATCAAATGATTATGTACCTTCCAACATTTCTCCGATGAAAATAGGGACGTGCCTCCTGGCCACCCAAAAGACTTACCAGCTAATCCTAGGTGGGTGGACTCTCTGACGGGACTGGGAGGAAGTCGGTCCAACAGCCTACTTTAGCCAGATCCAAAGAAGGCTTCCCCACAAGACAGAGCTTGGGCCTAGTCTAAACCGTCTCATATTCATTTACATGTGGGCAAAGATGCCCTTCCCTTCAGCAAGAGAGGGAATTCAATGGGACTTGCTCCTAGGTAAGTGTGAATAATCTTTCATTTATTTAGGGTGCTTCTCAAAGCTGCATTCCAAAAACAAACTGAAGTTGGCTGAGCATTTTCTTGAGCTTTAAGTTTGACCTCCCCAGAGTGGCTTTTGGGAGGCCCAAACTCCAAACAGTGTTAACGGCGGATCTCAAGCATGAAGTTAAAAACATATAATCATCTAGTCATTATATGTTATTATGGGGGGAGAGGTGTTGGTACTCCCCATGAAGTTGTTACAATAAGTGCCACACTTTTAACATTTGACAATAAAAAGGTGCCTATACTGCATACACTTGAGTATCCCCAGAAAAGAAAGAACTGCCTTTATATATAAAAAATTATCATCAGTCGGCATGTATCTTGGCTACAATTCTAAGAGCAATTTTAAGTGTTTCCAAAGGCACATCCAACAGAAAGTTTGACCTTTTTTTAGCTGAACAGTCATTCCAGTCCATGCCTACCTTGCTCATGCCGTATCATAAACTGTTTATGATACTCCTATCAGGTTTTTTAAAAAAGAAAGCTTGTCATGTGAGTGACGGTGTGTATTAGAAACACAGATCCAAACCTCCTTTGGACAGGCAGAACTACCCATGCTCTTACCAAATAAATTAAAGTATATGGAGTAGAGTGCATTAGTACCATTCACAATCCATAGAACAAAAAATTAAATTATACATATCTAAAGGAAGACATAAAAAACTGTCAAGACTTGCGTGAATAGCACTGGTTAGATTCATTCCGTCTTACACTGCAGAATCAATTCACAAGCATACAAATGTGTCTACTTCAGAAGTGTGTTAAATTCTGTCCTCCAGTATGATGGAACAATGAAAGTTAATTGCCCACTTTTCTTATTTCAAATTAGGTTTCGTTTTCAACTTTACAAGCATATTGCTTACATAAAATGCAATCCTTTTATCTGATTTTGAGACCTGATTTTATTGAGTTTTCCATATGGCACCTGTCATACCTTTTGTTTGTAAAGTGTCATACACATGTTTTACATTTATTCTTATTTTGCAGGATTTATATACCACTTAATTGTGAAAATTTCTAAGCAGTTTACAAAAACATAGCACTATATAAAAATAGTAAATAATTTATATTTTCTATAAATACAGTCAGCCTGAAATTTCTTCATTTTAATAAAATAGTTTCACCACATTCCCCCCCCATTCCTCAAGTTAGAAGTTATCGAGAGATTGACTGCTGCCTGACTTTAAAACTGCTCACAATACCAACAGCATCATAGTACATTAAATCACAGCATGTGGCCAAACAGTAACTAAGAGGACAATCTTATGCTCCCGTACGAGGGAGGAGCTTTAGGATTCTGTGAAACTTTCTGGGTTGGCAGAGAGGGAGGTCCACTGCCAAAGATCCCCTTGTGCAGTTGGAGACCTGCCAGAGATGCTCTGTGCACAGTGTAGGACAAAATAATCATTCCTACATGTTCTGTGTGGCAGGGCCCACAATGATAAGAGATCATTGTGAACTTTAGGAAATGTAAATTGAATATTCAGCCACTTATTATTGAGGGAAAGTGCGTAGAACAGGTCTCGATGTTTCGATTTCTGGGAATGGAGTTGAGAGACGACCTAACCTGGGGAGAAAACAGCAAATACCTGATGAAGTGAGCACAGCAGAGGTTATATTTTCTGAGAATCCTCCAGAAAAACAATCTCTCAAAGGACCTGTTGATGGCATTTTACCATTGCACTGTGGAGAGCGTATTAATTTATGGTCTGTGTGTGTGGTTTGGGAGCTGCACGGCCAGGGGAAAAGCAATGCTATCCAGGGTTGTAAAGACTGCAGAGAGAATAATTGGGTGCACTCTTCCCACCTTAGATCAAATCTATGCTGCCAGGTGCCAAAAGAAAGCGGCAGAGATAGCGCAGGATAGTATGCACCCCAGAAATGATCTCTTTCAGCTTCTGCCTTCTGGAAGAAGGTATAGGGTTATAAAGGCCAGGACTAGCCACCTGAGAAACAGTTTCTACGCAAATGCAATTCTGGTTCTAAACGCAGCATAAGGGGTCTCTATAGTATAGTATAGTATAGTATAGTATAGTATAGTATAGTATAGTACAGTATAGTGTATTTTAAAATGGGGTTTCAGAGTTTTTAGGGGGTTTTGAATGTTTTATGTAGTTTTTCAATTTCATTCTTCTGTATGGGACAATGACAATAAAGATATTGTATATCGTATAATTAAAATTTGAATTATTTCTATTGGAAGTGAATTCATATGAACATATGTACCACTTACAGCATATATTAAGTATAAAAAAGATATGTAAAAACTATATTTTCTAAATAAAGGATATCCATTCTGTTATCTGGTAATCACTCACCTTTACTTCTAAATATATGAGCCATAAAAGGCTACTCAAACACAGTAGAGGAAACCAACAGACGTGAATAGAAAAACTCTACAAAAAACCCCCACTGGTGTATGACACTCTTTAAGTCATACTGTGATTTGACAGCATCTGTTATTACAGAATGATCCTTGCTTGCTTGAAATATAATATTCTTAAACTCGCAATAACACCAAGTAAATTCAATAAAATAAACTTATTGGATAAGTCAGCTTACTATATAGTGCAGAAGAAAAAACTCACCATGTCAGTATTCTCCTTTTCAGAACTTAAATTACCTCCACTGACCATCAAAGAAATGTCAGAGCTGCCATTGCAAAGGATATTCTCTGCTATTTGGACAGTGGGCTGCAGGAATGTCAGCTCATTCCTCCTGGATTCAGAGGACAGACAGACCTGGTAGGAATAAGGCAAAGTTCCGTCCTCATAATTTGGTGGGAATACGGCACCAGCCTTTGAATGGGGGTCAGGAACAAAGCACTGAAGGAAAGTGGGGTTTCTTGACCTTCGAAGCTTCATCAGAAAGGTCAGAATCACCGTCACCAGGAACAGAAAAGACACCAAGGTCAAGGCCAATACCAAATAAAACTGTAGATCAGACTGATACTCTGAGTCATTTGGTTGGGAGTTCATTTCTGGAAGAGCCTCCTGGAAGTTCTCAGCAAACACCAGGCTCAAAGTTGTGGTGGCTGAGAGAGGAGGATGCCCATTGTCCTTCACCAGGATGACCAGCCTCTGCTTCACTGCATCTCTCTCAAGTAATGCTCGGACTGTTTGCACCTCTCCTGTGTGGGAGCCAATGCTGAAGAGTGAGGGCTCTGTGGCCTGCAGGAGATGGAAGGAGAGCCAGGCATTGTGTCCCGAATCAGAGTCCACGGCCACCACCTTCGTCACCAGATAACCCGACTCAGCTGACCGAGGCACCATCTCAAAGAAAGGTGAGCCCTCGGTTGATTGTGAGGGGTACAGGATCTGTGGAGCGTTATCATTTCGATCCAAAACACATACTGTCACTGTGGCACTGCTATTGAGTGGTGGAGAACCTCCATCTTGGGCCTTCACTTGAATCTGAAACTCCCTGAATTGCTCATAGTCAAAGGAGCGTTGGGCATAGATGATCCCAGTCTCAGAGTTAATGGAGACATATGAGGAGAGAGGCAGGTCCTTGATGTTGCTGTGAAGGATGGAGTAAGTGATTCTGGCATTGCGATCCAGATCTGGGTCAGAGGCCTTGATGTGGAAAATTGAAGCTCCAGATGGATTGTTCTCTGGAATGTAGGCAGTGTAGGAAGTTTTTTCAAAGGCTGGTGGGTTATCATTGATATCTGAGATCTGTATTGATATGGTTTTGTGTGTGGAGAGTGGAGGTGAGCCTTTGTCTGTGGCTGTGATTGTAATATTATACTCGGGAGTCCTTTCTCTGTCAAGGCCACCATCTATGAGGAGCTTGAAATAATTGTCCGAAGATGAGACTATCAGGAAAGGTACAAGTTCCTTCAGGTGACAGGTGACTTCTCCATTATCCCCAGAATCCCTGTCCTGAACTTTAATGAGAGCAATCACAGCTCCAGAAGTGACATCTTCTGGAACTGGGGTGGACACGGATGTAAGGATCACATCTGGAGCATTATCATTTTCATCAAGAACCTCAATCTCCACTTTGCAATGTGCTGCCAATCCTCCTCCATCACTTGCCTGAATTATCATCACATAATATTGACTCTCTTCAAAATCAACACTTTCTATGAGTGTAATTGTTCCATCTCTGGGATCCAGATGAAATTTCTGCTCAGCTGTTTTTGAGATGTCACTGAATGTATAAGTGATCTCAGCATATGACCCTTCATCACTGTCAGATGCTTTGACTTGAAGCACAGAGGTTCCTTTGGGTGCATTCTCCTTCAGACTCACTTTATAGTTTGTCTGGGTGAAAACAGGAGCATTGTCATTAATATCAATAACTGTTACCAATATTTTGGCTGTTCCGGTTTTTGGAGGTTCTCCACCATCCATGGCTGTAAGGACCATGTGGTGCGTGTGTTCCTTTTCCCTGTCCAGTTGTTTCTGCAATATTAACTCTGCATATTTGCCACCATCATTGCTGTTTTGAATTTCTAGTTTGAAATATGGAGTTGAGCTCAATTGATAATTCTGGAGGGAGTTTATTCCAATATCATCATCTTCAGCATTTCCAAGAGCAAATCGAGTTCCTGGCAGAGTAGATTCACTAAATTTAAGCTCAACATTTTCATTCCGGAAATATGGGGCATTGTCATTAATGTCCTGGATAAAAATATTTATGTGGAAAATATTCAAAGGATTTTGTGCTACAACTTCTAATTTGAGGACACAAGTAGATGATTTACCACAAATCTCTTCCCGATCTATCCTCTCATTCACATACAGGTTGCCATTTTGTTCATTCAAATCAAAGAATTGCTTTTCTGAAGAAATACCAAGTTTGCGCTTTGACAGCTCTCTGACATCCAACCCCAGATCTTTAACAAGGTTCCCCACAAAGGAGCCCTGCTCTGCTTCCTCTGGAACTGAATACTGAACCTTCTCAGACACTACCTGGCAGCAGAACACAGACCAGAATATGAACAGAAACAGTACTTGCCTCCTGGTGATCTTCCTTGTTCTCTCTGCCTGCTTTACTTCCATCACATCCATTGCATTTCCTGATTTCTTCCTTCTTTCAGTATAGTTTGCAAGACTCCCAGTACACTTAAGTGAGATAGCAGCAATACTGTTCTTTTGATCTGATCTTTCGGAAACTGAGAGCTTTCCTTTCTTGAGCAGCTTTTAAAAGAAAAGCTTTTCCTTTCTGCTCCGCTGATGTGTTAAGAGAGAGAGAGACTGCTCCAAGAGCCTCACAAATGCTGAGCCATGGCTGCTCCCACGTTGTCCAACAGTGACACTCTGAGTACACATGGGGAACTGTATTTGCCATTTCAATAACGGTACATAGTATATAATTTCTAATGTAGAGAACTGCTTTTAATTTATCCCTTTACCATTGTTTTCAAGTTGTACCCCCCTCAATGGATTATTGATCAGACCTCATAGTTATTCACTCCATTAAGAACTCTTTTCTGTATGCAGGTCAATGAGACCAGAGTTCCAAATTTCTTTCTTCCATGTTTAATGTGCATTAAAAAAATCAAAATAATATTAAAAAACTATCACACGTGATTTTTTAATACATATTCCCATCAGAGGTTCAGGTGGGTTGACCCACATCCTCCCAGAATACTTTTCACTGTCCAATTCACACATTAGTAGAACTTCAGGATAGTCCTTCTAGGACATTGTCAGAAATGGTCACCCAAACAATCTCCCCAAATTTCAGCAAGTTACCATTCATTCATTCATTCACATGCCTCATAAAATGTCCCCCAAATGCATCAATTCTTGCCACTGTAGTGTGTTTACAACTCCAACCATGACAGCATATTTTTAATAGAAAAATACAAGCAACATGTCACCAAAGAGCACTGGAATCAAAACATCTTACAGTCATGTGACAGAGGAGTAAATAAACTTGCAGTCACATTTCCAGTGATGCACCCATTGTAGCAGTGTGGAACACACTAGAAGAACACACCTTTGGCTGAAGCTGTTTTCATTCATATTACAGGGAGAAGGCAACACACGACACCTTCTCTGGGGTTCAAAATTCTACTCCTACCTTACACTGGAAATCTCATTAAAATAGAAAATACCCCCCCCAACCCCGTTTGTGTGTTGCTGCTGTAGTCCAATAGCGGGTGAAGGTTGCAAATTACAAGGAGCATTATGCAACCAATCTTACAATACAATTGCTTGTAAATTTCTTCCCAGAGTCCCCTCACCAATAAATCTCCTCATTTTATCATGCTAAAATATACCAACAGCCAAAATAACTCAGCCAATTAAAGGGCTTATGTAAATTCATTATTACTTTTAAAAAAAGAAGTCTTGTAGCAATGAGAATCTCAGTATCAGCTTACTGGTGGGCAGTTGGGTATGAAGTGGAAAGAGGTTATTGGTTGAAAGATGGGAATGAGCACTTATTTGTCATAGGATACCTGGCCCTAGTTTTCACCGAGGCAGATAACTACAACTTACCAGTAGCAAGGCAGGTGAGGGCTCACATTTATATACTTATTTACTGATACAGATTTTTTAAACCACCAACTATTTGGAAGAGTCATAAAAATATGAAACAAAAGCCAAATACAACATACTAAGTTAAAACAATTAAGAATGCATTAAATCAGGAACTCACCTGCTGCACATGAAAATAGGATGAGCCTAGCCTTCTCCCTATCTCCTTTACATGATAGTTTCAATATGTAGTGAACTATGTTTTTTATAGATGTGCACAAGGTTTTGTAAGCCTCCACCAGCAGTCCAAAATAAGAGACAAAGACAGATCATCTGATGCATCAAGATAAAGATTTGTTGAAAGAAGATACTTGACAGAAGGATCACATATAAAGTAATAACTAAAAGAAGGGGGAGCTGAAAGTAATAGAAAGAAGACTGACATAGTTGTGAATATAATGAAAAAGCAGAGGCAGGTGGGAAATATATTCTGATATTAACAAAACAAAAAATCATGTTAATCTAAAATTATTTGCTCACCTGGACTACGATTAAGCCTTCATTGTTCAAGTTTAAATCTTCACCAGGTAGGATTGGATCCTTTGCCTCACAAGCTTCTTTATTGCTCAGAGTATTGGAATAATTTGCCTTTCTAGAGTCTGTAGTGAGAGAAACCTCCTGGCAGTAGGAGTGCAGAAATGCTCGGACTCCATCGATCCCCACAAACTGTGAGATAGGAGCGCCACTGAAATTCACACTCCCCGACTCAAGCAGCTGAGAATTTCTCCACCTGTGCAACTTGATGGCCAATAACACAAGGAGGAAGATGAGGAACAAGCAGGAGACAAAAGCCACTGCAAGGACCAGGTAGAAGGTGAGGTCAGACGGAGGCTCTACAGGAGCTGAGATGCTGCTAAGGTCTGAGAGGATTGCAGGGATGGTGTCAGCCAGCACCACAGTCAGAGTGGCTGAAGCAGAGAGAGGTGGCTGCCCATTGTCCTTGACTAAAACCACCAGGCTTTGCTTGAGGGCATCTTTCTCCAGAAAGAAGCGGGCCGTCCTGATCTCTCCCGTGTGGAGCCCCAGAGTGAAGAGCCCTGGCTCAGTGGCCTTGATCAGCTGGTAGGAGAGCCAGGCATTCTGGCCAGAGTCCGCATCCACGGCCACCACCTTAGTGACCAGGTAGCCTGGCTCAGAGGAGCGAGGGGCCAGCTCTATCCCCGTGGAGCCGTCAGTGGGAGGGGAGGGGTACAGGATTTGGGGAGCATTATCATTCTGGTCCAGGATGAAGAGAGTCACTGAGACGTTAGAGCTGAGTGGTGGAGAACCTCCGTCCTGGGCCTTTACATGGAACCGAATGTCTCGAAACTCTTCATAATCAAAGGAGGTCAGAGCATATATAACCCCCGTCTCAGAGTTAATGGAGAGGTAGGAGGAGAGGCGGGAGTCACTTCTTTGGTCATCAGTGATGGAATATGTTATTCTGGCGTTTTCTTCCCTGTCAAGATCATTTGCTCTTAAGGAAGAGACCATCGCTCCTCTTTGGTTATTCTCAACAAAATAGAAAGTATAGTCTGTTTTTTCAAAGAGGGGTGGGTTGTCATTTGTGTCTAAAACATGAAGTGTGATGACTGTGACTGCAGAAAGAGGGGGGACTCCATGGTCAGTAACAGTGACAGTAATATTGAAGACTGACACCTGTTCCCTGTCAAGGGCACCATCAGTCACCAAACTGTAAAAGTTATCCATGGACTTCTTTAGCTGAAAAGGGAGATTGCTAGGGATTGAACATGTGATTTCCCCATTGATTCCTGAATCTCGGTCTTGGACATTTAAAATGGCAATTACCGTTTGGGATGGTGAACTTTCAAGTATGGTGTTGGTGGCAAAGTTAACTGATAATTCAGGTGCATTGTCATTCAGATCCGTAACTGATACCACAACTTTTGATCTGTCACTCAGGCCTCCTCCATCTTTGGCTTGTATCTCAAATGCATATAAAGATGATTCCTCATAATCAAGATTCCCAATAAGGATGATTTCACCTGTTGTGGAATTTAAGACAAACATTTGGGAGTCTCTCTTTGTGATTTGTTGGAAAGAGTATCTAATGTCTCCATTGATTCCTTCATCCATATCAGTGGCTCTCGCTGTCAAAACTGTGGACCACTTGGGGATATTCTCACTGACACTCACTTCATAGAGAGGTTGGCTGAAAACTGGTGCATTGTCATTTGCATCAAGGACAGCGATGTGGATTTGTAATGTGCCAGATCTGATGGGATCACCTCCATCAGTAGCTATGAGGAGCAAATCGTAAGCTGATTGTTCCTCTCTGTCCAGTGATTTTTCCAACACAAGTTCAGCAAGTGTGACACCATTTTCTTCTGTTTGCACATGCAAAGCAAAATGGCTACTGCCTGTGAGTTGGTAGCTCTGCACTGAACTTATCCCCCAATCTGGATCTTGAGCTTTGGGAAGAGGGATCTGGAATCCAGGTGTAGATGCCTCACTGATTTCCAGCTCCTGTTCCCATAGAGGGAAGTGGGGAGCATTATCATTTATATCCGTAATTTCCACTTCAATTCCATAAAGCTTCAGTTTGCTTTCAACAAGAACCTGAAACTTCAACATACATTTCTCTGCCTCTCTGCAAATTTCCTCTCTATCTATTCTCTCAGATATCTGCAAATGGCCATTGTTGGCATTCAAAGAAAAGTACTGAATCATACCTACAGGGTAAACAATGCGGAGTCCATAGTTTGGGAGTTGCTTGCCATCCATTCCCAGGTCCTTTGCAATATTCCCCACAGAAGAGCCTTTGTGCATCTCTTCTGGAATGGAGTAGTGAATCTGCCCGGAAACTGCCTTCCAAGAAAACATCATGAAAAGGCACTGGAAGATTCCCTTTCTGCAATTCCACAGCCTCTGAATTCCTTCCATCCTTGCAGCAGGTTAAAGACCCTTAGATTCTGGTTCAAAAGATGCTGTATCCAATTTTTTTCTAAGGAAAATGCACTTCCATTTCTTCTTTGCACTGACAAGCAGCTTGTTCCTTCAGATATTTTGTGCTTGTGTTTAACGGAAAGGCAACTTCAATTGGGCAGGATTTCACATTTCTGCTCCATTCTGGTCAACAGTGACACCCAGAGGATCAAGCCCAAACTGCAAAAACCTCACTTTTGAAAATTAAATAAACACCATTTCACGGTACTACTGCTATTATATGCAGATATAGCTAGGATAACTCTTCTTTTTCCTTAGAATTTACCCACTAAGGATAAAAAAGAGTGAGGACTTTTGTTGCTGTAATTGAAAAGGAGCAGGAAAGACAAGTGTGTTTAGGGTTCCTGCCCTACCCCATTATTGGAAATTCTGAAATAAATGTTATGGATCTTTCTCAGCAATGTTTTCTGCTGGCTTTTCTAAGGGAATATTCAATAGATTTTTTTCTTGATGGAGAAACAACACTAGTAAACCACCAGTACATCCTTACTACCTCTGGCACTTCACTCATCTCAGCTCCTATTTGTTCATTCACATCTCTAGGCTGTTCATCTTCAAACTGAATTTTTATTTTTAGGTACGTGTTACATAAGCCCTACTTAGGCATACACTGTCCATACATGAGCAAACACATGAGGAGAAATATGGAGTGCCTCTTAGTCTTTTCCTGTCCAGCATTTCATCTGTACACAATCTAGATCCCTCCATGAATTTGAGGACCAAGGTCTGAGGTGGGGAGCTTACTCTACTTGTAGGGGCCCCACACATGATTTAGAACTTTGCACCATCATGTTTTCTTTGCTTACACTAGAGGAGATTGTTCAAATGGGGCTGTACTGGGTAGGAGATGCATATCAGGAATGCCCCAGTTCAAATCAAAACTTCAGCCATGAGCTCATTAGTTGTCCTTGGGAAGACTCCCTCCCTCCTCTCTCTCTGGTTGAGTTCACACAGCAGTTTCCTCCATTTCCCTTATGTTTCCCTAACTATTAATTTCTGCATTATATTCAAGTTTTCACATGGCATGAAATCCACTTCATTTCCATTTTATTTAATTGCAGGAAAAAATCCGTTTCCTGCTCCCTTAAACCGGAAAATAGCAGGAGTAAAGTGATGAAATTCGGGGCCGTATACGTGGGGGAATGAATACATGCACAGCTATGGGTGGAATAGTGGCAATGTTATCCAATGATGTTCATGGTTGCGTCACACCACGCACACTGGTGTGAATGAAATTTAGTGGAACATGATATATTGCTCATATATAGATATGCTGATATATTGGTCAAAAATATACACATAACACAACTGGTACTGCAGTGTGAAAGGATCACTGGAAAACAGAATAGAAGCACTAGCGTTCTAGTCAGGAAAACTAATGCAACACTTGCCACATCTAAATGCATCCTCTCTCCATCTCATCCACAACATGAGGAAAATAATGCTGATCTATCTTTCTGGGTTATTGAAGAGTTACAAGGGAATGTGTATCAACCATTTTCTACACTAAAGTGCTCTATAAACACCAAGTATGACTGTACAGTGCAAAGAAGGCCATGTCCTCCTTAATTTATTGCTCATATTGTGCCTAGAATAAAGCCAAGACGAATGCTATTAAAGCCAATTATTATTACTACACCACTTCACATTACAAAGATAAAAAGAAACAGGAAGAGATTGGTGGCACACGCAATGGGGTAGAGCTGTGGAGTGACCCTCCAACACTAGCATTGTTGCTGGGGCTTACCTGGTCAGGGCTGGGCTGACACAACTGTGTGGTTGGGGCTGTGCAGGTGCACTAGCAGCAGTGCTAAATGTTCCCACAGTTAAAAGCACATGACTCCAGCCTCACTGCTGCCCCATCCAGGTAGGCAACAGTGTATGGGGGTGGGGGGTGGGGTGGATTCACCAGCTGTCCACCACCATGCATGTCACTACTGCAGGTGGGTAGCTTTCAATGGCAGCTTATGTGCTCATGTGTGATAATAAGTTGTCAAGCTCAGAACAAGCATTATTAAAAACTAGCATGTGATGACCTGTTAAACCTCCAGTCATCTTTCTTGGAGATCTTGATCCTCTTCTGCTTCTTGTTCTACAAAATCAGCAGGACTACTAAAACTGCTATACTGAATTTGCTGAATGCTTTCCCCCAGAAGACAGAAAATCAAGCATCCGATCCACGAAGCAATGCCATAAAAGTTTCTTTCAAAATTGGTCTTCATCTTTCACTACAGAATATGCACTGGCAACAAACTTTTCGACACATTAGGCATTACGATCCAGCATTAATGTATACGAAGCAGCAAACACAGGGGTGTGCAGCTGTATGTCCTTGCCAGATTGCCTTTCCATTGGAAAGCATTCCAAGCCAAAGAGGTGAGAGGGCATCTAACATTGTTATGACTCAATAGTCATTTGTCACCTATGTTACTACATTATGGAAGCATGACTGGAGATGGTATAGGTAGAAATACTAGCCACATGCACACTCACCTACATACATACTGTTGACCACAACTGTTTCAGCTGGTCATAATTTCTAATCATACATTGCAAATGCTCGTAGCTGTTTTGACTGTTAAGCAAAGGACGAAAGAGATTTTGGATTCATGATGCAGACATATTTGGGTCGGCATATAGGTCAATACAGGGACCACTGTTTTCCCCTATTGCTCATTGCCTGTGTTTTGTCTTTCTAGTATATGGCTTTTGGAGATGGGGAATTGATGCATTTTATGTATATATTTATTTATTTATTTAAAATAATTATATAGTCCCTGTCCCACACTCAAAGAGTATCTAGGTTGTGTATAATATTAATTTAAGACCATATAAGCACCAGTTCAATGCAATAATATGAATAATAAAGTACAGTATATAATACTGTTGTCAGGAACTTAGTGGAGTTGAACACCGATGGCCAGCAAATACTTGGTCACATAGATGCGTCTTTAAATGTTGATGAAAACACTGCACTGTACATTACTATTGAATTCAAAAGGGCAGACTGTTCCGCCACAGAGAATGCCATCCTCATGGTTGCCAGAACATGTACTGATGCAGCTAATGAGACCACCAGGAATGTCTCCACTGAAGATCTTGGTGGACAGATGAATTGATATGATAATGATTGATCTTGAACAATCTTGTGCTAAGTTGTTTTAGAAAGGATGAGGTAACATGTTGGAGAATTTAGAAGTGCTTCATTAATCTTTTGTGATATATTGGGACAGTCTCCTTTGGGAAGTTGTGGACTCTCTTTCCTTGGAGTTTTTTTTTAGCAGAGGTTGTATGGCCATCTGCCATGGATGCTCTAGCTGAGATTCCCGCATTGCAGGGGGTTGGACCAGATGACCCTTGGGTCCCTTGCAACTCTATGATTCCATGAGAGACAGACTACTTGCTCCACTCATTGATCAAACAAAGGCTGTGCATGAGCTCTATTCATTCTGCAACCAGCATGCAGTCACAGGACCTGAGGAGTGTTTTACAACTGACAGCTTCCATCAATGCTTCACCATATCATACACTGTGCTTTTCCAATCAGACCCAACTGTGTATGAGTTTTAATCTGTTTTAATCTATTCTGTTGTGATTTAAACTTTCTGAGTGCTCTAAATTATGGTTGTCATTTTTAAATATTATTTTTATTCATTTTTAATAATATAAGAGTTTAACAATGTAGAACATTTATATACGCTCAATCTGAAAAATACAAAAATATAGATCTCCATTGTTAAAACTGGACAAATCTCCCTCAGTTATAAATTATAACTGTCCCAAAAATAATTAGGAAAGGTAGACTTTTGCAGATCCCATACCCGTCACGGCTCTTAACATGGCTTTGGGGCAAGATGTAAATTCCTCAGCTCTCAAGCTTAACCCCTATCCAAGTTCCTAGGAGCTGACTGCTTCTTGGTCTCTTGACACAGAAAACAGCTTTTTCAAAGCACCAGAGATTAATCTCTTGTTCACTCTTTTTTCCAAAATGAATACAGGAACCAAGACTTATGTCTGGCTATTATCAATCACCATGTAATTATATCTGTTGGCAGAAAGCCAACAAAATATGTTTGTTCTGCTATTTCCTTCCCCACAACACATAAAAAAGCCATTTCCTTCCCCACAACACATAAAAACTTCCTAATATTTATTTTAATAGTTTAATAATAAGGAAATTTTTGCCAATAACTAAAAAAATTGCAAACATATAGAGGAATATACTATGTAGGATGTTTTGGTGTTTGTTATTCCATATATATTTTTAAAGAGAGAACATTAAAACAGCTACATATTCAATATTAGTCATGCTGCAAAAGAAAGAAAGAAAGAAAGAAAGAAAGAAAGAAAGAAAGAAAGAAATTAGCATTGTCTCCACTCAAACATGCTATGCTGTGTATGAAGAATGGCAGACAAAATTAATGGACTACGGAGAATTAGAGAAAAATGACAGGAAGGATTCGAAACCTGTGTGACCAGAGATTCACAGAAGATTGGAAGAAATATAAAAACTATTTGAAGAGGAACTGTAATCAACAAATTATGCTAGTAGGACTACAAGAAGTTTTGTAAGGAGAAATATATGAAATATTGCAAAGTAGAGAAAGAATAGAGATATTAGTTTTGAGAGTTAAATGTAATAGTGGAAGTAAGTGAATATTAAGTGAATAGATTGGAAAATTTTCAGATGTGATTGATGGAAGTAAAAAAAAATGGTGTAAGAAATGAAAGTATGTTTAATTACTGTTAAAAAGATATGTTGAAAAATTAATAAAAATGTATATTAAAAAAACAAACAAACATGCTATGCTGTGCTCCCAGCTCATCACCCAAAGTCAGCATGACGATAGGCATCTAGATAATTTTGACAGAGCCTCCTCCATACTGAAATGGTGCCCCTCAACAATTGCTGGAAAGGCCATTCTATTAGCTCAGTACTACTCACTACCTACTTCCTTCGTGACATGGCCTAAATTGTCTAGGAAGCCACTTTGATAACATCCACTATTAACAAATAAACTCTCAAACAAGTGATAACACACCTAAATCCCCCCTCCAAAAAATGCAATATAACTCACCGTGCTGTCATTTTCCTTTTCAGAAATTAAATTGCCTCCACTGACCATCAAAGAAATGTCAGAGCTGCCATTGCAAAGGAGATTCTCTGCTATTTGGACAGTGGGCTGCAGGAATGTCAGCTCATTCCTCCTGGATTCAGAGGACAGACAGACCTGGTAGGAATAAGGCAAAGTTCCATCCTCATAATTGGGTGGGAATATGGCACCAGCCTTTGAATGGGGGTCAGGAATAAAGCACTGAAGGAAAGTAGGGTTCCTTGACCTTCGAAGCTTCATCAGAATGGTCAGAATCACCATCACCAGGAACAGAAAGGAAACCAAGGTCAAGGCCAATACCAAATAAAACTGTAGATCAGACTGATACTCTGAGTCATTTGGTTGGGAGTTCATTTCCGGAAGAGCCTCCTGGAAGTTCTCAGCAAACACCAGGCTCAACATTGTGGTGACTGAGAGAGGAGGATGCCCATTGTCCTTCACCAGGATGACCAGCCTCTGCTTCACAGCATCTCTCTCAAGTAATGCTCGGACTGTTTGCACCTCTCCTGTGTGGGAGCCAATGCTGAAGAGTGAGGGCTCTGTGGCCTGCAGGAGATGGAAGGAGAGCCAGGCATTGTGTCCCGAATCAGAGTCCACGGCCACCACCTTCGTCACCAGATAACCCGACTCAGCTGACCGAGGCACCATCTCAAAGAAAGGTGAGCCCTCTGTTGATTGTGAGGGGTACAGGATCTGCGGAGCGTTATCATTTCGATCCAAAACACATACTGTCACTGTGGCACTGCTATTGAGTGGTGGAGAACCTCCATCTTGGGCCTTCACTTGAATCTGAAACTCCCTGAATTGCTCATAGTCAAAGGAGCGTTGGGCATAGATGATCCCAGTCTCAGAATTAATGGAGACATAGGAGGAGAGAGGCAGGTCCTTGATGTTGCTGTGAAGGATGGAGTAAGTGATTCTGGCATTGCGATCCAGATCTGGGTCAGAGGCCTTGATGTGGAAAATTGAAGCTCCAGATGGGTTGTTTTCTGGAACGTAAGCAGTGTAGGAAGATTTTTCAAAGGCTGGTGGGTTATCATTGATATCTGAGATCTGTATTGATATAGTTTTGTGTGTGGAGAGTGGAGGTGTGCCTTTGTCTGTGGCTGTGATTGTAATATTATACTCGGGAGTCCTTTCTCTGTCAAGAGCACCATCTATGAGGAGCTTGAAGTAATTATCCGAGGATGAGACTATCAGGAAAGGTACAAGTTCCTTCAGGTGACAGGTGACTTCTCCGTTATCCCCAGAATCCCTGTCCTGAACTTTAATGAGAGCAATCACAGCTCCAGATGTGACACCTTCTGGAACTGGGCTGGACACGGATGTAAGGATCACATCTGGAGCATTGTCATTCTCATCAAGAACCTCAATCTCCACATTGCAATGTGCCACCAAGCCTCCTCCATCACTTGCCTGAATTATCATCACATAATATTGACTTTCTTCAAAATCAACATTTTCTATGAGTGTAACTGTTCCGTCTCTGGGATCCAGATGAAACTTCTGTTTGGCTGTTTTTGGGATGTCACTGAAAGTGTAAGTGATCTCAGCATATGACCCTTCATCACTGTCAGATGCTTTGACTTGAAGCACAAAGGTTCCTTTTGGTGCACTCTCCTTCAGGCTCACTTTATAGATTGTCTGGGTGAAAACAGGGACATTGTCATTAATATCAATAACTGTTACCAATATTTTGGCTGTCCCGGTTTTTGGAGGTTCTCCACCATCCATGGCTGTAAGGACCATGTGATGCATCTGTTCCTTTTCCCTGTCCAATTGTTTCTGCAACATTAATTCTGCATATTTGCCACCATCATTGCCAGCTTTAATTTCCAGTTTGAAATATGGAGTTGAGCTTAATTGATAATTCTGGAGGGAGTTCATTCCGATATCATCATCTTCAGCATTTCCAAGAGCAAATCGAGTTCCTGGCAGAGTAGATTCACTCAATTTAAGCTCAATATTTTCATTCTGGAAATGTGGGGCATTATCATTGATGTCCTGGATTAAAATATTTACGTGGAAAATATTCAAAGGATTGTGTGCCACAACTTCTAATTTGAGGACACAAGTGGATGATTCTGCACAGATCTCTTCCCGGTCTATCCTCTCATTCACATACAGGTTGCCATTTTGTTCATTCAAATCAAAGAATTGCTTTTCTGAAGAAATACCAAGCTTGCGCTTTGACAGCTCTCTGACATCCAACCCCAGATCTTTAGCAAGGTTCCCCACAAAGGAGCCGTGCTCTGCTTCCTCTGGAACTGAATACTGAACCTTCTCAGACACCACCTGGCAGCAGAACACAGACCAGAATATGAACAGAAACAGTACTTGCCTCCTGGTGATCTTCCTTGTTCTCTCTGCCTGCTTTACTTCCATCACATCCATTGCCTTTCCTGATTTCTTCCTCCTTTCAGTACAGTTTTCAAGACTCCCAGTACACTTATTTGAAATAATAGAAATATTGTTCTTTTGATCTGATCTTTGGGAAACTGAGAGCTTTCCTTTCTTGAGCGGCTTTTAAAATAAAAGCTTTTCCTTTCTGCTCAGCTGAAGTGTTAGGAGAGTATGATTGCTCAAAGAGCTCGCAAATGCTAAGCCATGGCTGCTCCCACGTTGTCCAACAGTGACACTCTGAGTCCATACGGTGAACTGCTTTTACTATTTCTATAATTCTACATGGAATTTTATCTCTTAAGTAGGGAATTGCTTGTAATACATGTTCACCTCTAAATGCAATCAGAAACAATTTTCTTCTCCATCACTTGTGTGCATCCTCTTCGCTTCCCAGTCCCTCACCATTCAGCATCATTGCTTTATTTTCTTTCTTTAAAAAGAAGTGGGGAAAAACCAGGAAAACAATAGGAATAGTAGAGAGGGGATGATTGTTGGTGAGGAGGGCTCATCAGATATAGAAGCTTTGTTTCCAGAGGCTTCTAAAGAAATTGTGTTCTTCTAGGTCATTTAAGGAGTGTAATTCCTTGTCAGGGTACACAAGGTTTGTCAATGTCTCCTTCACTGGATCAGGAGGCAGAGGGAAATACACTTGACATCCTCTCTGGCAGGAAATTCCACTTCTGTGCATGTTCAGGAACATCATTTCTGGTTCGAGGTTAGGACTGTATTACCTCTGTCCATTGACAGTTCCCACCAGCACCTCACACCTTTTCAAAGGTGATTTTTTTTACTTGAAATGGGGAAGAAATGGCAGGGAGGTTTAGCTAACGGTACTGATGAACCCCATTTTATGCTTGAAATTAATTCAAAGAAAACTGGGTCCTCGCTGAATTAAAGTGATTAAAAAAAGATGGGAGAACTTATATTTAAGATCTTCCCATAGGCCCTGGACTAAAGATAGCTGCACTCTTTATAAAAGAGATAACATGTAATACATTATTATGTTATTTGCTGTCTTTCATCCAGTTTAAACATAGCATTAATATCTCTATATTTTGCATAATTACATTTTAAAAGTTTCTTTAAAGGAATAAAATACTGAAAGACCAAACTAACCAATGTGCATTTGATTAATGTGATCAAAATATTTTACCACTTGTATTTACAATAATGTAATGCAACTATTTCTAGCACCATTTATTCCCATGTGTTCCCAATATTAAATCATTTCCAGTTTCTCTTTAACCGTCATACAATTTTGTGTGAATCAAAGCATTGCCACCCCACACGCTCCAGTGCAGTTTTGATTCTGCAATGAACGTACTTCCAGGACATTGTCACAAATGGTCACCCCTACAATATCTCCAAAGTTCAGCCCCTACCACTCACAGCTGTTTCACTAACTTGGCACAAACCATATAATGTTGTTTGGGGACATCTCTCTAACCAAAGACAGTTTTCTTGTGAGTTTCTTAATGGGGTCAGAAACACATCCCACAAATAAGTGTTGTCCAGCTTGGGATGTTTGGACATTGTCAAGCACTCTTCTTCTGACACCACAGACACATATATTTTCTGGGATTCAAAATTCTACCCCCACCATACATTGGAAATCTCACTGGGTTAGAAACACCCCACCCCCCCACCCCTTCCAAAGAATTAGTGTGTTGCTGTTTTTTTCCAACACTTGGTGAAGGTTCCAAGGTATAAGGAGCATAATGCATTCAATCTTACATACGATTGCTTGCATTTTTAATTTGCTTTAATTTGTATTAATCTATTCTGTTGTGATTTTAACTTTCTGTGTGCTTTAAATTATGGCTGTCAGTTTAAAAATATTATTTTTATTCATTTTTAATAATATAAAAGTTTAACAATGTAAAACATTTATATATTCTCAATCTAAAAAATACAAAAATACAGATTTCCATTGCTAAAACTGGACAATTCTCCCTCAGTTATAAGTCATAACTGTCCCAAAGATAATTAGGAAAGGGAGACTTTTGCAGATCCCATACCCATCACGGCTCTTACATGGCTTTAGGGCAAGATGTAAATTCCTCAGCTCTCAAGTCGCTTAACCCCCATCCGAGTTCCTAGGAGCTGACTGCTTCTTGGTCTCTTGACACAGAAAACAGCTTTTTCAAAGCACCAGAGATTAATCTCTTGTTCACTCTTTTCCCCCAAAATGAATATGGGAACCAAGACTTATGTCTGGCTATTATCAATCACCATGTAATACTCTCTGCGGGCAGACTGCCAACAAAAGATGTTCAATCCGCTATTTCCTTCCCCATAACACATAAAAAGCTCTCCACAAACTTCCCAATATCTAGTTTGATAATAAGGAGAATTTTGCCAATAACTTAAAAAATTGCAAACTTCTTGAAGCGTATACTATGTAGGATGTTTTTGTGTTTGTTCTTGCATATACTGTATATTCGTAAAGAGAGAACATTAAGATAGCTACATATTCAATTTTAGTCATGCTGCAAATAAACAAAGAAAGAAAGAGAACAATTTAGCATTGTCTCCACTAAAACATGCTTTGCTGTGGTCCCAGATCATTACCCTAAGTCAGCATGAAGATAGGCATCTAGATAATTCAGACTGAGGTTTTGACAATTTGCAGTTATCTCCCTCAACAACTGCTGGAAAATCCATCCCATTAGGCTGCTCTGCAGCAGTTAGCAGCTCAGTATTACTCCCTACCTACCTTCCTGGTAACATGGCATGAATTGTCTCGGATGCCAGTCTGATAACATCCACTGTTTACAATTAAACTCTCAAACAAGTGATAACACACCTAATTCCACACACACACACAAAATGCAATATAACTCACCATGCTGTCATTTTCCTTTTCAGAATTTAAATTACCTCCACTGACCATCAAAGAAATGTCAGAGCTGCCATTGCAAAGGATGTTCTCTGCTACTTGGACATTGGGCTGCAGGAATGTCAGCTCATTCCTCCTGGATTCAGAGGACAGACAGACCTGATAGGAATAAGGCAAAGTTCCATCCTCATAATTGGGTGGGAATATGGCACCAGCCTTTGAGTGGGGGTCAGGAATAAAGCACTGAAGGAAAGTGGGGTTCCTTGACCTTCGAAGCTTCATCAGAATGGTCAGAATCACCGTCACCAGGAACAGAAAAGACACCAAGGTCAAGGCCAATACCAAATAAAACTGTAGATCAGACTGATATTCTGAGTCATTTGGTTGGGAGTTCATTTCTGGAAGAGCCTCCTGGAAGTTCTCAGCAAACACCAGACTCAAAGTTGTGGTGGCTGAGAGAGGAGGATGCCCATTGTCCTTCACCAGAATGACCAGCCTCTGCTTCACTGCATCTCTCTCAAGTAAAGCTCGGACTGTGTGCACTTCTCCTGTGTGGGAGCCAATGCTGAAGAGTGAGGGCTCTGTGGCCTGCAGGAGATGGAAGGAGAGCCAGGCATTGTGTCCCGAATCAGAGTCCACGGCCACCACCTTCGTCACCAGATAACCCGACTCAGCTGACCGAGGCACCATCTCAAAGAAAGGTGAGCCCTCTGTTGATTGTGAGGGGTACAGGATCTGCGGAGCGTTATCATTTCGATCCAAAACACATACTGTCACTGTGGCACTGCTATTGAGTGGTGGAGAACCTCCATCTTGGGCCTTCACTTGAATCTGAAACTCCCTGAATTGCTCATAGTCAAAGGAGCGTTGGGCATAGATGATCCCAGTCTCAGAGTTAATGGAGACATAGGAGGAGAGAGGCAGGTCCTTGATGTTGCTGTGAAGGATGGAGTAAGTGATTCTGGCATTGCGATCCAGATCTGGGTCAGAGGCCTTGATGTGGAAAATTGAAGCTCCAGATGGGTTGTTTTCTGGAACGTAGGCAGTGTAGGAAGATTTTTCAAAGGCTGGTGGGTTATCATTGATATCTGAGATCTGTATTGATATGGTTTTGTGTGTGGAGAGTGGAGGTGTGCCTTTGTCTGTGGCTGTGATTGTAATATTATACTCGGGAGTCCTTTCTCGGTCAAGAGCACCATCTATGAGGAGCTTGAAGTAATTATCCGAGGATGAGACTATCAGGAAAGGTACAAGTTCCTTCAGGTGACAGGTGACTTCTCCGTTATCCCCAGAATCCCTGTCCTGAACTTTAATGAGAGCAATCACAGCTCCAGATGTGACACCTTCTGGAACTGGGCTGGACACGGATGTAAGGATCACATCTGGAGCATTGTCATTCTCATCAAGAACATCAATTTCTACTTTGCAATGTGCCGCCAATCCTCCTCCATCACTTGCCTGAATTATCATCACATAATATTGACTTTCTTCAAAATCAACACTTTCTATAAGTGCAATTGTTCCATCTCTGGGATCCAGATGAAACTTCTGCTTGGCTGTTTTCAGGATGTCACTGAAAGTATAAGTGATCTCAGCATTTGACCCTTCATCACTGTCAGATGCTTTGACTTGAAGCACAGAGGTTCCTTTGGGTGTACTCTCCTTCAGGCTCACTTTATAGATTGTCTGGGTGAAAACAGGAGCATTGTCATTAGCATCAATAACTCTTACCAATATTTTGACTGTTCCGGTTTTTGGAGGTTCTCCACCATCCATGGCTGTAAGGACCATGTGATGCATCTGTTCCTTTTCCCTGTCCAATTGTTTCTGCAATATTAGTTCTGCATATTTGCCACCATCATTGCCAGCTTGAATTTCTAGTTTGAAATATGAAGTTGAGCTCAATTGATAATTCTGGAGGGAGTTCATTCCGATATCATCATCTTCAGCATTTCCAAGAGCAAATCGAGTTCCCGGCAGAGTAGATTCACTCAATTTAAGCTCAATATTTTCATTCTGGAAATGTGGGGCATTATCATTGATGTCCTGGATAAAAATATTTACGTGGAAAATATTCAAAGGATTGTGTGCCACAACTTCCAATTTGAGGACACAAGTAGATGATTTACCACAAATCTCTTCCCGGTCTATCCTCTCATTCACATATAGGTTGCCATTTTGTTCATTCAAATCAAAGAATTGCTTTTCTGAAGAAATACCAAGCTTGCGCTTTGACAGCTCTCTGACATCCAACCCCAGATCTTTAACAAGGTTCCCCACAAAGGAGCCCTGCTCTGCTTCCTCTGGAACTGAATACTGAACCTTCTCAGACACTACCTGGCAGCAGAACACAGACCAGAATATGAACAGAAACAGTACTTGCCTCCTGGTGATCTTCCTTGTTCTCTCTGCCTGCTTTACTTCCATCACATCCATTGCATTTCCTGATTTCTTCCTTCTTTCAGTATAGTTTGCAAGACTCCCAGTACACTTAAGTGAGATAGCACCAATACTGTTCTTTTGATCTGATCTTTGGGAAACTGAGAGCTTTCCTTTCTTGAGCAGCTTTTAAAAGAAAAGCTTTTCCTTTCTGCTCCGCTGATGTGTTAAGAGAGAGAGAGACTGCTCCAAGAGCCTCACAAATGCTGAGCCATGGCTGCTCCCACGTTGTCCAACAGTGACACTCTGAGTACACATGGGGAACTGTATTTGCCATTTCAATAACGGTACATAGTATATAATTTCTAATGTAGAGAACTGCTTTTAATTTATCCCTTTACCATTGTTTTCAAGTTGTACCCCCCTCAATGGATTATTGATCAGACCTTATAGTTATTCACTCCATTAAGAACTCTTTTCAGTATGCAGGTCAATGAGACCAGAGTTCCAAATTTATTTCTTCCATGTTTAATGTGCATTAAAAAAATCTAAATAATATTAGGAAATTATCACAAGTGAATTTTTAATACATATTCCCGTCAGAGGTTCAGCTTGTGATAATTTTAGGTTGACCCACACAGTGATGTGTTTTCAGCCAGTACATTTAAACAAAAGATATTTGTGAATAGGAAAATAGGGATGGGCCTTATACTAGTTCATATTTATTTTCCATTTAGCCCTGTATTGTTTACTTCAACAGGCGGAGCCTTTCTCTACTACTGATTAGAGAGGTGCTAAGGCAACTTCCAGTGTAATATTTTAAAATATAGTTATATTTTGTTAAATCATGTGCTACTTTGCAATACCTTGGGCTTGAAAAAGAAATTATTACTGCATTTGTTTTGCAAGATATTTTTATATGATGCTCAGTGTGATCATCCAGTAATCTCCTATCAAGAAGAGATGATACATTTTCGCTAAAATTTGAGGGCAGTAGTTGTGGGTGAGGAAGATTTATTTCTACATCTTCTAAATTGGAAAGGTTTTCATAGGTAGACTAATGGTAATATCCAGTTGGTTCAATTCAAAAGCCATTCTTACTTTCTTTTTTTAGCTTTCCTTGAAATCCCCAACCTGAACAACTCAAGAGCTTTTTGAGAACATAAAAAGTATGCATTAGGAAAGTGCAGACCTGTCAATTTCAGTTCTCTCTGTTTCTCAGTTTTCCAATCTTAAATTCAGTTCTTTACATCTCTTCAGCAATTTGTAGTTTAAAAAGAAGTAACCTGGTGAAAATTAGGCAGAATACTATTTCCCAGGGAAAGCTCACGAGCTGGATTTTACCTGAGCTGTCAGCAAACAACTATTCTCTATAGTTGGTGGATGGACTATTGCAGGATATTTGCTCAAGGTGGGATGGCCACATCAATCATACCACTGTGTATTCACTTCTGTCCTCATGGAACACCTGTCATCCCATGATGACTGCTGTTCTACCATACATAGTTCTCTTCATACAAACAATCAGCAACACAGAGTGGGAGACGGTGCTGATTTCCCCCCTACATCATACACAAGAAGGGACATGTGAGACAAGTATTTTATGTATGATGCCTTCTTTAAGGAAATGTCCCCCTTTTTCAGAAGGCAAGAATTATGCAAATAAGCCCATGGCATGCATAGTCCTCACAATGGAGGATCTGCAATACACTTTTCCTTACGTTACGTTCATGTTGGAGAGGATGGGACAAAATCTTTTCATTGCAACTTTCATTACCAGCATAGACGATGTGCCCTTAAGATACCTAAGATGAATGTTGGATAAATCCATTGCCCTCTGCAACAATAATGAAAAGCAACTACTGTTAGCACTATTTTTGTCTGGTGTTCCAATAATCCCTAAATAATTCCCACTTGCTCTTAAACGTCAAACAATTTTGTGGGAATCCAAGCATCCTCCCAGAATACTTTTCATTGTCCAATTCACACATTAGTAGAACTACAGGATAGTCCTTCTAGGACATTGTCAGAAATGGTCACGCAAACAACTTCTCCAAATTTCAGCAAGTTGCCATTCATTGTTTTCCTTACGGGAACAAAAAAAACAACCCCACATGCCTCATAAAATGTCCCCCAAATGCATCAATTCTTGCTACTGTAGTGTGTTTACAACACCAACCATGACAGCATATTTTTAATAGAAAAATATAAGCCACATATCACCAAAGAGCACTGGAATCAAAACAGCTTACAGTCACATGACAAAGGAGTAAATAAACTTGCAGTCACATTTCCAGTGATGCACCCATTGTAGCAGTGTGGAGTTACCTAGAAGAACACAGCTTCTGCTGAAGCTGTTTTCATTCAAATTACAGGGAGAAGCAGTGGCGTAGCGTGGGTTGTCAGCACCCGGGGCAAGGCAAGTAATTTGCGCCCCCTAACCCGTGGATTTGCACCCCCTAACCATAACCCCCAGATGTTGCGCCCGGTGCGGCCGGCCCCCCCTGCACCCCCCACGCTATGCCACTGGGGAGAAGGCAACACATGACACCTTCTCTGGGGTTCAAAATTCTACCCCTACCTTACACTGGAAATCTCATTAAAGTAGAAAATACCCCCCCCCCCCAAATGCATTTGTGTGTTGCTGCTGTAGTTCAATAGCGGGTGAAGATTGCAAATTACAAGGAGCATTATGCAACCAATCTTACAATACAATTGCTTATAAATTTCTTCCCAGAGTCCCCTCACCATTGAATCTCCTCATTTTATCATGCTAAAATATACCAACAGCCAAAATAACTCAACCAATAAAAGAGTTAAGTAAATTATTACTTTTTAAAAAAGAAGTCTTGTAGCAATGAGAATCTCAGTATCAGCTTACTGGTGGGCAGTTGGGTATGAAGTGGAAAGAGGTTATTGGTTGAAAGATGGGAATGAACACTTATTTGTCATAGGATACTTGGCCCTAGTTTTCACCGAGGCAGATAACTACAACTTACCAGTAGCAAGGCAGGTGAGGGCTCACATTTATATACTTATTTATTGATACAGATTTTTTAAACCACCAACTATTTGGAAGAGTCATAAAAATATGAAACAAAAGCCAAATACAACATACTAAGTTAAAACAATTAAGAATGCATTAAATGAATCTAACAGGAACTCAAATGCTGAGGACTTGTTCAAAGCAGGGGGAGAGGAATATACCTCCACATGAAAATAGGATGATAGTTATCAGCCTAGCCTTCTCCCTATCTCCCATACATGATAGTTTTCAATATGTAGGGAACTATGTTTTTTATAGATGTCCACAAGGTTTTGTGAGCCTCCACCAGCAGTCCAAAATAAGAGACAAAGACAGATCATCTGATGCATCAAAATGAAGATTTGTTGAAAGAAGATACTTCACAGAAGTATCACATACCCAGTGATGACTAAAAGAAGGTGGACTGAAAGGAATAGAAAGAAGACTGACATAGTTCTGAATATAATGAGAAAGCAGAGGCAGGAGGGAAATATATTCTGATATTAACAAAATAAAAACATTGCTTATCTAAAATTGTTTGCTCACCTGGACTACGATTAAGCCTTCATTGTTCAAGTTTAAATCTTCACCAGGTAGGATAGGATCCTTTGCTTCACAAGCTTCTTTATTGTTCAGAGTATTGGAATAATGTGCCTTTCTAGAGTCTGTAGTGAGAGAAACCTCCTGGCAGTAGGAGTGCAGAAATGCTCGGACTCCGTCAATCCCCACAAACTGTGAGATAGGAGCACCACTGAAATTCACACTCCCCGATTCAAGTAGCTGAGAATTTCTCCATCTGTGCAACTTGATGGCCAGTAACACAAGGAGGAAGATGAGGAACAAGCAGGAGACAAAAGCCACTGCAAGGACCAGGTAGAAGGTGAGGTCAGACGGAGGCTCTACAGGAACTGAGATGCTGCTCAGGTCTGAGAGGATTGCAGGGATGGCGTCAGCCAGCACCACAGTCAGAGTGACTGAAGCAGAGAGAGGTGGCTGCCCATTGTCCTTGACTAAAACCACCAGGCTTTGCTTGAGGGCATCTTTATCCAGAAAGAAGCGGGCCGTCCTGATCTCTCCCGTGTGGAGCCCCAGAGTGAAGAGCCCTGGCTCGGTGGCCTTGATCAGCTGGTAGGAGAGCCAGGCATTCTGGCCAGAGTCCGCATCCACAGCCACCACCTTAGTGACCAGGTAGCCTGGCTCAGAGGAGCGAGGGGCCAGCTCTATCCCTGTGGAGCCGTCAGTGGGAGGGGAGGGGTACAGGATTTGGGGAGCATTGTCATTCTGGTCCAGGATGAAGAGAGTCACTGAGACGTTGGAGCTGAGTGGTGGAGAACCTCCATCCTGAGCCTTTACACGGAACCGAATGTCTCGAAACTCTTCATAATCAAAGGAGGTCAGAGCATATATAACCCCTGTCTCAGAGTTAATGGAGAGGTAGGAGGAGAGGCGGGAGTCACTTCTTTGGTCATCAGTGATGGAATATGTTATTCTGGCATTTTCTTCCCAGTCAAGATCATTTGCTCTTAAGGAAGAGACCATGGCTCCTCTTTGGTTATTCTCAACAAAATAGAAAGTATAGTCTGTTTTTTCAAAGAGGGGTGGGTTGTCATTTGTGTCTAAAACATGAAGTGTGATAACTGTGACTGTAGAAAGAGGGGGGACTCCATGGTCAGTAACAGTGACAGTAATATTGAAGACTGACACCTGTTCCCTGTCAAGGGCACCATCAGTCACCAAACTGTAAAAGTTATCCATGGACTTCTTTAGCTGAAAAGGGAGATTGCTAGGGATTGAACATGTGATTTCCCCATTGATTCCTGAATCTCGGTCTTGGACATTTAAAATGGCAATTACCGTTTGGGATGGTGAACTTTCAAGTATGGTGTTCGTGGCAAAGGTAACTGATAACTGAGGTGCATTGTCATTCAGATCCATAACAGATATCACAATTTTTGATCTGTCACTCAGCCTTCCTCCATCTTTAGCTTGTATCTCAAATGCATACAAAGATGATTCCTCATAATCAAGATTCCCAATAAGGATGATTTCCCCTGTTGTGGAATTTAACAGAAACATTTGGGAGTCGCGCTTTGTAATTTGTTGGAAAGAGTATTTAATGTCTCCATTGATTCCTTCATCCATATCAGTTGCTCTCACTGTCAAAAGTATGGACCACTTGGGAATATTCTCACTGACACTCACTTCATAGAGAGGTTGGCTGAAAACTGGTGCATTGTCATTTGCATCAATGACAACAATGTGGATTTGTAATGTGCCAGATCTGATGGGATCACCTCCATCAGTAGCTGTGAGAAGCAAATCGTAAGCTGATTGTTCCTCTCTGTCCAGTGACTTTTCCAACACAAGTTCAACAAGTCTGGCACCATTTTCTTCTGTTTGCACATGCAAAGCAAAATTGCTACTGCCTGTGAGTTGATAGCTCTGCACTGAATTTATCCCCCAATCTGGATCTTGAGCTTTGGGAAGAGAGATCTGGAATCCAGGCATAGATGCCTCACTGATTTCCAGCTCCTGTTCCCATAGAGGGAAGTGGGGAGCATTATCATTTATATCCGTAATTTCCACTTCAATTCCATAAAGCTTCAGTTTGCTTTCAACAAGAACCTGAAACTTCAACATACATTTCTCTGCGTCTCTGCAGATTTCCTCTCTATCTATTCTCTCAGATATCTGCAAATGGCCATTGTTGGCATTCAAAGAAAAGTACTGAATCATACCTACAGGGGAAACAATGCGGAGTCCATGGTTTGGGAGCAGCTTGCCATCCATTCCCAGGTCCTTTGCAACATTCCCCACAGAAGAGCCTTTGTGCATCTCTTCTGGAATGGAGTAGTGGATCTGCCCAGAAACTGCCTTCCAAGAAATCATCATGAAAAGGCACTGGAAGATTCCTTTTCTGCAGTTCCACAGCCTCTGAATTCCTTCCATCCTTGCAGCAGGTTAAAGACCCTTAGATTCTGGTTCAAGAGATGCTGTATCCAATTTTTTTCTAAGGAAAATGCACTTCCATTTCTTCTTTGCACTGACAAGCAGCTTGTTCCTTCAGATATTTTGTGCTTGTGTTTAACGGAAAGGCATCTTCGATTGGGCAGGATTTCACATTTCTGCTCCATTCTGGTCAACAGTGACACCCAGAGGTTCAAGCCCAAACTGCAAAAACTTCAGATATAGTTAGGATTACTATTCTTTTCCCTTAGAATTTACCCACTAAGGAGAAATAGGAGTGACGACTTTTGCTGCTGTAATCAAATTGAAAAGGAGCAGGAAAGACAAGTATGTTTAGAGTTCCTGCCCTACCCCATTACTGGAAATTCTGGAATAAATGTTATGGATCATTCTCAGCAATGTTTTCTGCTCGCTTTTCTAAGGGAATATTCAATAGATTTTTTTCTTGATGGAGAAGCAACACTAGTAAACCACCAGTACATCCTTGTTACCACTGGGACTTCACTCCTCTCAGCTCCTATTTGATCATTCACATCTCTAGGTTGTTCATCTTCAAACTGAATTTTTATGTCTAGGTACGTGTTACATAAGCCCTATTTGGGCATACACTGTCTGTACATGAGCAAACACCTGAGGAGAAATATGGAGTGCTTCTTAGTCCTTTCCTGTCCAGCATTTCATCTGTACACAATCTAGATCCCTCCATGAATTTGAGGACCAAGGTCTGAGGTGGGGAGCTTACTCTACTTGTAGGGGCCCCACACATGATTTAGAACTTTGCACCATCATGTTTTCTTTGCTTACACTAGAGGAGATTGTTCAAATAAGGCTGTACTGGGTAGGAGATGCACATCATGAATGCCCCAGTTCAAATCAAACTTCAATCATGAGCTCATTAGTTGTCCTTGGGAAGACTCCCTCCCTCCTCTCTCTGGTTGAGTTCACACAGCAGTTTCCTCCATTTCCCTTATGTTTCCCTAACTATTAATTTCTGCATTATATTCAAGTTTTCACATGGCATGAAATCCACTTCATTTCCATTTTATTTAATTGCAGGAAAAAATCCGTTTGCTGCTCCCTTAAACCGGAAAATAGCAGGAGTAAAGTGATGAAATTCAGGGCCGTATACGTGGGGGAATGAATACATGCACAGCTATGGGTGGAATAGTGGCAATGTTATCCAATGATGTTCATTGTTGCGTCACACCACGCACACTGGTGTGAATGAAATTTAGTGGAACATGATATATTGCTCATATATTGATATGCTGATATATTGGTCAAAAATATACACATAACACAACTGGTACTGCAGTGACAAAGGATCACTGGAAAACAGAATAGAAGCACTAGCGTTCTAGTCAGGAAAACTAATGCAATACTTGCCACATATAAATGCATCCTCTCTCCATCTCATCCACAACATGAGGAAAATAATGCTGATCTATCTTTCTGGGTTATTGAAGAGTTACAAGGGAATGTATATCAACCATTTTCTACACTAAAGTGCTCTATAAACACCAAGGATGACTGTACAGTGCAAAGAAGGCCATGTCCTCCTTAATTTATTGCTCATATTGTGCCTAGAAGAAAATAAAGCCAAGATGAATGCTATTAAAGCCAATTATTACTACTACACCACATCACATTACAGAGATAAAAAGAAGCAGGAAGAGATTGGTGGCACACGCAATGGGGTGGAGCTGTGGAGCCACCCTCCAACACTAGTGTTGATGCTGGGACTCACCTGGTCAGGGCTGGGCTGACACAACTGTGTGGTTGGGGCTGTGCAGGTGCACCAGCAGCAGTGCTAAATGTTCCCACAGTTAAAAGCACATGACTCCAGCCTCACTGCTGCCCCATCCAGGTAGGCAACAGTGTATGGGGGTGGGGTGGATTCACCAGCTGTCCACCACCATTCATGTCACTACTGCAGGTGGGTAACTTTCAATGGCAGCTTATGTGCTCATGTGTGACAATAAGTTGTCAAGCTCAGAACAAGCATTATTAAAAACTAGCATGTGATGACCTGTTAAACCTCCAGTCATCTTTCTTGGAGAGCTTGATGCTCTTCTGCTTCTTGTTCTACAAAATCAGCAGGACTACTAAAACTGCTATACTGAATTTGCTGAATGCTTTCCCCCAGAAGACAGAAAATCAAGCATCCGATCCACGAAGCAATGCCATAAAAGTTTCTTTCAAAATTAGTCTTCATCTTTCACTACAGAATATGCACTGGCAACAAACATTTTGACACATTAGGCACAATCCAGCATTAATGTATATGAAGCAGCAAACACAGGGGTGTGCAGCTGTATGTCCTTGCCAGATTGCCTTTCCATGGGAAAGCATTCCAAGCCAAAGAGGTGAGAGGGCATCTAACATTGTTATGACTCAATAGCCATTTGTCACCTATGTTACTACATTATGGAAGCATGACTGGAGATGGTATAGGTGGAAATACTAGCCACATGCACACTCAGCTACATACATACTGTTGGCCACAACTGTTCCAACTGGTCATAATTTCTAATCATACATTGCAAATGCTCTTAGCTGTTCTGACTGTTAAGGAAAGGAGGAAAGAGATTTTGGGTTCATGATGCACACATATTAGGGTCGGCATATAGGTCAATACAGGGACCACTGTTTTTCCCTATTGCTCATTGCCTGTGTTTTGTCTTTCTAGTATATGGTTTTTGGAGGTGGGGAATTGATGCATTTTATATATTTATTTATTTAAAATAATTATATAGTCCCTGTCCCACACTCAAAGAGTACCTAGGTTGTGTATAATATTAATTTAAGTCCATATAAGCACTATTTCAATGCAATAAAATGCATAATAAAGTACAGTATATAATACTGTTGTCAGGAACTTAATGGAGTTGAACACTAATGGCCAGCAAATACTTGGTCACATAGATACGTCTTTAAATGTTGATGAAAACACTGATCCGTACATTACTACTGAATTCAAAAGGGCAGACTGTTCCACCACAGAGAATGCCATCCTCATGGTTGCCAGAACATGTACTGATGTAGGTAATGAGACCACCAGGAATGTCTCCACTGAAGATCTTGGTGAACAGATGAATTGATATGAGAACAATCATTATCTTGAAAAATCTTGTGCTAAGTTGTTTTAGAAAGGATGAGGTAAAATGTTGGAGAATTTAGGAGTGCTTCATTCATCTTTTGTGATATATCGGGACAGTTTCCTTTGGGAGGTTGTGGACTCCCCTTCCTTGGAGGTTTTTTTTAGCAGAGGTTGGATGGCCATCTGCCATGGATGCTCTAGCTGAGATTCCTGCATTACAGGGGGTTGGACCAGATGACCCTTGGGTCCCTTGCAACTCTATGATTCCATGAGAGACAGACTACTTGCTCCACTCATTGATCAGATACAGGCTGTACACGAGCTCTATTCATTCTGCAACCAGCATGCAGTCACAGGACCTGAGGGGTGTTTTACAACTGACAGCTTCCATCAATGCTTCACCATATCATACACTGTGCTTTTCCAATCAGACCCAACTGTATAGGAGTTTTAATTTGTTTTAATCTATTCTGTTGTGATTTAAACTTTCTGTGTGCTTTAAATTATGGTTGTCATTTTTAAATATTGTTTTCATTCATTTTTAATAATATAACAGTTTAACAATGTAGAACATTTATATACTCTCAATCTGAAAAATACAAAAACACAGATCTCCATTGTTCGTTTAAAACTTTCTTGTCTCAAACCACAAAATAGGCATTTTGTTCTGCCTTCAAACCTTTAATGTTCAATTTCCCTTCCCTTCTTCTTGAAGCCAAAAAGCAGCTCACACACTGAATGTGAATTATCATCAGCTGATGGACAAATCTCCCTCAGTTATAAATTATAACTGTCCCAAAAATAATTAACAAAGGGAGGCTTTTGCAGATCCCATACCCATCACGGCTCTTTCATGGCTTTGGGGCAAGATGTAAATTCCTCAGCTCTCAAGTCGCTTAACCCCCATCTGAGTTCCTAGGAGCTGACTGCTTCTTGGTCTCTTGACAGTAGAAAACAGCTTTTTCAAAGCACCAGAGATTAATCTCTTGTTCACTCTTTTTTCCAAAATGATATGGGAACCAAGACTTATGTCTGGCTATCATCAATCACCATGTAATTATCCCTGCTGGCAGACCGCCAACAAAAGATGTTCAATCTGCTATTTCCTTCCCCATAACACATAAAAAACTCCCCACAAACTTCCTAATATTTAGTTTAATAATAAGGAGAAGTTGTCCTATAAATAGAATATTTTCAAACTTCTTGAAGAATATACAACGCAATATTTTTTGATGTCTGTTTTTCTGGGGGTTTTTAAGACAGAACATTAAAATAGCTACATATTCAATTTTAGTCATACTACGAAGGAAGGAAGGAAGGAAGGAAGGAAGGAAGGAAGGAAGGAAGGATAAGCACTGTCTCCACTCAAACATGCTATGCCATCCTGTGGTCCGAGATTCTCACCCTAAGTCAGCATGCAAATATGCATCTGCATAATTCTAACTGAAGCTCCCCCCAACCTGCAATTTTGCCCTTCAACAACTGCTAGAAGGCCCATTCCATTAGCTTCATCTGCAGCAGTAGCAGCTCAGTACTACCCCCTACCAACTTCCCTGGTGACATGGCATGAATTGTCTGGAGTGCCAGTTTGATAACATCCACTGTTTACAAATAAACTCTCAAACAATTGATAACACCAAATTCCCTATAAAGAACATGAAATATGACTCACCGTGCTGTCATTTTCCTTTTCAGAAATTAAATTGCCTCCACTGACCATCAAAGAAATGTCAGAGTTGCCATTGCAAAGGATGTTCTCTGCTATTTGGACAGTGGGCTGCAGGAATGTCAACTCATTCCTCCTGGATTCAGAGGACAGACAGACCTGGTAGGAATAAGGCAAAGTTCCGTCCTCATAATTAGGTGGGAATATGGCACCAGCCTTTGAGTGAGGGTCAGGAATAAAGCACTGAAGGAAAGTGGGGTTTCTTGACCTTCGAAGCTTCATCAGAATGGTCAGAATCACCGTCACCAAGAACAGAAAGGACACCAAGGTCAAGGCCAATACCAAATAAAACTGTAGATCAGACTGATACTCTGAGTCATTTGGTTGGGAGTTCATTTCTGGAAGAGCCTCCTGGAAGTTCTCAGCAAACACCAGGCTCAAAGTTGTGGTGGCTGAGAGAGGAGGATGCCCATTGTCCTTCACCAGGATGACCAGCCTCTGCTTCACTGCATCTCTCTCAAGTAATGCTCGGACTGTTTGCACCTCTCCTGTGTGGGAGCCAATGCTGAAGAGTGAGGGCTCTGTGGCCTGCAGGAGATGGAAGGAGAGCCAGGCATTGTGTCCCGAATCAGAGTCCACGGCCACCACCTTCGTCACCAGATAACCTGACTCAGCTGACCGAGGCACCATCTCAAAGAAAGGTGAGCCCTCTGTTGATTGTGAGGGGTACAGGATCTGCGGAGCGTTATCATTTCGATCCAAAACACATACTGTCACTGTGGCACTGCTATTGAGTGGTGGAGAACCTCCATCTTGGGCCTTCACTTGAATCTGAAACTCCCTGAATTGCTCATAGTCAAAGGAGCGTTGGGCATAGATGATCCCGGTCTCAGAGTTAATGGAGACATAGGAGGAAAGAGGCAGGTCCTTGATGTTGCTGTTAAGGATGGAGTAAGTGATTCTGGCATTGCGATCCAGATCTGGATCAGAGGCCTTGACGTGGAAAATTGAGGCTCCAGATGGGTTGTTCTCTGGAACGTAGGCAGTGTAGGAAGATTTGTCAAAGGCTGGTGGGTTATCATTGATATCTGAGATCTGTATGTATATGGATTTGTGTGTGGAGAGTGGAGGGGTGCCTTTGTCTGTTGCTGTGATTGTAATATTATAGTCGGGAGTCCTTTCTCTGTCAAGGGCACCATCTATGAGGAGCTTGAAGTAATTACTTGAAGATGATACTATCAGGAAAGGTACAAGTTCCTTCAGGTGACAGGTGACATCTCCATTATCCCCAGAATCCCTGTCCTGAACTTTAATGAGAGCAATTACAGCTCCAGATGTGACATCTTCCGGAACTGGGCTGGACACGGATGTAAGGATCATATCTGGAGCATTGTCGTTCTCATCAAGAACCTCAATCTCCACATTGCAATGTGCCGCCAAGCCTCCTCCATCACTTGCCTGAATTATCATCGCATATTTTTGCCTGTCCTCAAAATCAACACTTTCTATGAGTGTGATTGTTCCATCTCTGGGATCTAGATGAAACTTCTGCTTGGCTGTTTTTGGGATGTCACTGAAAGTGTAAGTGATCTCAGCATTTGACCCTTCGTCACTGTCAGATGCTTTGACTTGAAGCACAGAGGTTCCTTTGGGTGCACTCTCCTTCAGGCTCACTTTATAGATTGTCTGGGTGAAAACAGGGGCATTGTCATTATTATCAATAACTGCAACCAATATTTTGGCTGTTCCAGTTTTTGGAGGTTCTCCACCATCCATGGCTGTAAGGACCATGTTATGCATTTGTTCCTTTTCCCTGTCCAGTTGTTTCTGCAATACTAATTCTGCATACTTTCCGCCATCATTGCTGTTTTGAATTTCTAGTTTGAAAAATGGAGTTGAGCTCAACTGATAATTCTGGAGGGAGTTCATTCCGATATCATCATCTTCAGCATTTCCAAGAGCAAATCGAGTTCCTGGCAGAGTAGACTCACTCAATTTAAGCTCAATATTTTCATTCTGGAAATGTGGCGCATTGTCATTAATGTCCTGGATTAAAATATTTACATGGAAAATATTCAAAGGATTGTGTGCCACAACTTCTAATTCGAGGACACAAGTGGATGATTCCCCACAAATCTCTTCCCGGTCTATCCTCTCATTCACATACAGGTTGCCATTTTGTTCATTCAGATCAAAGAATTGCTTTTCTGAAGAAATACCAAGCTTGCGCTTTGACAGCTCTCTGACATCCAACCCCAGATCTTTAGCAAGGTTTCCCACAAAGGAGCCCTGCTCTGCTTCCTCTGGAACTGAATATTGAACCTGCTCAGACCCCACCTGGCAGAAGAACACAGACCAGAATATGAACAGAAACAGTACTTGCCTCCTGATGATCTTCCTTGTTCTCTCTGCCTGCTTTATTTCCATAACATCCATTGTTGTTTCTGATTTCCTCCTTCTTTCACTTCAGTTTTCAAGACTCCCAGTACACTTATTTGAGATAACAGAAATATTGTTCTTTTGAGTTGATCTTTGGGAAACTGAGAGCTTTCCTTTTTCGAGCGGCTTTTAAAATAAAAGCTTTTCCTTTCTGCTCAGCTGAAGTCTTAAGAGAGTATGATTGCTCCAAGAGTCTCAGAAATGCTGAGCCATGGCTGCTCCCACGTTGTCCAACAGTGACACTCTGAGTCCACATGGGGAACTGCTTTTACTATTTCTATAATTCTACATAGAATTTTTCTCTAAGGTAGGGAATAGCTTGTAATACAAGTTCACCTTTAAATGCAATCAGAAACAAATTTCTTCTCCATCACTTGTGTGCACCCTCTTCGCTTCCCAGTCCCTCACCATTCAGCATCATTGCTTCATTTTCTTTCTTTAAAAATAAGTGAAGAAAAACCAAGAAAAACCATAGGAATAGTAGAGAGGGTATGCTTGTTGGTGAGGAGGGCTCATCAGATATAGAAGCTTTGTTTCCAGAGGCTTCTAAAGAAATTGTGGTCTTCTGGATCATTTAGGGAGTGTAATTCCTTGTCAGGGTACACAGGGTTTGTCAATGTCTCCTTCATTGGATCAGGAGGCAGAGGGAACTACACTTTACATGCTCTCTGGCAGGAAATTCCAGTTCTGTGCATCATTTCTGGTTCAAGGTTAGGACTTTTCTACCTCTGCCCATTGACAGTTAATACTAGCACCCCACACAAAGGTGATTTTTTTTTTTACTTAAAAAGGGGAAGAAATGGCAGGGAGGTTTAGCTAACGGTACTGATGAACCCCATTTTATGTTTGAAATTAAATCAAAGAAAACTGGGTCCTTGCTGAATTAAAGTGATTAAAAAAGATGGGAGAACTTATATTTAAAATCTTCCCATAGGACCTGGACTAAAGCTAGCTGCACTCTTTATAAAAGAGATAACACGTAAAAAATTAGTATGTTATTTGCTATCTGTCTTTCATCCAGTTTAAACATAGCATTAATATCTCTATACTTTTGCATTCTGTTTAAATAGTTTCTGCAAAGAAATAAAATACTGAAAGACCAAACTAACCAATGTGCATTTGATTAATGTGATCAAAATATTTTACCACTTGTATTTACAATAATGTAATGCAACTATTCCAAGCACCATTTCCCCCACAATGTTCCTAAGTAATAAATCATTTCCAGTTTCTCTCATACAATTTTGTGTGAATCAAAGCATCCCCACCCCCTCTCCAGTGTAGTTTTCATTCTGCAATAGATGGACTTCCAGGACATTGTCACAAATGGTCACCCCAACAATATCTCCAAAGTTCAGCCCCTACCAGTTACATCTGTGTCAATAACTTGGCACAAACCATATAATGTTGTTTGGGGACATCTCTCTATCCCAGGACTGTTTTCTTGTGAGTTTCTTAATGGGGTCAGAAACACATCCTACAAATAAGTGTTTTCCGGCTTGGGATTTTTGGACACTCAAGCACTCTTCTTCTGACACCACAGACACATATATTTTCTGGGATTCAAAATTCTACCCTCACCTTATATTGGAAATCTCATTGGGGTAGAACCCCCCCCCCAAAAAAAGTTAGTGTGTTGCTGTTGTTTTCTGACACAGGGTGAAGGTTCCAAGTTATAAGGAGCATAATGCAACCAATCTTATATACAATTGCTTGCATTTTTTCTTTTTTATTCCCAGAGTCCCCTCCTCAATTAAGTCTCCTTATCTTATCATTCTATTTTTTTTATAATATATTTATTGAAATTTTCAAAAAAAAAAAAAAGAAAGACAAAAAAGAGAAAAGAGAGAAAAAAGAAGAAGAAAAAGGAACAATTAAAAAAGTTTACATTGCTTACTTTCCATAACCAATTTCCTGGACTTCCCCACACCTGCCCTTCTTGTATTCCATTTCCAATTTTTAGCTCAGCAAATTCTTGTCCCCACACTTTACCTTATTTTCTCTAATTCATTTTAATTAACCAATTTTAACTTATAAACCTCAATCTTTATATATCAATACTTATTCTTAAAAAACTTTTCCTAAATTCGCCCCATCAATTTAATTAACCCATTTTAACTTAAAAACCTCAATCTTTATACGTCAACACTTATTCTTAACAATCTTTTTCTAAGGTCGGCCCCAATTCCCTTCCCCGAAATCCCCATTTTATGTTAGTGGCAAAACCAACTTAATTAAAACAAAATATATTTATACACCCTTTGGATTCCCAAAGCCCCACCACCCCCTTTCCCGGATTCGAACCCCAACCAAAGTCCATCAGTCCATCTGCAGTCAGCCTGGCGACCTCACGTCTGAGGTGCTCAACTCTCTCTCAGTTTCTCTCTGCCGGTTTTTTTGATAGTCCTTTATTTTAAATTCCGAATCTCGAAGAAGCTCTGTTCCAATAAGGTCCATATTTCTTCCAGCCAGACCTCCATATTTAACAATGGAGCCAAGATCTTGTTTCTTACTTCTCATAGGTCCAAATGTCCCAAAGGCTCCAATTTCCACATTAGCCAAGTTTGTATTCCATATGTCTTCAGATCTCCATATAAGGAGATCTCTCCAATTTCCATTCTTCAATTCAAACCAAATTTTCATCATCCTGTTCTTATTTTCCTTTGTATCCATCTTAACAGGCCTCTGGCTCTCCTTAATCATCTGCGACATCATAGCTCCTCCTTCTTTTTCCTTCAGATCATCATGTTCCTCTTTAATCACATTCTCAGATGTCTCAAATTTCTTTTCTTGTTTGGCTGTAAGGATTTTTAGATCAACAACAGCGCTTCCCTGTTCATCTGCAGGAACTTGAATCATGTCCCTTCCAGGCTCAGCAACTTTATTTACTGTTCCCTTCAGTATTGTGACGTTTATAGTCAAAACATGTTCCTGCAGTTTTCCCAGGAGAGAGAAGGTCTTCTCCAGTTCAGCCAGTATTTTTCCACTTACAGCCATTTTTGTAATGTCCTGAACCCCCTCTAGAGGGATTCTAGTTTCTTAATGTCTTCCAATTCCCACCCAAAAGCCAAGTTAGCCTTTTCTTCTTTATTTTAACAATTTGTTACCAAATTGTAGCGAATATAACCAGCAAAGTCAGCAAAAACAAAGTTTCCCTTTTCTTCCAACTTTGACAGCTAGTTTGACAGCTGTCACAGTCTTTATGCCTCTTCTGCAGGCTCTCTCACCGATCGCTCCAGGGTCTTGGGGGAGGGGTGAATTCCGTTCTCAATGTTAGCTCTTATCCTCCAGCACAATCACTTAAATTGCCCCAACGTAAAGTTAATTGCTTTTCTCCACAAAGAAGAAAGGTATTCTCACAACCTTAGTAATAAAATCCTTGCTTTACGATGTTTACAAGGCGGGTAGGCGGACTTCCTCTTAGCACCTTACCCGATCGTGCCTAATTCCCAAAGAAAATTTCCCTTTTAAGTCCAATTACCGTGTTACTCACGGGTCGTTACTTTTAATCCAAATGTTCAGAGGAAGAAGTTAGCGCTCTCCGTCCATGGCATGCGGCTTCACTCAGCAGGGGAAGCAGTCGACTCACAGCACCACGCCGCTCTCCGTCCCCCGTTCCAGAGCCTTTAAAAAGGCTCCTTTGCGGGTCGGGGGGGCGCAAATGGTGCCCGCCGAGTCACCAGGTCCACAGGCTTCAGCGCCTGTGGTTTCTAAGGGTCCCCGCGTCGCCGCCGCGGCAGAACCCGACCCCTGTTGAGCCGATTCCCTCCGGAGCTCGGAGGGAATCCGCCATTAGACGATGGCGCCAACCCGGAAGTCCCTTATCTTATCATTCTAAAATATACAAACATCAATAATATCTCAGTCAACAAAAGTAAGTAAAACCATAACTGCTTTTGGAAAATGACATAACAAGCCTTTTGGCAATGGGAATATCAATATCAGCTTTCTGGAGGGAGTGTAGTGGAAAGGGGTTACTTACTATCAGAGAAATCCCTATGAAGTACCATGGGCATGCAAACAAGTTCACCAAAGTTACTTGCTGACTAGATGTTTGACTATCCTATCTGTCTGTCCATGCAGACCACAGTAGCTATTTGTAGTGTACAAGCTGCTTGAAAGAAAAATAAAAATGAATCAGTTTCCTTCCACTTTAAGAGCTTGTCTGCCTGAATGACTGGAGTGGACACTGACTTGTCATAGTCCACTAGTTTCTAACCTATGCAGTAAACCTATGTCTTGCCAGTACCAAGATAGGTGGCTGCTCACATTTATATACTCATTTATTGATATACTAGCTGTCTATCCATCCATCCCAACGTTTGGAAATGTCATGCAGAAATGAGATAAAAACAAAATACAACAGAATGCACCAAATCCATCCGTAAATTAAACAAGAACCCACATACTGAAGTCTTGATCAATACTGGTTGGGAAATACACTTCCACATAAAAACTAGGTGAGAGGAATAAAATTAGGCTAATAACTGTCTCCCAGGCATGATTGTTTGCAACATGTAGGGAACTATGTTTTCTTATAGAGCATTCTGTTTTTTGAGCCCCCACCAGCAGTCCGAAGTAACACAAATGAGGCAAAGATTGGTCATCTGACGCATCAAGATAAAAATTTGATGAAAGAAGATACTTCACAGAAGAATCACATACACAGTGATGACTAAAAGAAGGAAGAGCTGAACGGAATAAAAAGAAGACTGACATAGTTCTGTATATAATGAGAAAGCAGAGGCAAATGGGAAATATATTCTGATATTAATAAAACAACAAAAAAAGCATGCTAATCTAAAATTGTTTGCTCACCTGGACTACGATTAAGCCTTCATTGTTCAAGTTTAAATCTTCACCAGGTAGGATTGGATCCTTTGCCTCACAAGCTTCTTTATTGCTCAGAGTATTGGAATAATTTGCCTTTCTAGAGTCTGTAGTGAGAGAAACCTCCTGGCAGTAGGAGTGCAGAAATGCTCGGACTCCGTCAATCCCCACAAACTGTGAGATAGGAGCACCACTGAAATTCACACTCCCCGTCTCAAGCAGCTGAGAATTTCTCCACCTGTGCAACTTGATGGCCAGTAATACAAGGAGGAAAGTGAAGAACAAGCAGGAGACAAAAGCCACTGCAAGGACCAGGTAGAAGGTGAGGTCAGACGGAGGCTCTACAGGAACTGAGATGCTGCTCAAATCTGAGAGGACTGCAGGGATGGCGTCAGCCAGCACCACAGTCAGAGTGGCTGAAGCAGAGAGAGGTGGCTGCCCATTGTCCTTCACTAAAACCACCAGGCTTTGCTTGAGGGCATCTTTCTCCAGAAAGAAGCGGGCTGTCCTGATCTCTCCCGTGTGGAGCCCCAGAGTGAAGAGCCCTGGCTCAGTGGCCTTGATCAGCTGGTAGGAGAGCCAGGCATTCTGGCCAGAGTCTGCATCCACGGCCACCACCTTAGTGACCAGGTAGCCTGGCTCAGAGGAGCGAGGGGCCAGCTCTATCCCCGTGGAGCCGTCAGTGGGAGGGGAGGGATATAGGATTTGGGGAGCATTGTCATTCTGGTCCAGGATGAAGAGAGTCACTGAGACATTGGAGCTGAGTGGTGGAGAACCTCCGTCCTGGGCCTTTACATGGAACTGAATGTCTCGAAACTCTTCATAATCAAAGGAGGTCAGAGCATATATAACCCCCGTCTCAGAGTTAATGGAGAGGTAGGAGGAGAGGCGGGAGTCACTTCCTTGGTCATCAGTGATGGAATATGTTAGTCTGGCATTTTCTTCCCAGTCTGGATCACTTGCTTTCAGGGAAAAGACTGAGGCTCCTCTTGGATTATTTTCTAGAAGATAAGAGGTGTAGGCTGACTGCAAAAAGAATGGGGGGTTGTCATTTGTGTCTAACAGCTGCAGTGAAATAATTGCAGAGGTTGATAATGTCGGAGTCCCATTATCAGTTGCTGTAATAGGGATATCATAGGTCGCCACTTGTTCCCTGTCAAGGGCTCTGTCTGTCACTAAAGTGTAAAAATTGTCCATTGTTTTTTTAAGTTGAAAAGGAAGGCTATTGGGAATTGAGCATATAACCTCCCCATTGACTCCTGAATCTTTGTCTTGGACATTTAAAATGGCAATGACAGTTCCAGTTGGTGTGTTCTCAGACACAGAGTTGAGAACAAAAGTTATTGCTATTTCGGGTGCATTATCATTTAAGTCTTTTACAAAGATAACAACCTTTGATCTGTTACTTAGACCACCACCATCAATGGCTTGCACCTCAAATTCATATAAAGATGATATTTCAAAATCAAGGCTTCCTGCAAGGGTAATGTCTCCTGTTGTTGAATTCAGTAGAAACATTTTAGAATTTTTCTCTGTGTTTTTTTCAAAGGAGTATTTTACCTCTCCATTGGTTCCTTCATCTATATCGGTGGCTCTCACTGTGCACACTATCGACCCTTTAGGAATATTTTCATTCATGCTTGCTTCAAAGATCTGTTGCGTGAAAATCGGTGCATTGTCATTTGCATCTAGAACAATCACATGGATTTGAGCAGTACCAGATCTCACTGGATCACCCCCATCAGTAGCTGTGAAGATGAGATCATAAACTGGTTGCTCTTCCCTGTCCAGAAGTTTCTCCAGCACCAGCTCAGCATGTCTTGCCCCATTTTCTCCTGTCTGCACATGCAGAGAAAAATGGCTACTGCCTGCAAGTTGATAATCTTGTATAGAATTTATCCCTAGATCTGGATCCTGAGCTTTGGGTAGAAGAAACCTGTCTCTGAGTGTTGATGTCTCACTGATTTTCATTTTCCATTCCTTTGGTAGAAACCAGGGTGCATTGTCATTTATATCTGTAATTTCCACTTCAATACCATAAAGTTTTAATTTACTTTCAATAAAAACCTGCAACTTCAATATGCATTTGTCTGTCTCTCCACAGATTTCCTCTCTATCTATTCTCTCAGAAATCTGTAAATGGCCATTGTTGACATTCAAAGCAAAATACTGAACCATACCTACACTGGAAACAATGCGGAGTCCATGGTCTGAAAGCTGCTTCCCATCCATTCCCAGGTCCTTTGCAACATTCCCCACAAAAGAGCCTTTCTGCATCTCCTCAGGAATGGAATAGCGGATCTGCCCGGAAACTGCCTTCCAGATAGTCACCATGGCAAAGCATTGAAGGATTCCTTTTCTGCAACTCCCGAGTCTCTGGGTTTCTTCCATGATTTTGTACCAGGATAAAAAATGCTGGTTCTCTTCAAAAGCTCTAATGATTGGTTTCTGGTGTTCCCTTTGTTCTGCTCCTAGTTCCAGTTCAAAATAGCCAAATTGTTTCTAAGCAAAACTTACTTCAGTTTTGCTTTCTGTACTGTCATGTTCAGCCTTGCCTCAGTTATTGTGTGCTGCACTGTAATAGCTAAGGTTGTGAGGCTAGATCTTTTACTTTTTTTCCTTATTGGTGAACAGCGACACCATGAGGCTCAATACAAAACTGCAGAAGCCTTATTTTGGAATCCTAAATACTATACATTTTCTTCCATAACTCCTTCTATTCTTTATGGTATTATCAGGATATTTCAATTGACTGGTCATTTTGTTCAACACATTAATAGATATTTAGCTCATAAAAGCCAGTTTTGTCCTTAAAAAACCCACAATAGGCACTTTTTCCTCAGGTGTTTTCAAGTTTACTCCCATTCTTAGTTGTACCTGAATACTGAATATTATAGGCATATAACCAAGGATCTGGCAGGTGATTATACTATGATATATACAATCCAGCTCTGCTCATTTATGTATGCTGGTCTGTCATGAGCACCTTTCTACTCATTCTTCCCTCCCTCTCCCAACCATTTCCTTCTCCAACCCTATATTTTCTGAGCGCTTCAATTCTTTATTTGACTGTGTTTTTTGTCCACAAAGCCAGCTCTCTCAATAGTGGCCTTCACATGCAGCTACATCTGTGTGATTTTTCCCCATGATATGACTTGCTTGGGGGCTGCCTATGATTGATAGAACCATGTTTGCATATTGTGTGTGCAAAATTCATGGACTTCCCTGTCCACGTGGTTTTGTCTTTCACAGGTAGCTCTTAGATGCAGGGGATTGCATCACAGAAAGTCTGCTTCCACGGGGCTGTGCTTGAAAAGCAATCATGCACCCTCTTTCCTCTCCATCTTTCTCTGCCTTCAGTAATCCCATGTGTCCAGCTTCTCTTTCTTCAGTTCCCATTTGATAATTCCTCAGGCTCTTAGGCTGACTAACTTTAAGATGAGAAGTTTCCATTAAATCCAGTAAGTAGAACTGCAGAGCCTTTTCAGTGAAAACCAATAATCAGAACAAGATTAATGGAACTAGAATGTCCAAGAACTAAGACTTGCACCCTGCCCATCATGAGGATAGCTATTCATTCAAGTACCATAATAATCTGAAACTGCTGTTTTGAAACAAGAGATGTATTGAGGGTATCAAGAAGGCATTTTTGTTTTCACACCATTACATTCTGAGATAGCAGATTTGAATCTTTTAAGTCTCCATTGTGGGGAAAAGAATTTCAATAATCTATCCCAGATACTTCCAGTTTGCTGCTGTATTCCATTATCCTCTTATGACTTTATCAATGACAGCTCTCCTTTTGGAGGCTTGGTTGTTCTCTGAAGTCAACTCAATTTGACTTTGGCCATCAACTCAGTCACTTCTTTGATTTATAGCTAACCAACAATATTCTCAAATGAACATATCCCACATCATGGCCACTGGGAGGTTTGGCTACAACTATCTGAAATCCCACCCCTGATTCCATAAGCACCCATAACTAGAAATGTGGTAACTTTACTGTGTAGTTGGAGGCTACAAGTATTCAGATGGCCTCTCATGAGGTATGCTTTTAAGTAGGCACCATGTAGAAGGTAAGATAATAAACACCAGTGTCTCTTCTACTTCCTGCTGAAGTGGGGACCTGAAACATCAGAAACAGAAGCCTAGCTGGATGCCATTTGAGTTGTGGTGAAAGCTGGCGAAGCACAAGAAAACCAAGTGACTCAGAAGGCTTTTAAATAGCATGCCTCTTGCTTGGGAGCTGCTTTCCTCCAAACAGTCTCCATGCAGCTGGGGAGTAATGAGTGAGCTGATCACGCAGGTCCTACCCACATAAACTGAACACACTCCTCTTGCATAAACTCAGCCTACATGGCTTCTCACTTAGATCCCAACTGCATAGGGTCTACTCATAGAAAGCAGCTCCCTCATGCCTAATAATAGCTAATAATACTTGGATCATGACTGGATGCAGAAAGGGGACATTTTTAACAAAACAACTTTCAATAGAGATAAATTTAAATCTCTGCGTTAGGTAGGAAGAATCAGGTGCACAAATCTAGGATGGGTGATACCTGGCTTGACAGTTGTACACGTGAAAAGGATCTAGGGCTTTAGCCGACAACAAGGTAAACATGAGCCAGCAGTGCAATGCAATAGCTAGAAAGGCTAATGCAGTTCTAGTTCACATTGACAGAAATACTGGGTCCAGCTTGTGAGAAGTAATGGAATATCTATATCCTGCTTTGGTAAGACAACCTCACCCGGAGTACTGTGCCCATTTCCATGCACCACAGTTTAAGAAGAATATTGGCAAACTGGAATGTGTCCAAAATGGGGAAACAAAAAAAGAATTCAAATTGCAAGAAAAAGTATTTAGACTATTAGGAAGAACCTTTTTCAGGCATGAGCTGCTTGAAAGTGGATCAGACTGCATCCATTAAGTTGTGTACTCTTCTTCATTAGAAGTTCTAAACAGAGATTATCAGCAATGGTGAATTTCCTGCATTGGCAGATGGTTGGACTAGATGATTACTGAGGTCACTTTCAACTCTATAATTCTAATATTTGAAGTGAGAACACATGTGTCTCCACTATGATAAAATGCAAGAATTTCACCTGCTAGAATCATCCATCATTCCATGATCCTTGTGCCTAGCCCTGCTTTGCATATTATACAGGAAGGAATAAATGTCACTCACACCTCTGTTTCCCTTTGTTTCGAACATGTGATGCTCCCCTCAATCCATCCTAGAATTTGGAGTGGTAATATTGCAGCAGCAGTAAATAAATCGTCTTCCTTCTCTATCATTTGTCCCCAAATATATAAAGAAGAATTTGGCAGAGTTCTTTTGGAAGAATAAATCTGGACTCTGTACACTATGGTAATTTACCTCAGACTTTGCAGATAAAATAATAGTCACTTCAACAATCCTGCCATGGAGTCAGTGTGGATTTTTTTAAAAAAATGTCTATATTTGAGATATAGTCAAGAATATTCAGCTTCAAGGCAGGATTAATGCCTATTGGAATAAAAAGGCCTGCAGCAGGCAGTGAAATGCCATCAGGAAGGAGGCCCAGAGGACTTTCCAGGGCAGGGAGTTCCACATCCCTTCCATGAATACCTGCCAAATGTATCTCAGATAGTGGACCCCTGTGGCAGGGAGGCACATGACAGCATGTCCACCAGAAGTATTGTACGGTAGTTACCCCATCTAGGCAAAAATATCAATTCAGGTGGTCAGGGAACCAGTACAGCTTCACATCATTTTATAAAGCCTCAGTCCCAAGGCCTGCTCATTTCTCCTCAGCAAGGAAGCAGGGGAGGTGGTTCTGCCAGGCTGAGGGCCTGCTCTTCACCTTTCCTCACTCTAGCTGCTGCCACCTCAGAAACCTGACAGTTTGCCTGTTTTACAATTACACCATTGGACCAGTGGTCACTTTTTTTAATTCTGAGAGAGTGCTGTGGGTGCAAGTCACAAAATGGCTGCCATGGGTGCATGGCATAATACAAAATGGCTGCTGTGGGGAACGCAGCATACCACAAAATTAGAGTGAGCATGGTCATGGTGAAACTTTTCCCATAATTGTATTTCCATACTAGCTCAACCTCTTGAATTTCTGTCTGCCATAAAACTGTTAAAGGCACAAGAACCCTGTTTTCCCCCAATGCCAACCCTAAACCAAAGCCTCGTCTGCCATCCTGTATCCATTAAGCACGTCTGAGTAGGTATGTATACCATTATACTGTAAGTTAACTATACAGTGAATTCTTAATGATTGGCAGGTCTTTAGCTCTTTCACAGCATAAGATGTGTCTAAGCCTCTTTGCAAAGTGTTCACATTTGCCTTTGGGTGAGTTTTTAACATCCATCCACATTTACTGCGTAGTAATATCTAGAGAAAATAACTTCTAGGGATTACTTCATCTCACACAAACCCACCACAGGAACGACGCATCCCAGTTTCTAGGAACAAACAGCTCATACTCATGGCATTTAAGAACTTTTTAAAAATCATATAATCAGGACTGTGCGCTCCAGAATTGCATATATACTGGATTTTTATTTAATTTTTAGCAAGGTTTAATATGAGGACTAGTAAGGGATTGAAGGTGCTTGCTTAATTGTGAGAGGAGTAGAAAAAGTATTCAGGAAAGATAATATTTTCCTCAGAAGAATGGGGGAGGAGCGCTGCCAGCACTTCTAAAACATAAAGGCTGCCACAGATACACACAGGAGATCAAAAAGAGTGAATATGCATTTTCTAGAAGAGGCTCCACAGCAGAGATTATTGTTTATCTGTCAGAAGAGAATTAATTACCATACTGTATTTAGTGACAGGAAAGTTCTGGTATATTTTCTCCAGGAATAGTTTTGTATGTAGCAAAAAGCCACGCAGTGCTTGGCAAGGCCAGCCCAGTACATTTTGGCACCTGAGACACACCCCAGAATGGCACCCCCTCCCCACCAGGGAAGATGGGGTAAGTGAAGATCTACGTCAGGAACTGACATCAGGATCTGCCACCCTGGTGGACTCTGCCACCTAAAGTGGTCACCACACCTTCCCTCATGGGTGGGCCGGCTCTGGTGCTTGGCATTTCAAAGCCATTACAAGGAACAGCTCTGTCTCTGCCTAGTCTTATGTGAGAGTCTTCCCTATCCACACACCTCCCTGTCTTTGATCTTATCCTTTTAGAGGTTTGGAAAGTGGTAGAGGCACTCATGGTCCATCATATGGAAGATTTGCTTTAATCCTTGAATATGGGAGTGTTTTCTTCCGCCAGTTTACATCTTTGATTTTCCTTCTGCCCTACCCATCCTGGCAGAGAACATGAGAATCCACATGACATTTACTAATGGAAAAGACAGAAGATTCAGCCTAAAACTAATTGCACAAAAGCGCTAAATAATCTATCTTAATTCATATTCAGTTAGTATGTTATATTCATTTTTCTCGATTCAGCAGATGCTAGAATATCAGTCAAACAACTGCATAACTATAACACATGATTATTCTTACTATGCACACGTTATTCCAAAATATCCTACAACTGTATGGTACATTTCGGCCAAAAAAAAGCATTTCTGAGACCCAGTGATTTCTGGATAAGGAACTTAAGCATGTGCTTATCTCTCCTATGGATGGTGCCCATAATATTGATGTTCATTAAAATGCTGAATAGCATCAATTATATTTTTACATACCATAATATATACTTGGCAATGAGAATCAGAGAGTCATTTTACTGCTGGGCAATATAACAGTAAAGATAAGAAATGTAATTGAGTAAAATAATTGTTTGTGTTATAGCATGAAACACAAATACTGAAAAAACAACTGTGGTGGTACTAATAAATATCAAATAAAATGCTATGTATAATTATACCTTCCAGTATAGTATTGCAGATAGCAGATAGATGTAAAATTCACCAAGATGAGTAAGTTCATATAAAATCAAAAGATAACCAGATTAACTCACCTGGGCTATGACTGGATCACCATCATTAAAACTTAAATCTTCACCAGATATGATAGGATTCTTTACCTCACAAGTCTGTTGATTGCTCAGAGTATTGGAATAATTTGCCTTGGAAATACTAAACTGGCTTTTCTTAGAGCCTGAAGTCAGAGAAACATCATGGCAGTAGGAGTGCAGAAATGCTCGGACTCCGTCAATCCCCACAAACTGTGAGATAGGAGCGCCACTGAAATTCACACTCCCCGATTCAAGCAGCTGAGAATTTCTCCACCTGTGCAACTTGATGGCCAATAACACAAGGAGGAAGATGAGGAACAAGCAGGAGACAAAAGCCACTGCAAGGACCAGGTAGAAGGTGAGGTCAGATGGAGGCTCTACAGGAGCTGAGATGCTGCTCAGGTCTGAGAGGATTGCAGGGATAGTGTCAGCCAGCACCACAGTGACAGTGACTGATGCCGACATTGGAGGCTGCCCATTGTCCTTGACTAAAACCACCAGGCTTTGCTTGAGGGCATCTTTCTCCAGAAAGAAGCGGGCCGTCTTGATCTCTCCTGTGTGGAGCCCCAGAGTGAAGAGCCCTGGCTCGGTGGCCTTGATCAGCTGGTAGGAGAGCCAGGCATTCTGGCCAGAGTCTGCATCCACAGCCACCACCTTAGTGACCAGGTAGCCTGGCTCAGAGGAGCGAGGGGCCAGCTCTATCCCTGTGGAGCCGTCAGTGGGAGGGGAGGGGTACAGGATTTGGGGAGCATTGTCATTCTGGTCCAGGATGAAGAGAGTCACTGAGACGTTGGAGCTGAGTGGTGGAGAACCTCCATCCCGAGCATTTACACGGAACCGAATGTCTCGAAACTCTTCATAATCAAAGGAGGTCAGAGCATATATAACCCCCGTCTCAGAGTTAATGGAGAGGTAGGAGGAGAGGCGGGAGTCACTTCTTTGGTCATCAGTGATGGAATATGTTATTCTGGCATTTTCTTCCCAGTCAAGATCATTTGCTCTTAAGGAAGAGACCATGGCTCCTCTTTGGTTATTCTCAACAAAATAGAAAGTATAGTCTGTTTTTTCAAAGAGGGGTGGGTTGTCATTTGTGTCTAAAACATGAAGTGTGATAACTGTGACTGCAGAAAGAGGGGGGACTCCATGGTCAGTAACAGTGACAGTAATATTGAAGACTGACACCTGTTCCCTGTCAAGGGCACCATCAGTCACCAAACTGTAAAAGTTATCCATGGACTTCTTTAGCTGGAAAGGGAGGTTGCTAGGGATTGAACATGTGATTTCCCCATTGATTCCTGAATCTCGGTCCTGGACATTTAAAATGGCAATTACCGTTTGGGATGGTGAACTTTCAAGTATGCTGTTGGTGGCAAAGGTAATTGATAATTCGGGTGCATTGTCATTCAGATCCGTAACAGATACCACAACTTTTGATTTGTCACTCAGGCCTCCTCCATCTTTGGCTTGTATCTCAAATGCATATAAAGATGATTCCTCATAATCAAGATTCCCAATAAGGATTATTTCCCCTGTTGTGGAATTTAACAGAAACATTTGGGAGTCTCGCTTTGTGATTTTTTGGAAAGAGTATTTAATGTCTCCATTAATTCCTTCATCCATATCAGTGGCTCTTGCTGTCAAAACTGTGGACCACTTGGGAATATTCTCACTGACACTCACTTCATAGAGAGGTTGGCTGAAAACTGGTGCATTGTCATTTGCATCAAGGACAGCGATGTGGATTTGTAATGTGCCAGATCTGATGGGATCACCTCCATCAGTAGCTATGAGGAGCAGATCATAAGCTGATTGTTCCTCTCTGTCCAGTGATTTTTCCAACACAAGTTCAGCAAGTCTGGCACCATTTTCTTCTGTTTGCACATGCAAAGCAAAATGGCTACTGCCTGTGAGTTGATAGCTCTGCACGGAATTTATCCCCCAATCTGGATCTTGAGCTTCGGGAAGAGAGATCTGGAATCCAGGCATAGATGTCTCACTGATTTCCAGCTCCTGTTCCCATAGAGGGAAGTGGGGAGCATTATCATTTATATCTGTAATTTCCACTTCAATTCCATAAAGCTTCAATTTGCTTTCAACAAGAACCTGAAACTTTAACATACATTTCTCTGATTCTCTGCAGATTTCCTCTCTATCTATTCTCTCAGATATCTGCAAATGGCCATTGTTGGCATTCAAAGAGAAGTACTGAATCATACCTACAGGAGACACAATGCGCAGTTCATGGTTTGGGAGTTGTTTGCCATCCATTCCCAGGTCCTTTGCAATATTCCCCACGGAAGAGCCTTTGTGCATCTCTTCTGGAATGGAGTAGTGGATCTGCCCAGAAACTGCCTTCCAAGAAAACATCATGAAAAGGCACTGGAAGATTCCCTTTCTGCAATTCCACAGCCTCTGAGTTCCTTCCATCCTTGCAGCAGGTTAAAGACCCTTAGATTCCGATTCAAATGATGCTGTATCCAATTTTTTTCTAAGGAAAATGCACTTCCATTTCTTCTTTGCACTGACAAGCAGCTTGTTGCTTCAGATAATTTGTGTTTGTGTTTAACAGAAAGGCAACTTCAATTGGGCAGGATTTCACATTTCTGCTCCGTTCTGGTGAACAGTGACACCCAGAGGATCAAGCCCAAACTGCAAAAACTTCACTTTTGAAAATTAAATAAACACCATTTCACTGTACTATTATATTATAATATTGTAAATATTATAAATGAAGATATAGCTAGGATAACTATGTATATTTTTCTATATTCTTTACTTTTTTCCTTCAAATTTACCCACTAATGATAAAGAAGAGTGACAACTTTTGTTGTTGTAAACAAACTGAAAAGGAGCAGGAAAGACAAGTGTGTTTAGGGTTCCTGCCCTACCCCATTACTGGAAATTCTGGAATGAATTGAATTCTGAAATATTGAACTTTCTCAGCAATATTGTTTGCTGGATATTCAAAAGATTCATTTTGGATGCAGAAAAAAGAATAGTAAGCCTCTGGTACTTCCTATTTTCTTTGTGTCAGTGTAAAGTTTGTAGTGGTAAAGTGAGGAAACTGATATACTGGCACAGTTATTTCCTGCTGTTTTCCTGGGGAAACAGAGGCATCCATGTGCAGAAAGGCTGACAGAGTTGTGGCATTAGCCAATGACATTCATTGTTGTGTCACACCAAATACGCTGGTGTGCATGAAATTCAGCACAACTTGGTGGTATATCAGTCAAAAACCACAGTTCCTTAGCACAGCAGGTACCACAGTGAAAAGAACAGGACAGAAATGCTGCCATTAAACGGAGGAAAAATAACTAATGCAATATTCCCCACAAATTTGAATGCAGCCTCCCCCCCCCCCATATCATAACATTGATCTACTTTTCTGGGTTATTGTAAGAGTTACACAGCACTATATGTGAAGCGCCTTGAAGATTCTTAACACTAGGTATTACTGCACAGAGCAAAGAAGTAAAATGGCTACATTCTCTGTAATTTATTGCCACTGCTTATCTGGAAAGGGCTGGGCTTCAGTCACGGCAAGGTTAGGGCCATGCAGGTGCACCAGCAGGAATGCCAGATTGGTTGCTGACAGAAGCATACAGACCCAGCCACACCGCTGCCTCATCCACAGCTCCAGCTTATCACAAACATCACTACTGTGGATGGATAACATTCAATGGTAGCTTAGAAGCACACATGTGAAAACTGGATGCTGCTCCAGAGAAGCGGACACGGAGCAATGGATCCAAACTACAAGAAAGAGGATTCCACCTAAACATTAGGAAGAACTTCCTGACAGTAAGAGCTGTTCGACAGTGGAATTTGCTGCCAAGGAGTGTGGTGGAGTCTCCTTCTTTGGAGGTCTTTAAGCAGAGGCTTGACAACCATATGTCAGGAGTGCTCTGATGGTGTTCCCTGCTTGGCAGGGGGTTGGACTCGATGGCCCTTGTGGTCTCTTCCAACTCTATGATTCTATGGATGTCAAACTCAGAAGAGAGCTTTATTAAAAACTAGCATGTGAGGGCTTGTTAAACAGCAGAGGTAGGTGGTTTTCGGCCATCTTCTTTGGAGAGCTTGATGTTGTGCTTCTTGTTCTACAAGATTAAAATGCTAAAACTGAATTTGGCCGTTAGCAGGAGGGACAAGACACTGAATTATCCACTAGATAATGCCAACAAATGTTCTTTTAACATTAGTCTTCATCTTTCCTAATGGAATATACACTGGTGGTGAACATGACCCAGCTTTAAAGTACAGCAATTACAGAATGTGCAGATGTATGTCCTGGCCAGATTGACTCTCCATAAGAAAACATTCCATGCCAAAGAGTTAAAAGGGCATCTACCAGTGTGGGGTAGTGGTTAAGAGCGGTAGTCTCGTAATCTGGGGAACCGGGTTTGCGTCTCCGCTCCTCCACATGCATCTGCTGGGTGACCTTGTGCCAGTCACACTTCTCTCAGCCCCACTCACCCCACAGAGTGTTTGTTGTGGGGGAGGAAGGGAAAGGAGAATGTCAGCCGCTTTGAGACTCCTGAAGGGGAGTGAAAGGCGGGATATCAAATCCAAACTCTTCTTCTTCTTCTACCATTGTTAGCTGTCATTTGTCACCTATATTTCTACAGTATGGAAGCATGACTAGAGATGGTATAAGTAGAAATACTAACCACACGCTTCACATCCAGACATCCCTACATACAAAGTGTTCACTACAACTGTTACAATTTGTCATAATCTCTAATGCAAATGCCAAGGAAAGGAATGCCAGTACTTTGGGATTCCATCCACACTGGATATCAGTAATATACAGCGGTACCTCAGGTTAAGTACTTAATTCGTAAAAGGCGAAAGATTTATACGATCTGAAGAGAAACCAGGTCCGTTCTTAACCTGAAACTGTTCTTAACCTGAAGCACCACTTTAGCTAATGGGGCCTCCTGCTGCCACCGCGCCACCAGAGCCCGATTTCTGTTCTTATCCTGAAGCAAAGTTCTTAACCTGAAGCACTATTTCTGGGTTAGCGGAGTGTGTAACCTGAAGCGTATGTAACCTGAAGCGTATGTAACCCGAGGTACCACTGTATAAGAGAATACAGGACCTGGCCAGGGCAGGAGCCGGGGGGGGGGGCAGGGGATAGTTTCGGGTTCATGATACGGTCATGTTTGGTTTAGGGTATTTGTCAATCGAGGGACCATTTCCAGTATATACATATCTTGGAAGCGGGGGGATATGTACATATTATTTAATTTTTTATTTAAAATAATTCTATAGTCCCCCCACCACTACCCCCCCACAAAGAGTGGTATACAACATCTCTAGAAATCATGCCAAGAGAAACTCCCTTTTGATGTCACTCTTCTAAACAGGTTGTACATGAGCATTTTTCATTCTACAAACAGCATGCAGTCACAGGACCTAAGAAATGCTTGTACAACTGATAGCTTCCATCAGAGCTCCACCACTTAATATGTTGTGCTTTTCTCATCAGACCCAAATCCCAAGCTGTGTCTGTGACAGGAACACAATATCCAAATGCTATGTAAGATTATTTGTATATATGAGAACAAAATCAAGTTATTCTAAAAGGTTTAGTGATTAATTAATCCTTTACTCTCATTAAATAATCCAACGCATAAAAAGCTCCACACATATTTCCTAAAATTCAGTTGAAAAACTGAATTTACCAACTTATTTAAAGAATATTCTATGAAAGACTTTTTGGTATTTTTTCTTGTAAATTTTTTAAAGAACAGAATGTAAAAATAACAACATATTCAATTGCATTTGTACTGCAAATATAAGAAGAAGAAAAAAATAGCATTCTCTCCACTCAGCCATGCTGCACCACTCTGTGATCTTAGCACGACACCAAGTTACCATGCAGATGTGCACCTAGACAATTCTGACAGAGCCTCCGCCATCCTGCTGTGCTGCCCCTCAACAGCTGCTGGAAAGTCCAATTAGCTTGCTCTACAGCAGTAGCAGCTCAATACTACTCCCTACCTACCTCCCTAGCAACATGGCATGAATTCTCTGGGATGCCAGTTTAATAACATCCACTGTTTACAATTAAACTCTCAAACAAGTGATAACACCAAATTCCCTATAAGGAACATGCAATATAACTCACCGTGCTGTCATTTTCCTTTTCAGAAATTAAATTGCCTCCACTGACCATCAAAGAAATGTCAGAGTTGCCATTGCAAAGGAGGTTCTCTGCTATTTGGACAGTGGGCTGCAGGAAAGTCAACTCATTTCTCCGGGATTCAGAGGACAGACAGACCTGGTAGGAATAAGGCAAAGTTCCATCCTCATAATTGGGTGGGAATATGGCACCAGCCTTTGAGTGGGGGTCAGGAATAAAGCACTGAAGGAAAGTGGGGTTCCTTGACCTTCGAAGCTTCATCAGAATGGTCAGAATCACCGTCACCAGGAACAGAAAGGACACCAAGGTCAAGGCCAATACCAAATAAAACTGTAGATCAGACTGATACTCTGAGTCATTTGGTTGGGAGTTCATTTCTGGAAGAGCCTCCTGGAAGTTCTCAGCAAACACCAGGCTCAATGTTGTGGTGGCTGAGAGAGGAGGATGCCCATTGTCCTTCACCAGGATGACCAGCCTCTGCTTCGCTGCATCTCTGTCAAGTAATGCTCGGACTGTTTGCACCTCTCCTGTGTGGGAGCCAATGCTGAAGAGTGAGGGCTCTGTGGCCTGCAGGAGATGGAAGGAGAGCCAGGCATTGTGTCCCGAATCAGAGTCCACGGCCACCACCTTCGTCACCAGATAACCCGACTCAGCTGACCGAGGCACCATCTCAAAGAAAGGTGAGCCCTCTGTTGATTGTGAGGGGTACAGGATCTGCGGAGCGTTATCATTTCGATCCAAAACACATACTGTCACTGTGGCACTGCTATTGAGTGGTGGAGAACCTCCATCTTGGGCCTTCACTTGAATCTGAAACTCCCTGAATTGCTCATAGTCAAAGGAGCGTTGGGCATAGATGATCCCAGTCTCAGAGTTAATGGAGACATAGGAGGAGAGAGGCAGATCCTTGATGTTGCTGTGCAGGATGGAGTAAGTGATTCTGGCATTACGATCCAGATCTGGGTCAGAGGCCTTGACGTGGAAAATTGAAGCTCCAGATGGGTTGTTCTCTGGAACATAGGCAGTGTAGGAAGATTTGTCAAAGGCTGGTGGGTTATCATTGATATCTGAAATCTGTATTGATATGGATTTGTGTGTGGAGAGTGGAGGTGTGCCTTTGTCTGTGGCTGTGATTGTAATATTATACTCAGGAGTCCTTTCTCGGTCAAGGGCACCATCTATGAGGAGCTTGAAGTAATTACTCGAAGATGAGACTATCAAGAAAGGTACAAGTTCCTTCAGGTGACAGGTGACTTCTCCATTATCCCCAGAATCCCTATCCTGAACTTTAATGAGAGCAATCACAGCTCCAGAAGTGACATCTTCCGGAACTGGGCTGGACACGGATGTAAGGATCACATCTGGAGCATTGTCATTCTCATCAAGAACCTCAATCTCCACATTGCAGTGTGCCACCAAGCCTCCTCCATCACTTGCCTGAATTATCATCACATATTTTTGTCTATCCTCAAAATCAACACTTTCTATGAGTGTAATTGTTCCATCTCTGGGATCCAGATGAAACTTCTGCTCAGCTGTTTTTGGGATGTCACTGAAAGTGTAAGTGATCTCAGCATTTGACCCTTCATCACTGTCAGATGCTTTGACTTGAAGCACAGAGGTTCCTTTGGGTGCACTCTCCTTCAGGCTCACTTTATAGTTTGTCTGGGTGAAAACAGGAGCATTGTCATTAATATCAATAACTGTTACCAATATTTTGGCTGTTCCAGTTTTTGGAGGTTCTCCACCATCCATGGCTGTAAGGACCATGTGATGCATCTGTTCCTTTTCCCTGTCCAGTTGTTTCTGCAATATTAATTCTGCATATTTGCCACCATCATTGCCAGCTTGAATTTCTAGTTTGAAATATGGAGTTGAGCTGAATTGATAATTCTGGAGGGAGTTCATTCCGATATCATCATCTTCAGCATTTCCAAGAGCAAATCGAGTTCCCAGCAGAGTAGATTCACTCAATTTAAGCTCAATATTTTCATTCCGGAAATGTGGAGCATTGTCATTAATGTCCTGGATTAAAATATTTACGTGGAAAATATTCAGAGGATTTTGTGCTACAACTTCTAGTTTTATGACACAAGTAGATGATTCCCCACAAATCTCTTCCCGGTCTATCCTCTCATTCACATACAGGTTGCCATTTTGTTCATTCAGATCAAAGAATTTCTTTTCTGAAGAAATACCAAGCTTGCGCTTTGACAGCTCTCTGACATCCAACCCCAGATCTTTAGCAAGGTTCCCAACAAAGGAGCCCTGCTCTGCTTCCTCTGGAACTGAATATTGAACCTGCTCAGACACCACCTGGCAGCAGAACACAGACCAAAATATGAACAGAAACAGTACTTGCCTCCTGGTGATCTTCCTTGTTCTCTCTGCCTGCTTTACTTCCATCACATCCATTGCCTTTCCTGATTTCTTCCTGCTTTCAGTACAGTTTTCAAGACTCCTAGTACACTTATTTGAGATAATAGAAATATTCTTCTTTTCAGCTGATCCTTGGGAAACTGAGAGCTTTCCTTTCTTGAGCAGCTTTTAAAATAAAAGCTTTTCCTTTCTGCTCAGCTGAAGTGTTGAGAGAGAGTGTTCTAAGAGTCTCTGAAATGCTGAGCCATGGCTGCTCCCACGTTGTCCAACAGTGACACTCTGAGTCCACATGGGGAACTGTATTTGCTTATTTTCATGTTTATAATTCTATATTGCTATTTCCCCCTGATATCTATGGAGAATTGTGAATGACTAAAAATTATTTCACTGGTTGTCCAAATGTACTTTAGTATCACTTGATTAGAAGTCACATAAGCTTAATTCAGATTTGTTTTTCATTGCATACAAACTGTTATTTCAATATTTTTATTGCTTTTCCTGGTAGATGATAAGGACACTTTAGGGTGTTTTTGATGGAGCATAAACACAAGCAGTTGCCAGCAGAAGAAAACCATGCAATAATTCAGGAAGCCTACATCCCTGCCTAGGGCTGCCATACGTTCGGATTTCCCTGGACGTTACTGGGATTTCAAAGGCGGAATTGACATCTTGGGGGAATTTCCAAGAGTTGGCGCTTTGTCCTCGTTCTTATTCAAGTCAATCGCAAAATCATGGTTTTAGGGATGGTTTTGTCTAGAAAAAGCTCAACAAGTTTCAGGTTTTCCTAAAAACAATTGTGGGATGCCCTGGCAACCCTATCCCTGCCAGAATTCTGGTGATTTGGCCTTTATTTAATTATGAACTTGTTTAGCAAATTTAAATTTTGTATTTTGTTCTGTCTTTAAGATTTTGGTGCATTGTGTGCTTTATTTCTGTTCTATTGGCCATAATAAAATGCTGAAAAAGAAATTTAAATTCACTTTAGCACAGGATAACTCTTTCATTCTTTAGGCGTGCATATTCATTCAACATTTTTCTCATATGTTTGTAATCTTCCCTGTGGCATCTGGCTGGCCACTGCTGCACTAGAGGAAGTTTTGGGTGATACATCCTTACGATTCTGTGTGATGATTCCTAATTCCTTAGGTGGTGAATTATTCAATATTCTCCCTTTGACTTTTTTGGATGCTTTTCAATGGTATTTCCCAAGAAGACGCATATGATCCTTTTGAATAATTGGTTTTTCATTTCTGTTTTCATAGTATTGGTACTTAATTCTATTCAACCTTTGCTAGTAAGATTTTATTACAGTTTTTACATTGCAATCCTATACCAACTTACCTGAGTATAAACTCAATGAGACTTATATCTGAAGATAAAAGACTTGTTAGATGTATTGCGTTTTTGGATTGCTTTGGCACATGTGGAAGTTTATTGTAATTAATCAGGAACGTTTATGACATGAAGAAAAAGCTTCTACACAAGTGCACTCAAAGTGTGCACTACTCTGCCAGAATTTCAGTTTGTCAGACTGTAAACTGAAATGTAATAATTAATCATAGTAGTAGTAGTAACAGTAGTTGTTTTGAACTGAGAACTTTCTTTCTGCCATTATTGTATCAGTGCAGAGCCATTCAGTGGAGAGGATTTGAGTGATAAGAAACTTTCTTTAGGGGGTCTAAGATATATCCAGAACTGCTTGTATCCACTCTTGACTTGAATGCAATCATAGATTCGGAATGATTTTCTATCATTCTATCGGTCTTATTGTTGATATTAATTTGATAGGTTAAATTCTTATTACCTGAAAACGTGGAGTTATCAGTGAATAGTAACACCATTGTCCAGTATAGAAAGATTAGCCAAATGCATAGACTAAAACACAATGCATACACATAGCAAAATGAATCTATATTTGACTAATCCAGCAAGGATTATTTGACCAGTCCAGCAAGGTAGATTAGAGGATGGATGTCTCCTTCTGGCACAGGCATCCCCAAACTCTGCCCTCCAGCTGTTTTGGGACTACAACTCCCATCATCCCTAGCTAGCAGGACCAGTGGTCAGGGATGATGGGAATTGTAGTCCCAAAACATTTGGAGGGCCTGTTCTAGCACATGGCTCCTGGTATGGGATTGGGAACTGTAATGCAGGCAGGATAGGGCAGCTATTTCAGCATGCAACTCCCACCAGCACTCAAAGTGCATATAGCAACACCACCTTTCCTTCCAGGCTTAGAGGTACTTTATGCCTACTGTGAGCAATTATTACTTGCACCTAACTAGGCACAAGTTACACCTGTTTAAGAATAGTGGTTGGCAAAGAGAACCAGAAGATCATGTTACCACAGGAAAATGTATTTATTTGTTCAAAATAGGTTCATCTCAGCTTTTAGTCCAGGGACTTCCAAAGCAGATCACAACTTGAATGAAAACAATTAATCAACCAACAGGGAGGTGGAAGAAATAATTGACAGTGTAATTGAACATAGAGGTATTCACAGCCTGTCAGTTAATGAGGGGGGCAATCAGACTTCCCAGGGGGGAGGCATTCCACAACAGAACAGAACAGAACAGAGGGCCAGAGGTAATCTGCCAGGGGCCGTATGCAGATGTTGGGAAAGACAAAAGCCAGTGGTGGACAGGGCTGAAGCCAAGTGTGGGCACAGTTGGGGGGAGGGGCCAAGACAAAAAAATAGGCCACCCCTTTCCCCCCTCTTTCTGCTATCTTCTTTCCCCCTCTTTTCCCCTCCTTGCCACTCACCAAAGTGAGAAGACCACCCACTGTGCCTTCTGGCTTGTGTCTCAGGCAATCAGACCTTCAATTGCCATGTTTCAAACAGTGAAAATCCAGACAGAAAAGTTGTTGGGCCAGATCGCAACTGCCAACGTGGGCTGCCATACGCCTGGATTTCCCCTAACATTTTTCTGATTTCTGCCCAGATGATGCTGACAAATTCTGGATATGTCTGGGAAATTCTGGACATATGGCAACCCGACAGAACACAGAGCAAAGTCTATGATGAGAAATAAATACAGTGGGCAGGCTGGCTTGTGTAGGTAGCTTGCTCAAATATCCTGTACAGAGCCAAACCACAATAAATTTCAAATATAAAATCCTTACTGTCACGTAAGCCCCAGTGGTTTAAGAAAACACAGATTGAAACCAATAAAGATTTCCCTACTAGTAATATAAGATACTAGCTATAAGTGAAATAAAATAATTACCAACATGTCTCGTTGCTTTGAAAAGGATCAAGAAAAGAGATAAATGGGAAATTTATCCGTCAAGATTTGTAACTACATTTACAATTAAAAGAAAAAGTTAGCACACCTGGTCTCTGATTTCATTTCCATTGTTCCAATCTAAATCCCCATTAGCAAAAATAGGATTCTTTACCTCCTAGGCCTGATCATTGGTCGCAGTATGGAAATAATTTGCCTTGGAAGTGTTAAACTGGTTTTTCCTAAAGTCAGTGGTAAGAGAAAGATCATCACAATAAGAGTAAACAAATGTTTGGATTCCATCAATAGCTACAAACTGTGAGACAGGAGCACCACTGAAATTCACACTCCTTGACTCAAACAGTTGCAGTTTTCTCCATCCATGCAACCTGATGGCCAGTAACACAAGGAGGAAAATGAAAAACAAGCAGTAAACAAAAGCCACTGCAGTCACCAGGTAGATGAGATATGACTGATTCCCCACCCCACCTTGTCTCTGCTAGTGGTGTTTCTCTTTGGCAGGATCAGGAAGATATAGGCAGTTTGGGGGACTGCACTGACAGAAGTGGAAGGTGCATGGAGCCCAGTGGTTGTCCACCTCTGTCCTACAGCCATGGAGAGAGAGCCCTTCTACCAAATGTTCTGGTAAACCTACCTGTTCTAGAGACCTTGTTAATCATTATGAAACAATGGCACTAGCAGCCTTCAGGAATGCATCCTTAGCTTTAACTAAACATTCAAATGAGGGGCCTCGGGAAGAGATGTGCAATCTACACCATGCTATGGTTCTACTTAGTCTCCCATTTCTGGATGGTGATTGCCTGAGCCAGGAAACCTTTTGTACTCAGGAAAGTTTCCTATGCATTTTAGAATACTGGGAGATCAAATGGAAAGTACTGAAATTTATGTGCTCACCTGATGGATTGCTGCCTCCTCCGTAACCGTGTTAGAATCACCTATGAGTAACACAGGGCCTGGCTTATCAGGAGCCTGTTGTGGTGTCAGAGTATTGGTACAGCTTCCGATTGGAAAAAGAATCTGACTTTTCCGAGAGCCTGAAGTCAGTGAAACCTCATGGCAATAAGACTGAAGAAATGCCCGGACTCCGTCAATCCCCACAAACTGTGAAACTGGTGCACCACTGAAATTCAAACTTGCATTATCACACAGCTGAGAATTTTTCCACCTGCGAAGTTTGAGTGCCAACAACACAAGGAGGAAGGCGAGGAACAAGCAGGAGACAAAAGCCACTGCAGTCACCAAGTAGAAGGTGAGATCTGACTGTGGGTCTTCAGATACTGGGACACTGCTCAGATCAGTCAGCATGTCAGGGATGCTGTCAGCCAAAACCACAGTGACAGTGACTGATGCCGACATTGGAGGCTGCCCATTGTCCTTGACTAAAACCACCAGGCTTTGCTTGAGGGCATCTTTCTCCAGAAAGAATCGGGCTGTCCTGATCTCTCCCGTGTGGAGCCCCAGAGTGAAGAGCCCTGGCTCGGTGGCCTTGATCAGCTGGTAGTAGAGCCAGGCATTCTGGCCAGAGTCCGCATCCACGGCCACCACCTTAGTGACCAGGTAGCCTGGCTCTGAGGAGCGAGGGGCCAGCTCTATCCCCGTGGAGCCGTCAGTGGGAGGGGAGGGGTAAAGGATTTGGGGAGCATTGTCATTCTGATCGAGGATGAAGAGAGTCACTGAGACGTTGGAGCTGAGTGTTGGAGAACCTCCATCCTGGGCCTTGACCAGGAACTTCATCTCTCTGATCTCTTCATAGTCAAAAGAACTCAGAGCATAGATGACCCCTGTCTCTGAGTTAATGGAGAGGTAGGAGGAGAGAAGGGAGCCAGTCACTTGACTTTCTATGATGGAATATGTTATTCTGGAGTTCTCTTCCCAGTCTGGATCATTTGCATTTATAGAAAAGATGGATGCTCCTCTCTGATTATTTTCCATGAAAAATGACTTGTAATCTGATCTTGCAAAGTGAGGTGGGTTATCATTTGTATCTAAAATGTGCAGAGCTATGATGGTGGCTGTAGAAAGAGAAGGCATTCCATGATCAGTTACTGTGATGGTGATGTTATAGTTTGCCACTTGTTCTCTGTCAAGGGAGCCATCTGTCACCAAACTATAAAAGTTGTCTATGGATTGTTTTAGCTGAAACGGGAGGTTTCTGGGAATTGTGCATGTGACCTCACTATTGATTCCAGAATCTTGATCTTCTACATTTATAATAGCAATAACTGTTCCGGTTGATGAGTTCTCCTGAATGGAGTTGGTCAGAAAGGTCACAGTTAATTCTGGCGCATTGTCATTCAGATCTGTAACCATGATCTCAACCTTTGCTCTGTCAAACAGTCCTCCACAGTCTTCAGCCTGCACCTCAAATTCATAGAAGGATGATGTCTCAAAGTCCAAGTTTCCCATGAGGGTTATTATGCCAGTTGTTGAATTTAAAAGAAACATTTGTGAATCCTTTTTTGTGGTTTTTTTGAAGGAGTATTTCACCTCTCCGTTGATTCCTTCATCCAGATCAGTGGCTTTGACTGCACAGACTATGGACCCTTTGGGAATGTTCTCCTCAATGCTGATTTCATAGACTGGTTGACTAAAAATTGGTGCGTTGTCATTTGCATCTAAAACAATGACTTGAATTTGAGCAGTGCCAGTCCTGACAGGATCACCCCCATCCATAGCCATAAGAATTAGATCATAAACTGGCTGTTCCTCTCTGTCCAAAGATTTTTCCAGCACCAGCTCAGCATGTTTGGGACCATTTTCTCCTGTTTGAACATCCAGAGAAAAATACACGCTGCCTGTGAGTTGGTAATTCTGAACAGAATTTACCCCCAGATCTGGATCAGTAGCGTCAGGCAGAGGAAACCGAGACCCTTTTATAGATATTTCATTAATTTTCACCTCCAGTTCTCCTGGAGGAAAGTGAGGAGCATTATCATTTATATCAGTAACTTCCACTTCAACTCCATAAAGTTTTCTTTTACTCTCAACAATAACCTGAAAATTTAATTTGCACTTCTCTGCCCATGCACAAATTTCTTCTCTGTCAATTCTCTCAGTGGTTTGTAAATGACCACTGTTGTAGTTCAAAGCAAAATACTGAGTCATACCTGTTCTGGTAAGAATCCGGAGCTCACGGTTTGAAAGATTATTTCCATCCATTCCTAGATCCTTTGCAATATTTCCCACAAAAGAGCCTTTCTGCATCTCCTCTGGAATGGAATAATGAAGTTGTGCAGAAACTGTCTTCAAAATGAACATCAATATGAGGCATTGCAACAAGATTGTCTCTTTACAGCTCCATTGCTTCTGGTTTTCTCCCATTTTCTTGCAACAGGATAAATGCCACTTATTCTGGCTCAGACGTTTTTGAGTAAATGCTGTTGTTTTTTATTTAAAGTTGCTCCTATTACACTCCCTGCAATGTCTGTGCAAGTATGGTCATGCAGATATTTTCTGTTTATACATTAGAGAATTTATGGAACTCCCAGTGTGTTCTGTAGGCAAATTGGTGAACAGCGACACCCAGAGGCTCAACTGAAAACTATAGCTCCTTTTAACATAATCTTACTTTCATATTTGCCTAGACAATCTGAGTCAGGGATGTGATGGACTGAAAGTTCCACATCCTGTTTAATAGACCCAAGTGATATGGCGAGGCAATCTCATTGTCTTCATCTGGAGTACTTTAAAAAGCTGGTGCTTCTTTCCTGTCCTTGTAATGTGTATTAATATATGGGGTGTTAATTGCATTAGGAGGTTTGCATTCATTATCTATTAATATAGTCATGTAAGTAGGGTTTATTGCATGTTTTATAAAACATCCCAGGCTTATCTGCTCTTAGGGTAGCAAGGTGCTCACTCAGAGAGGCTGCTTTAAATGTTTCAACAGTGCATGTGCTTATTCATAAGATAACTGCACTGTGTAGAGGACCATGGCCTCAGGCACCCAGCAGCCCCGTTCTATGCTCTGGTGAGTGAATTTTAAAGTGGAAAGGTTGGCTGGTGAGACGATTGGGGCTGGGGTGTAGCTTTTTTGGGGTGAAGAGGGTTTGCTGCTGCTGTTGCTGTTGGATTTTTGTATCTTTATTTTAGATTTTGTGATTTATGTAGAAACTGTTCAGTTTGGTTGTGTTTCATGGTTTATTATCAGTTCCATGTTTTATTTATTGTTTATGACTACTTTTGTTATGTTGTAGTTATGTATTTTTTATGTCGTAAGCTACCTTGAGCATGGTCTGAATTGTGGAAAAGAGGCATACAAATAAAATAATGTATGTATGTGTGTGTTGGTAGAGGAAGACATCAGAAGGCACAGCGGTTTCAGTCTCCCTCAGTATCTCAAGAGCATTTAGGAGGTTTGAGCACTTCATGGTAAATTATTTAAATATATTGGATGCAAAGCCCTGAACAACTCAGGACCTTGTTTTCTGAAAGAACTCCTGTCCCTATATACACCTGGTGGATCACTGAGATCTATTCAAAAAAGGATAAGCAAAATTATCAAGGAGTACAAGTAACCCCTTCTATGAAGAAAACTTGCAGCTCTTGGGAATTTTTAGTTTAGAGAATAGGTGGGTAAGAGGTGACATGACAGAAGTGTATACAATTATGCAAAACACTAGAACGCAGGGACATCCAGTGAAGCTGAACGTTGGGAGATTCAGAACAGATAAAAGGAACAAGCAGTGGATAGTTAGATGAAGGAACACAAGCCCACAGGAGGCAGTGATGACCACTCAGATGGCTTTAAAAGAGGATTAGACAAATTCATGGAGGAAAGGGCTATTGAAGGCTATTGCCCATAATGGTTATGCTCTGCCTCCACAGCTAGAGGCAGTAATGCTTTTGAATACCAGTTGCTGGAATCCACGGGATGGGAAGGTGCTTTTGAGCTCAGGTCCTATTTGTAGGCTTCCCACTGGTATCTGATTGACCACTCAACCAGGATGCTGAACTGCATGGGCTATTGGCCTCATCCAGCAGGTTCTTCTTATGAAATCATATTATGTTCTTATAAAGTCACAATATTTTGCTGCTGATTCAGGGCTTGGAAAGGGTGTCGTGGACCACAATGGAACATACACTGAGTCAAGAATCTATGTGTTGGTTATCTTTCCACTTAACAATTCCTAGATTACTTACCTAATCTTTTCTTGTTCTCTAACCATAGGATCTGGAAAGAACAGTTCTCAAAATTTGCCCCTCCAATATCACTTATGATGCTTTTAATCTACCATCCATTATTTTTTAATGAAGGTAGAATAAAAATATTTGGACAGTGGGAACAGGTTTGGCTTTTTTGGCTCAAAGATTTTTATACAGGTCAGCAACCCCTTACGCAACACCTGAGTGTCAGCAAAAAACTGATACTACAAATGATCCAAATATATGCGTTACATACTTTGACTCCCACACTATGCCCACTTATAATCCATTCGGTAAAATACTTCTTTCACAAATCTACAGAGTATTAAACTCTCAAATGCTGCTACCATTCACAACTCTAAAGGCATGATGGGGAGGAAATCGGGAAATCAGATGATACTTTATGGGAAGAAGTGATGAGCAACTATCAGCTCTTCAAGGCAGGAGGAGGAAGCGAACACTGAGCTCAGTCTTGACACTCATTCCTACCTGAATGGCACATTCCAATACTTGAGATTTGCCTGAAATTGAGAATGGCAATTTCTAAAAGGAGAGATTGTCATTCTACACCCACTTTCACCTTTTCTCGGGTGGCCGTCCTTGGCTTGGAGCCACATAGCAATTCATGTCTTTCTGCTCATGTCTCTTCACAGCACCCACCCACCCAATGGTGTTCTGAGGAAGGGTTGGTTGTGCTGTCACATCCTGCAAGTGCAGCACCACATGGTGCAATTAAGTAGGTAGAGAGATAACTTTTAATCTTGTTGGGAATCATCACCATCAGGAGCAGGAGCAGCTCATTGTGTATATGGGCTTTAATAAAGGGAAGATTAGTGTTTGCTATTTTTTTTTATACCTACCATTTGTTCATTCAAAAATCTCCAAGCTGATTTTCTCCCCAGGGAGGCTTGTTTTCAGCAAACAGCAGGAAGAGAAAGAGGCAGCAGTCCTTTGCACTTCCAGTTACAACCTCCAAGTCTGCTTTTTGAGTTAAGAGAAAAAGCTCACCTGAAGATAGTTGTTGTGTATTATCTCCTGTACAATAACTAGGCTGACTGTTACTGAAGTCTTGTTTCCCCAAAATACTATAGTGTTTTCTCAAATATGATATTTTGCAGCCAAGATTATGGTGTCCTTTGGTATTAGCTGATATTACATATTTTCTAGTATTTTGGGGGGTTTCTCTGTACCAATATTCATAGAATCATAGAGCTGGAAGGGACCATGGCCCTGAGATTAAGAGTCTCATGCTCTACTGACTAAGTTATATTGACAATCATTGTCACTGAAAATTTTGTGTTTTACAGCATTTCCCCATGTTTAGCCAATTAGTCAAAGCTAGAAGTTGTGATGCATGCTATCTATAATATTTTAGTATTCTTGATACCTTTGGCCTGAATCTGTTCCATTGTATTACTTTTAATTCCTGCTTCTCCTCCCCACACCAAAATTAATTAAATTTGTATATTATTTAAGTATTGAATTAGAACTGTTAGGGGAGAAGGGAAAGAGAACCCTGGTTACACATTCCTTTAATAATGCAACTTTACCAAATCAACATGGAGTTCATTAGGACCAGGTCTCTGAATTCTTATTGATTTTGTGTGTGTGTGAGGGTTGGTAACTGTCTTTAATAACTCACTGAAATTAGAAGAAGTATTTTAAAATATATATAATAAATTCTCCTTTGTTTCCAGGGCATAGGATTTTGTTATCATTTCATTTTCTTTACTAGATGTGTATTCTGACCCATAATTTTGGAACTTCGTCTCCACCCCCATCATTCTGCCTGAACACTGAGGTCCAGTGCCAAGGGCCTTCTGGCGGTTCCCTCACTGCGAGAAGTGAGGTTACAGGGAACCAGGCAGAGGGCCTTCTTGGTAGTGGCCCCTGCCCTGTGGAACGCCCTCCCATCAGATGTCAAGGCAATAAGCGACTATCTTACTTTTAAAAGACATCTGAAGGCAGCTCTTTTTAGGGAAGTTTTTAATGTTTGATGCTGTATTGTGTTTTTAATATTCAGTTGGGAGCCACCCAGAGTGGCTGGGGAAAGCCAGTCAGATGGGTGGGGTATAAATAATATATTAGTAGTAGTAGTAGTAGTAGTAGTAGCAGCAGCAGCAGTAGTATTATATCTAGATTTTTTCACTATACCTTTATTTGCCTGAAGGATAGCATTAGTTTAGACAATGAGATAACAATGCCATTAGTCTATAATAGTATTTATGCTCCATATTCCCAAATCTAGTACCAAATGTCCCAGAATTTAGCCTTAGTGTTAGGCACAGAATATTGATAGGATTAAAGATAAATGTGCCCCCGCCTCCCTTGCTCTCTTAGATACAGGAGGATGGCTAGGGCAGTTCAGAAGGGCCCTTGCACAAATGCACACTCATGCAATGGTAGAAGGCTGGCGGGACAGCTTAAAACCCACTGCCGCTACACAGCAGACGGATTGAAGAAAAGGAAGTACGAATTAGTCCTGTAGTCAAGTCCTAACCTTGACCAATCATGGCTAAGAGCAGCTAGGAGCTGGCTGGAACCATAGATCTTTAAAAAGTGTAGACACACTGGGGAGCTTCCATTTTGACTTGAAATGTTAGTTTGGGTGCTTCTCAGAAATATGTAAAGGCATGAAGTGTGTGTGGGGGAGCGCCAACCCACAATGGCGCCCACCTGAGAGGTGCCAGAACTGCACTCCAGCGCACTCCAGCTGAAAAAAAGCACTGGATATCATTAACAATTAATGAAAGTAAAAACTACACATTTTATGTTCCCTGTTACAACAATTTTTGGATATAGATCTATTGCTGATTTGTTTTACTAATGTTATTTCATATATATGTGTGTTCTTTCTCATAGATAGATGATAGATAGAGATTGATAGATAGATAGATGATAGATAGATAGAGAGAGAGAGAGAGAGAGAGAGATAATACAAACTTCTTCAAATAAAAAACAAAAACAAGATAAATATAGCATTTACGTTGACCAGCACCATCGTGCCAAAGAACTGAAGCCTGAATGTATTTGATGAAAAGGGGAGCATCAATTTATAATCCCACATAAAATTGTTGACAAAAAGGGAGCATTGCATCTACAGGCATTCAGAAGGTCAACAACGGAACGTTTTCAAAAGGCAAAGTTCATTGTGCACATGGTAGAAACGCACTACAGAATATGCAAGATGACTTCACCTGCCATCAGCACTACAAGACATACGACCAAGACATACAGTAAGAATGACAACCTATCTGTTCTAGAGATCGTTATACATTAAACAATGGCACTAGCAGCATTCAGGAATCTTTATACTCAGGAAAGTTTTCTATGCATTTTAGAATACTGGGAGATCAAATGGGAAGTCTTAACATTTATGTGCTCACCTGATGGATTGCTGCCTCCTCCGTACCCGTGTTAGAATCACCTATGAGTAACACAGGGCCTGGTTTATCAGAAGCCTGTTGTGGTGTCAGAGTATTGGTACAACTTCCAATTGGAAAAAGAATCTGACTTTTCCGAGAGCCTGACGTCAGTGAAACCTCATGGCAATAAGACTGGAGAAATGCCCGGACTCCATCAATCCCCACAAACTGGGAGATGGGAGCACCATCAAAATGCACACTTCCATTGTCACACAACTGAGAATTTTTCCATCTGCGAAGTTTCAGTGCCAGTAACACAAGGAGGAAGGCAAGGAACAAGCAGGAGACAAAAGCCACTGCAGTCACCAAGTAGAAGGTGAGATCTGACTGTGGGTCTTCAGATACTGGGACACTGCTCAGATCAGTCAGCATGTCAGGGATGCTGTCAGCCAAGACCACAGTGACAGTGACTGATGCCGACATTGGAGGCTGCCCATTGTCCTTGACTAAAACCACCAGGCTTTGCTTGAGGGCATCTTTCTCCAGAAAGAAGCGGGCCGTCCTGATCTCTCCTGTGTGGAGCCCCAGAGTGAAGAGCCCTGGCTCGGTGGCCTTGATCAGCTGGTAGGAGAGCCAGGCATTCTGGCCAGAGTCCGCATCCACGGCCACCACCTTAGTGACCAGGTAGCCTGGCTCTGAGGAGCGAGGGGCCAGCTCTATCCCTGTGGAGCCGTCAGTGGGAGGGGAGGGATACAGGATTTGGGGAGCATTGTCATTCTGGTCCAGGATGAAGAGCGTCACTGAGACGTTGGAGCTGAGTGGTGGAGAACCTCCATCCTGAGCCTTGACCAGGAACTTCAGCTCCCTGATCTCTTCATAGTCAAAAGAACTCAGAGCATAGATGACCCCTGTCTCAGAGTTAATGGAGAGGTACGAGGTAATAAGGAATTTGTCCATGTTCCCTTCAATTATGGAATAACTTATTCTGGCATTTTCCTCCCAGTCTGGATCATTTGCTTTTAAGGAAAATACTTGAGCTCCTCTTGGATTGTTCTCGGTAAAATAAGCCAAGTAAGATGGTTCTGCAAAAACAGGAGGGTTGTCATTTGTGTCTTGGATTTGAAGTAGGATAAAAGTTGACACAGAAAGTGGTGGAATTCCATGGTCAGTAGCTGTGATAGTGATGTTGTAGTCTGCTTTGTTCTCTCTGTCAAGGTTGCTGTGTGTCACCAAACTATAAAAGTTATCAAAAGACTGTTTTAGTTGGAAAGGGAGCTTACTGGGAATTGAACATGTGACCTCCCCATTGACCCCTGAATCTTCATCTTGTACATTTAGAAGGGCAATAACTGTTCCTATTGGTGAATTCTCAGAAATGGTATTGATGAAAAAGGTTATTGATAGTTCAGGGGCATTGTCATTAACATCCGTAACAATTATCACAACTTTTGACCAGTCACTCAGCCCTCCTCCATCCTCAGCCTTCACCTCAAAGTCATAGGAGGATGATTCCTCATAATCAAGGTTTCCCATTAAGGTAATTGTACCAGTTGTTGAGTTTAAAATAAACATTTTGGAATCCTTCTTTGTGATTTTTTTGAATGAATATTTTATCTCTCCATTTTGTCCTTCATCCAGATCAGTAGCACTAACTGTAGCAATGCTGGACCCGTTCAGAATGTTCTCCTTGATGCTCATTTCATAGATTGGTTTGCTGAAAACAGGTGCATTGTCATTTGCATCTAAAACAATGACTTGGATGTTAGCAGTGCTGGACCTGACTGGATCGCCTCCATCAGTAGCTGTGAGGATCAGATTGAAAACAGATTGCTCTTCCCGGTCCAGATTTTTCCCCAACACCAGCTCAGCAGATTTGACACCATTTTCTTCAACTTGCACCTCCAGAGAAAAATGGCTGCTGCCTGTGAGTTGGTAGGTCTGTACAGAATTTGTCCCTAGGTCTGGATCCTGAGCTTCAGGCAGAGGGAACCGGGATCCGACAGTAGATGCCTCACTGATTTTCAGTTCCTGTTTCCCCGATGAGAACTGGGGAGCATTATCGTTTATATCAATAATTTCCACTTCAACCCCATAGATCTCTATTTTGCTCTCAACTATAACATCAAAACTTAAAACACACCTTTCTGCCCTTCCACAGACTTCCTCTCTGTCTATTCTCTGAGAGGTTTGTAAATGGCCACTGTTGTAATTCAAAGCAAAATACTGACTCGTACCTGTCCTGGTAACAATCCGTAGTCCGTGGTCTGAAAGATGATTTCCATCCACTCCTAGATCCTTTGCAATATTCCCCACAAAAGAGCCTTTCTGCATCTCCTCAGGAATGGAATAATGAATCTTCCCAGAAACTATCTTCCAAGCAAGCACAATAATGAGGCATCGCAAGACCCTTTCTTTGCAGATCCACAGCCTCTGATTTTCTTCCATTATCTTGCAACACTATCAATTCTAGGACTCAGGAGCTTCTGGGTTTTAAATTAGTGGTTTTTAAAAATAAAAAATAGAAGTCTCTGTTAACAGTGCCTACAATATCTGTGCAAGTTTGATGCATCAGATATTTTGTGCCTGTGTTTAAGAATACTGTGGCTGGGTTAGCTGAATATCTGTCTTCCTGTGCCAGATTAGTGAACAGCGACACTCAGAGGCTCAACTGAAAACTGGAGATTATTTTTCCTACGTTGGTAGTCCTGTATTTGCCATCATAAAAGAAATATTTTGCTTTAAGAAGGGGCATAACACGAGTATAAATTTTTAAAAGTAAAAAATTGCCCTAAAGAAACAACATCAAACATTTAGACTTCAGATAAATTTGTACTGGTGGTTGTTGTCGGCTATTACAATTTTTTTAAAAAATAGACTGGTGTTTTATGCATTTATTGACAACTCTGTATAAAATAGTGCGTATAAGAGATTATTCACTTATTTTAATAAAATAGGACTAAATTCCATGCTTGAACACCAATGTTAATTCATTGGCTTCAATCTTCAAAAGTCAGGCATCAGAGCCCTGAGAGCTATTTATTCTGATGCTCCACATTAGAATATCCTTCTATCATAGTTCACTAGATGGAATTACTATCTATTAAAGCATATATAATTTTTGTCACTGATCTGATGTTTCCATCAGATTTGCCCAGTCTGTAGCCTGGCTACAAAGAAATAAAGGTTACTTTAAAATGTGTAGAATTAGATGTGAGTCTTTTCTTCCTTAGCCTATGTAAATGTAGTTACAGTAGTTATGCTTAAACCCTTTCAGTGTAGAAATAGTTATGTCCGTGGTGGAAGGAAGAAGTTTGTGTTCCAAGCTATACTGAAGGAATGGGTTTCTGTGTAGTAAGTTTAAAAACTGACTCAACCCCCCCCCCTTTTGTTCTTTCAAAAGAGAGCACTTTTAATTGCGTAAAACTTGAACTGTTGAGCAAAACCATAATAAGGACACAACTGCATATACAGTTCTGTCCTTTATCAGGACAGCCAAGGGATGGCCTTGGCTCCCCAGGGGAACAACGAAAACACGTCAGAACTTTATCTTATGTGCTGACCACAAAGACGCGCAGACCCACGTCTGGGAATAACGCCAGAGTGTGTTCTTGGAAATGGTGACCTCTGCGTCCCAGATAAGAGTAGGAAGAGGAAGATCCTTTTATGGTCAGAAGTACAGGAAGGAAGATCCTGTTATGGTTGAGAGTACCAGAGCAGGAACATATGTGATGTCAACCTGCGTACGTAGGCCGACGTGGTTGGGCTCCTAGGGGAGGAGTGAGAGGGTGCCTGGAGGATATATAAACTCCATGAAACCTGTCATTTCTTTGGACTTGCTGTGGACTTGATCACGCAAGTGCCTTCTGCTATCTGGAGAGCAGAATAAACTCTTTCTTTGAACCAACTCGGTGTCATTTTGACTTCCTTCCTCCTGTCACGGAGCAACGCAGACCCAATCGGTGAACTCCAATAAGGCTTCAATACAAATAAATCTATACTTCTTTGTGCTTGTGAATCGCCCTTTAAGACTTCTGGAGGGAGGATATACACATGCCCTGTAAGAGAGCTGAATCTAGGAGCAGCCGCCATCACGGGCAGTTATCCCTTTGTAAGAAAGGGAGATCACTTACCTCAGCCAGTGAGGATGAAGTTTGGCCACCTCTGTAAGGCCCTGAGCCCTTAACTGCAGGTCAGGACTGAGGTTTGATTTAAAAATTCAAAACAAACTACACAGTTCCCAAAGGTGTAATTCCCTGTCTGCTTTGCTTCTTTTACTTTATAAAGGACTTGTTCCTTTCATTTCCCCGAGTTGTTGGTGTTGACAGCCTTTTGGGAAGGCGGCTGTGGAGCTGAAGCCAGTGGACAGAGGCAGTCTTCCTCCCAGTGTGGCCAGTAGCCAGGCCAAGGCTCTGATGGCAACCAAGGAAGGAGTGGCACTATTTTTTCATTTTGTGTCATTTATGTAAATTGTGCTGTTTATGTAAAAACCTAGCACACGTCATTTTTATCATTTGATGTTTCTCTGTATTTGCTGTGACTGTGAGACCACACCCTCCAATATTTCTCTGATGAAAAAAGGGACGTCCAGTGTTATTTTCCTAGAAAAAGAGGTTCTGGAACTCACAATGAATGCCTCCCTTGTTCTCTTGCAATGGCAATGGTGCCCATCTGAGAGATGCTGGAACTGAGTTCTGGTGAGTTCTGGCTGAAAAAAAGCCCCTTGGCCATCCCATTCCATGTCCCTCCAACATTTCTCCGATGAAAATACGGACATACCCTCCAACATTTCTTTGATGAAAATAGGAATATCCTAAGGAAAAGTGGAACATTCCAGGATCAAACCAGGATGGCTTCTGTAAATCTGGAGCTGTTCTTGGAAAATAGGGATACTTGGAGGGTCTGTGAGTCCTTCCAGAGACCCTGAATAAATTTCTTTGGCACAGAAAAGCACAGTGGAATTTCATAAATGAGTTGCATTTGCTTTCAATAATAATCTCTTAACATTTTGTTCTAAAATATTTATGGAAAATGTTTAGTTAAGACACATGTTTATTTTCCATTTTAAAGGAAACCTTTTTGAGGATATGACCATAGATAGTCTAAAGATTTAGAAGACTAAATGTGGTAGACAATACCACACTTAATGAATGCAGAGGGCAGAGGGCCTTCTCGGTAGTGGCACCCGCCCTGTGGAACGCCCTCCCACCAGATGTCAAAGAGAACAACAACTACCAGACTTTTAGAAGACATCTGAAGGCAGCCCTGCTTAGGGAAGCTTTTAATGTTTGATGCATTACAGTATTTTAATATTTTGTTGGAAGCTGCCCTGAATTCATGTAATGCAGTTTCCTTTGCCATCAAAGCTCGCTTCAAGCATGAATAGTAAATAGTAAGTACATGATTGAGACAGTAGTACAAGGATGCAAGGCTGGCACCACCACACATGCCCCTCTGTGGCTGGTTCCATAGCCTTCCAACTTGTGGTAGATGACTGAAGCCTTTTGTGCATCTAGAGGCCCCAATATGGGAAGTGGAAGCAGCTGAGCACATGTTCTCTGACAGTGAGGGACCACCACATTCTTCACCAGCGCACACAAGGCCTCTGGAAGGGCTTCTTAATGTCACATAACTGAAGCATTACATAGGAACATTGTGTCCCATTGCTGCCACTGCTTTTAGAACCAAACTGGCTGTATGTGCACCATACACTTAAAGCACACCCACTCACAGAATCCTGGGAACTGTAGGTTGTTAAGGATGCCGGGAATTTTAGCTCTGTGAGGGGTAAAATATGGTTCCTGGGATTCTTTGGGGAAAGCCATGTGCTTTAAGTGTGTGCTGTGTACACAGCCTAAAAGGGAGGGAGAATTTGCTGCTGTTGCTTTCCCTAGGAAGCTCCTTACCCCATTTCTCAACATTTGTCCTCCTTAGCACTACAATGTCCCGATTTCCATGGTAAAAAGTTCATTTTGAAAGCTCATTCAGCTCAGCTCTATATTTCAACATGTACAGGATCCTATCTGAATTTCAACATAGCCTTTTCATGTGGGTAATTTAATATGACCTGATGAAGTGAGTGTTTGAAACTTCATTGATGATTAGTGTTGGAGCCTGGACCACTGGAGAATCCTTCAGTGAATGCTTTCTTAGATTCACCTGTCACACACCAATGTGGAAGTCATTAGACCAAAAAGTACCAACAAAGGAGCTTCTGTGTGCACGTGTATAACATTGAGGCCAACATAGATTAAGATCATGAAATTAATTACTGCGATGCGATCTAAATACTGAAACTTGACATGAACCAGTTTTGATTCACCTTACGAAATCCATAGAACCATGACCACTAAAAAGGAGGAACAGATTAAAGCAAAATTGATTTTTTAGAATGATAGTAACTGTAGTTCTAATCTCAGGACCATAATCCAGAGAAAGATTAAATCAATCAAGTTTATGTCTGTTTTACACACTTACTGATTTCAATACCAACCTCACTGCAGTGTGCCAACCTCACTGCTGCAGTGCCCCCTCATGGTAAAGGGCAGCAACTCACCTGCCAGGAGGTCAGGCTGCCCACCATGCTGTGTCCACTGCTGCCTGAAGCTATGCATGAATGATTTTAACTCTCCTCATAAGGATGCATTTTCATCACTGAAAATCATTATTGTCCTTCTCCACACTTTTTTCAGTCATGCTATAACTTTTTATGGTGGAAGTAATCCGAACTGCATGATATTGGTGGCTACATCATTATAACAACATTATCTTCTTGCATTGCAATGAGCCAACCGTTTCAAGGAACTCCAAAATAACTTTATTGAGTTTCATTAGCAAAAGTTGTACATTCCTAAACAAAACTTTATCAGTCGTGTGAAGGCTGTTCTATCATTTGCACGCTCTCTTATCTGCTGAAAAGATAACTGTGGGCGAACGTTCTGCTGTAGGATCACTGAGTGGTTTGGCTACAAACCTGAGTAGCTTCACAGAAAAGAGACAAATGTCTGTTCTTGCAGACCACCCATCACTGACAACCGTATTATAAAAGGGTAAAAAGAAATACTAGATCACAAAGCTGTGCTGATGTATGAGCCTCTCTATTGCCTTAAATATAGTTCACATTGTATGCAGCTGACCAGACCTTACTACTGCTCCTTTTCCCACTCCAGCAACCTCCTGCATTGTGGCAGGCAAGTGGAAAAGCCAAGGATCATTGCCAGCCTCCTAAACACTTCTGTGATAGAACAAAGAATATTGGCCTTCCTGTGACTGTTTCTAACCTGGTCAGAAGGTGGATTTCAATATAAGTTATGCACAATAAATGTCTTTAGGAATAGTACACAAGTTTCCTTTCGAAACAAAATCTGATCCAGCTTTCTGTTATTCTTAGAAAATTTGTTAAAATATCACATAGATCAAAATACATTATTTATTAGAATCAATAAAGTAAGTGCTTTATCATTTAATGAAACACCATCTCTCTTTACATCTTTATTACAGAAAGTATAAACAGATTTTTCCAGGATTTGTTATTTTAGAAATTCTTTTAAATTTCATAAAATAGAACCTATTGAATAATGAGGGCCAAAGTATTGAAATTTATTTACTCACCTGATGGGTTGCTGCCTCCTCCGTACCCGTGTTAGAATCACCTATGAGTAACACAGGGCCTGGCTTATCAGAAGCCTGTTGTGGTGTCAGAGTATTGGTACAACTTCCGATTGGAAAAAGGATCTGACTTTTCCGAGAGCCTGACGTCAGTGAAACCTCATGGCAATAAGACTGGAGAAATGCCCGGACTCCATCAATCCCCACAAACTGTGAAACTGGTGCACCACTGAAATTCAAACTTGCATTATCAGACAGCTGAGAATTTTTCCACCTGCGAAGTTTCAGTGCCAGTAACACAAGGAGGAAGGCGAGGAACAAGCAGGAGACAAAAGCCACTGCAGTCACCAAGTAGAAGGTGAGATCTGACTGTGGCTCTTCAGATACTGGGACGCTGCTCAGATCAGTCAGCATGTCAGGGATGCTGTCAGCCAAGACCACAGTGACAGTGACTGAAGCTGACATTGGAGGCTGCCCATTGTCCTTGACTAAAACCACCAGGCTTTGCTTGAGGGCATCTTTCTCCAGAAAGAAGCGGGCTGTTCTGATCTCTCCCGTGTGGAGCCCCAGAGTGAAGAGCCCTGGCTCGGTGGCCTTGATCAGCTGGTAGGAGAGCCAGGCATTCTGGCCAGAGTCCGCATCCACGGCCACCACCTTAGTGACCAGGTAGCCTGGCTCAGAGGAGCGAGGGGCCAGCTCTATCCCTGTGGAGCCATCAGTGGGAGGGGAAGGGTAAAGGATTTGGGGAGCATTGTCATTCTGGTCCAGGATGAAGAGAGTCACTGAGACGTTGGAGCTGAGTGGTGGAGAACCTCCGTCCTGAGCCCTTACATGGAACTTAATCTCCCGAAACTCTTCATAGTCAAAGGTTCTCAAGGCATAGCCAACCCCTGTTTCCGAATTAATGGAAAGGTAGGAAGAGAGTGAGGAATCAAACATTTGACTTTCAATGATGGAATAGGTTGTTTTTGAATTTTCCCCCCAGTCTGGATCCTCTGTTTTCAGAGAAAATATAGTGTCCCCTCTCTGGTTGTTCTCTACAAGGTAAAAAGTGTATTCTGGTTGCATAAAGTATGGAGCGTTGTCATTCTTGTCTAAAACCTGAAGGAGGATTAAGGTGGTTGATGAAAGAGGTGGCATCCCTTGATCTGAGGCTGTGATGGTGATGTTGTAGGCTGCTACTTGCTCCCTGTCCAGCGGTCTAGCAATGACCATAGTGTAATAGTTAGCATTTGCTTTTGTTAATTGGAAAGGGATATTACTAGGAATAGAGCATATGACTTTCCCATTCTCTCCTGAATCTTCATCGTGCACGTTTATCAAGGCAATGGCAGTTCCTGCTTGAGAATCCTCAGGAACTGAATTGGCAAGTGACCTGACAGTTATTTCAGGTGCGTTGTCATTAACATCACTTACAAAAATCACAGCTTTTGATATATTAAATAGTCCTCCCCCATCAATGGCCTGAATCTCTATTTCATACAATGTAGATTCTTCATAATCCAGCTTCCCCACAAGAATAATTTCACCTGTCTCTGAGTTTATGTGGAAGTTCCGAGAAGCTGTGTCAGATATTTTTCTGAAGGAGTATGTTATTTCTCTGTTGATTCCTTCATCCAGATCAGTGGCTTTTACTGTGACTACTGTATAGCCTGTGGGCACATTTTCTGCAATGGTCACTTTGTATACAGGTTGGCTAAAGATGGGTGCATTGTCATTTGCATCAAGGACAATAATATGGATTTGGGTTGTGCCAGATTTGGGTGGATCCCCCCCATCAAAGGCAGTGAGAATAAGATCATGCACATTTTGTTCTTCTCGGTCCAATGATGTTTCCAATACAATCTCTGCATATATTGCACTATCCAATCCAGTTTGCACATCCAGAGAAAAGTGTTTGTTTGCACTGAGTTTATAATTCTGGACAGAATTCATCCCTAAATCTGGATCCTGGGCATCATCCAGGCGGAATCGTGTCCCACCTTCAGTCATCTCACTGATTTTTATCTGGAGTTGAGCTGATTTGAAGCTTGGCGCATTGTCGTTGACATCCATTATTTCTACTTCAATTGTATAAATCTTCATTGCATCTTCTATAATAACTTCACAATTAAAGAGACATCTTTGTATCTGAGGACAGGTCTGCTCTCTGTCCAGTCTTTCCTTAATGTATAAATGGCCATTCTTATTGTTTAAAGCAAAATATTCCATCTTACCTCTGCAAACAAAGCTGACTCCATAATGTGAGAAATCCTTTATATCCAGTCTAAGATCCTTTGCAATATTCCCCACAAAGGAACCTTTTGGCATTTCCTCGGGAACTGAATAATGAATCTGTTCAGCAGCAGTCTCACATGCGATGCAAAAAAATATGATGGAAATGAAAGCTGTGTCCTTGTAGAACCCAAGACAGAAATGTCTTGCAATAGCCATTTCCAGATGCTATCTTCTTACTTTCAGTCCCTTAAACCTGGATGCTCTGAATCTATTGTTTGCCAATATTTTAGGAAAAATAAAATAAAACAGCAAATCCAATGGATCTAGATCTTCCTAGCTCTTCTTTGTTTCTGTTCCCTTGCTTTCTTTTTCTAGGTGGAGCAGTAGGACTGAGATGGCAGCATCTCTCAGCGCATTTCTCTGCCTGATTAGGGAGCAGCGACACCCAGAGTCTCAACCAAAAACTGCACCAGCATGTTACAAGAATTTTTCAGATGGGGTGTATGCCTTTTGTACTTTCATTCTGATATAGGAATATCTATCATTCCAAGCAAATGATCCTCCTGGGAGAAGCTCCAAAGTAAAACAACTCAGAGGATCTTGCTTTATTTACAATAACAGTGCAGAAATTGTCCAGCATGTTCCTATTGCAATGCATTTAGGTACATGCTCATATATGTTAGTGATGTTGGTTGAGGTTTACAAATTATAATTGTCTTCTTCTCTCCCCCCACTCCATAGCAAGCAATGGACATGGGGCGGTCAGGTGTATGACCCAAACATTTCAGTTATTGTTTCAAAAAAATTATGGATTATGCTGCAACAAACTGTAGCTTTTTATGTAGGTTTGCTGTGTCCTAGGTATTTTGCATCATGTTTCGTATTATGGCAGGATTATTTTTTGGATGATTCTCACGTAGCCAAACATCTCACATACACTTTTAATGATCAGTGTGCTAATGAATTTCCTAAATATAATGAAGTCCCACTCGTATAGCTGTTATCCAGGTAACAGGATTACAGTTCCACGCAGTTATTCTGGGAGCGCAGCAATCTTATGTGTATTCCATATGTTCTAAAAAAATATTCAGCGTCAAAATTTCTGTTATATGTAACACCGAGACATACATTAAAGGTGAAATTAAAAAAAAAAACCTGAATGAAATCTGGTACTGTATTGGATAGCTTATTGCATATGTTGTTGTTATTTGCTGGTGTATTGAATCTGAGTTTGTTTTAGCATTGTGTAAAATGGTTGGAAATGGCTATTGAGTGTGGTGATCCCAGTGTGAACAAGGAAAACAATGCCCTATAGCCTCTCCATAGCGCTTCCACTTCTTTGCTCCCCTGCAGGTATGCAGTGTGGCTTAGGATCAGCATTAATCTTTTAAACTTACCTCATATAGAAGACTTGTCTTTCTTGATAGTTTTCATTGCCCTTTTCTATACTTCTTTTGAGTTATGCTATATTCTTTTTAAGTATGATCAGGAACAGCGCAATATTCTCGAAGCATGGTTGGACCTTTATAACAGCTTTTGCATTATGTTCTTGCTCTGTTCTGATTTCTGATTGACAACTGCAGTGCACTTACCTGACCATTTCAAGTGGCAATTCATAATGATTCCAAAAGGTCTTTATTGATAACTGGTAACTAATACAATGCCAGCGCCCCTCACACAACACATTTTTTATTTGTACCTGTGATATAGTTCTATATTCCAATGTAGCTCAAAGGTGCCATCTAGAGTGCCTGGAATTTCACACCACCACAGTGAACCCTAAATAGACAGCAATTCCCTGTTTCAGTTTTGAATATACATCCTTAAGTTGGTTCATTTCTCCAACTGGCCAGAACTAGCTGATTCTCTCTCTCTCTCTCTCTAGCTCACTTTTTAATTGTTTTTATTAAAGATTATTAAAGATTATCTTGGGCTACAAAAGTGCATACATTGTCTTTATTTTCAGATCATAAAGTCCTTTCTGCAGATCAGTTATATTCTGATATGCAAGTTCAGGGTTGTTAAGACGGTGGACCAAGCTTATAAGTAAATTTCTGATTGGCCACAGATACCACAGAACTGATCTCATGTTTTGACTAAGCAACAATTCATCTCCACCAAAGATCCTTTGCAATATTCCCCACAAAGGAACCTTTTGCCATTTCCTTGGGAACTGAATAATGAAACTGTTCAGTAGCAGTCTCACATACGATGCAAAAATTATATATGATGAAAATGAAAACGGCATTTCCATGTGCTCTGGCACTCGTCACAGTGTCCTGTTGCGCCAGAAGCAGTTTAGACATGCTGGCCACATGATCTAGAAAGCTGTCAGAGGACAAACACCGGCTGCCTTGGCCTGAAGTAAGATGAGCGCTGCACCCCATATTCGCCTTTGACTAGACTTAACTGTCCAGGGGTCTTTTACCTTTACCTTTCTTTTCCACTTTAACCAACCTCCTCTCCACCCATTTTTCAATATTGGACGCAGTGAAATGGCTATTACTGCACCCTAACATTATGGCACACAGCTTGTGAAGCCAATCACTATTGCAAACATGTGTGTTGGTACCATGACACACTGGTCTTTTCATTACTGATCACAGTCCCATTAGGAGATGTTTTCCAATCCAAGTTACTTAAAAGTAGTGTCTTCTGGAACAGGAGGGTCTTTCCTTATGTTTGTAAAGCCACCCCTCATCATTGATCCCAGGGGGAGTTACAACAAAATAAAGACATGAGCCAAGCAGGTCAAATACCATAAAACATAAAACACAATTCAAAACATTCAGAACATACACAATAACTCTAAAAAATGGACCCTTACATTGCAGGTGATACCCTAACAGCTACTGGCCACAGTACCAACCTCTCTCCAAAAGCCTGAGCAAAGAGGTTTGTCCTTAAGTGGCACAGAAAGCGCAATAAGATAAGGGGCAAAAGTGAAGTTCTCAAATAAAGAAGGTTTTTTCCTGCATGCTCCTCCCTCCACTTCATTAGATAGGCGAACAATGAGAATGCACACACAGAGAGACACCAAACTGGACAGTTTCATACAGAATCAGATATTCCTTCCTTGAATTGGGGTCAGAAATGTACAGACACTCAGCATCAGTTCTTCAGGACCAGTGCTGTTTGGACAAGACTGGCTGTACCATTCAGCAATCTGGGAGGTGCATACTGTGCTTAGCTGTATCTTCTGAGCCATCTACAGGGATAGCTCCATGCAGAGTTCATTACTGTATAGTAATCCGTTCAGGGGATTACCTGAGCCTGGGTCATAGTAGCAGAACAACTGTAGCTGAAGAACCTGTCAAAGCAGGTAATAGGCATTCTTCGCCAGATATGTCACTTCAGACTCCAGTGACAATGTAGAATTCAACAACAGCCCCAGGCTACAATGTGGTTCCTTTAAAGACAATTGTTACCTCTTCCAGAACAGGTCATCAACCTAGTCCTCAGATCTGGAAACTGCCAACCTACAATGCCTGCATCTTGTCAGAATTTAGCTTCAACTTAATGGCCCATATCCAGCTCAATACTACCTGCAGACAGTGATTCAGGACCTGAACAGCTTCTCTTGCTTCTGATGATATGCAAAAATGGACCTAAGTGTCATCTAAGTGTTGGTGACACTGCCCTCCAAATCCCCTGATGGCTTCTTACAACCTGAGGCTTCTTACAACCATCTTATAGAAATTATGCAGATAAGATTACTTTGATGCAATACGTGATCTGGCTTTGCTATTCCCAACAATAACAAATTTTATGCTCAGAGGAATCATTAAAACACTACCTAAATAAAATGCAATATTGATTTAAATTAATAAAGTAGTTGCTTCATCTGTTAAAAAAAGTAAATGACACCAAAATTTGTTGCAAAAAAAATAAGCTTTGTTATTTAAGAAACTTAATTAAATTACATAAAATGAAACCTATTGAATAAGGAAAAATAAAAGAACTGACATTCTGAACTTTAAAATAAAGTACTGAAATTCATGTACTCACTTGACAGGTTGCTGCCTGCTCCTCAACAGTGTTAGAATCACCCATGAGTAATATAGGATCTGGTTTATCAGGAGCCTGTTGTGGTGTCAGAGTATTGGTACAGCTTCCGATTGGGAAAAAAATCTGGCTTTTCCGAGAGCCTGAAGTCAGTGAAACCTCATGGCAATAAGACTGAAGAAATGCCCGGACTCCATCAATCCCCACAAACTGGGAGATGGGAGCACCATCAAAATGCACACTTCCATTGTCACACAGCTGAGAATTTTTCCACCTGCGAAGTTTCAGTGCCAGTAACACAAGGAGGAAGGCGAGAAACAAGCAGGAGACAAAAGCCACTGCAGTCACCAAGTAGAAGGTGAGATCTGACTGTGGGTCTTCAGATACTGGGACACTGCTCAGATCAGTCAGCATGTCAGGGATGCTGTCAGCCAAGACCACAGTGACAGTGACTGAAGCTGACATTGGAGGCTGCCCATTGTCCTTGACTAAAACCACCAGGCTTTGCTTGAGGGCATCTTTCTCCAGAAAGAAGCGGGCCGTCCTGATCTCTCCCGTGTGGAGCCCCAGAGTGAAGAGCCCTGGCTCGGTGGCCTTGATCAGCTGGTAGGAGAGCCAGGCATTCTGGCCAGAGTCCGCATCCACAGCCACCACCTTAGTGACCAGGTAGCCTGGCTCTGAGGAGCGAGGGGCCAGCTCTATCCCCGTGGAGCCGTCGGTGGGAGGGGAGGGGTAAAGGATTTGGGGAGCGTTGTCATTCTGGTCCAGAATGAAGAGAGTCACTGAGACGTTGGAGCTGAGTGGTGGAGAACCTCCATCCTGGGCCTTGACCAGGAACTTGATCTCTTGGATCTCTTCATAATCAAAGGAGATCAAGGCATAAACTACCCCAGTTTCAGAGTTAATAGAAAGGTAGGATGAAAGAGTAGAATCACCAACACTTTGATCAATGATTGAAAATGTGATTGTAGCATTTTCCATGCAGTCAGGATCACTTGCTTTCATGTGGTAAACAGATGCTCCTCTGATGTTATTCTCAGTTACATAAGAAGTATATTGTATGTTATTGAAGATTGGGGCATTGTCATTTACATCTGAAATTTCTACAAAGAACACCGTAGTGGTTGATAATGGTGGGTTCCCTTTGTCTGTAGCCATGATAGTTATACTATAATTTGATGTTTCTTCTCTGTCAAGAACTCTGTCAGTCATCAAATGGTAATAGTTATCAAAGGATTTCTCTAAGTAGAAAGGAAGAGTTTTAGGAACTGAGCACAAGATTTCTCCATTCTCACCCTTATCTCTGTCTTGTATGTTTAGTAGAGCAACCACAGTTCCTGGAGAGCTTCCTTCACTGATTGAACTGAAGAAGGTAGTGATAGTTATCTTGGGGATATTGTCATTAACGTCAATAAGGATGATCAACACTTTAGCCCTGTCGGAGAGACCTCCATTGTCCTTTGCTTGAACTTCCATTTCATGTAATGCATCTTCTTCATAGTCCAACTTCCCTGTTGTTGATATCTCCCCACTTCTAGAATTTATTTGAAAGAGTTGTGATGCTGTCTCCTTTATTTTTAGAAATGAGTAAATCACCTCAGAATTTGTTTCTTCATCGGCATCTGTAGCATTTACAGTAAGCAGCAGAGAGCCTACGGAAACACTTTCCAAAACACTCACTTTATAGAGAGGTTGGTTGAAAATGGGTGCGTTATCATTTGCATCAAGAACTGTTACATAGATCTGCAGAGTGCCAGACCTCACAGGACGCCCACCATCAGTGGCCGTTAGGATGAGTGAGTAAAATGCTTCCGCTTCTCTGTCCAAAGATTTCTCTAGCACCAGTTCAGGAAATTTGTCCTTATCAGATCTGCTCTGTAGTTTCAGGGAGAAATACCTGCTGCTGCTCAGATGGTAGTTCTGAAGGGAATAATCTCCAATGTCAGAATCTTGAGCTTCTTGCAAGGCAATACGAGTCCCTACAATGGCCGTTTCACTTATTTTAAGATCTAAGCGTTCCTGGGTGAAAGTTGGAGCATTGTCATTTATATCTGTGATTTCAATTTCTACAGTGAACAGTTTCATTTTATCCTCAACAAGGCCCTCAAGGCTTAAAACACACTTCTCTTCCCACCTGCATATTTCTTCTCTGTCTATCCTTTCGGAGACATATAACTGGCCATTCTTAGAATTCAAAGTAAAATATTGAAGCATACCTTCAGAGATGATGCGAACTCTGTTGTCTGACAATTTCTTGGAGCCCAGTCCCAGGTCCTCTGCTATATTCCCAACGAAAGAGCCTTTCGGGACTTCCTCAGGAACTGAGTAGTGGAGCTGCCCATAATTTGTCTGCCAAATGGCAATAAAAGCAAACCAGAAGGAGCCACTGTCTTGTCGGAGTCTCAGCGCAGCTGCCATTTCAAAGAACTACCTTTGGAGCATCTACCTATTTCTCTTTCTAGTGTCTAAGGATCTTGTAGCAAAGAACCAGAAAATCCTTTTGTTAATCTGTACTGTTTCACTGAGAGAGAGGACGTGTGCCAATTTAGCTGCCTTTCTAGCAATGTGGAAGAACTTACCCTGCATCTTTCGTTTCAGTTTGCTTTCTCATTGGTAAACAGCGGCGCCCAGAGTCTCAACCAAAAACTGCAATGGCTAAAGTCACACAAAAGGCAAAGACAGCCTAGTTGACATGATGACACAGTTTACTTCCTGCATGTGTGGATAACTATCTATAAACAAAGCATAAACAAACCAAGTATAGAAACAAAGCGTATTAAAAAGTATAAAGCAGAAAAGTCTTTAATAAACCTGTAACTTCTATTCTATGAGAAATAGTTGATTTTTACAAAATACCTATTTCACAGAATTCTTTGTTTTCAAAATTAGTAAGTAAATGTATCCTTTGTCTTTATTTGGAGAAATAATATTACCAACGCATATTTAATGTATTTAATGAGATTTTCTTTGCTTTGTTTCTTTGCTTTGCTCCAGTAAAGTATCACTGTAGCTAACAGAACATTAAGGCTGCAATCCTACACAAACTTACCTGGGAATAAATCACATTGAAAATGTACTTGTGAGTAACCATATATAGGATTGTACTGTAAATTAAAGTAACATTCCAAATATCACCATTTCATTGTGTATAACTTATAACATTATTTCAGCAAAATCAGGCAGCCTTCCTGATCATTTCATTCCTGATCTATTCACTTTTGTTTAGACATTATAGAAGCCATATATATTTATTTATATATATTTCATTTCTTACCACAAATAACTTCTAGAAATTAGAAATATATCTGATTTTATTGCCATCTTGTCTTTAAAACCTCTACCCAATTAGACTAAAGGACTTGAATTTAAAAGATAATAAGCATTTTGCTTCCATATCTGGAATGAGCATACCAGGAGGACAACAAAATGAAGATTGAACTAGGGACACAATTTCGGCCACAATTTCACTAAAAGAGTTTATATGCAGCATGGTTAACTACTTAACTGACAGCCACCCTTACAGCCTGCAACTGTAGGAGCTGGGAAAGAATTTTCTGCTACCTACCTTGGTCAGACAACTTTCCCTGACTCTGGTCATAGAAGCCAACTCCTACAGGCTTTTGGCCCCCACAATAAAATATAATAATAAATAATAATAATAATAATAATAATAATAATAATACCCCCACCCATCTGGCTGGGTTTCTCCAGCCACTCTGGGGGAAATGTTTGATGTGACTGGACCCCCACAAAGTTGATGGGCATTCCCATTCAAATGGTGTGTGTGCTCTGCATCATGTTATTGATTATGCGGGGCAGGGCCTACCTGGACCCTCACAGTATTTTATTCAAGTTGGCACCCCTGACCTTGATCAACTGAAAAGGTTTGCTGTTTCTTGCCTATGCTCATTCAAGGTGTGCTGGGAAGATCTGCCTGTAAGGTTTTGTTTTTTTTATGGGTGTGTGAATGAGCCCAAACATTGTCCAAGAGTGCCACTCATCTGAGGTCCCCACAAGTCACTGGAAGGCTGGGTTAGATAAGCAATTTTTAATGCTTTGGGTATTTTTGATTTCCACCTTCACTGAATTTGCTGGTCATATCTAATTATCTAGATCAGGGGTTGTCAACCTGGTCCCTTCCGCCCGCTAGTGGGCGTTTCAGGATTCTAGGTGGGCCATAGGGTGTTCTATGGCACAAGTTGAATCCTCCTTCCATTGAGCACTGGTGGGCTGTAAGGAAAGTTTACCATCAAGAAAGATGCATTAGTGGGTGGTAGGTATAAAAAGGTTGACTATCCCTGGTCTAGATGCTTAAGAAAATGACTTGCTTAATTTGGAACAAATACACACTCAATAGTGCAGAGTTGACAAAAATAACTCCCTTCAAGGCTGATCAGGAAACGAGAGTCAAAAGATTCCCACTTCACCTGCAAACAGCTAACATTGTACTGCCTGAGATACTGTGGGTTTCTCCAGGGTTTCTTCGGAGAGGAGACTTTCCAAGCTTTTCTGGAGATTATATGGATTGAACTTGAGATCTTTTGCACACAAAGCATATGCTGGGCTACAGTCTTTTAGTTTATTTCAGTTTAAATCCAAATACCTTGGTTTTATTAAGTTATGCATCAGAAGCAATTATCTGATTATGTCATTTCCTTCTTACTAGCTACTTATAGTTAAACTCATGTTTACCATGTTAACCTTACAGTTAAAATATTGCTTTGTTGTGTAACAGAAATAATATTCATCCTTACTAACCATATGGTTGTGAGCATTTAAAGCACTGCCTTTAAAATATGGTTCTATGTCTCATTCAGACATTCAAAGAAGTAGAAATGCTGGTGTACCTCCATCCACATTTATTAGATAATGCTGATTCCTCCATCCTTTTTTTAAATTAAAACATCACAGGAATCATGAATGAAATGTCTAGAACACAGGGTGTAGGAACAGATGTTACTGCACACATGCTAGAGCCTGTTTTACATGTTCAGTCATGGTAATGATTGTGGTGAACAGAGATTCCTTCATATCCACCAGAGCTGTATCTGAGAAATGCCATCCAGAGGAGCTGCTAAGTAGCAATGGAGCTTATTCATCTGCAATTTACAAGAATCTTCAATGATCTAGTGTGACTTATTCCCAAAACATTTCATAAAAAAATGACTTGAGTGATGGATTGCTTATAGGACTGGAAGTTCCTGTGGCCCCATCCAGACCCTTTTGCTGGAATGAATTTTCACTATTGCAACTTAATGTTATTTGCAGCTTGATATTATCGGAGAGGTGTTCCTCCTCTATGTTCAACTCTTGTTGCCCACCACAGCATCAACCCAGAAGGGGTAGTAAATTGGGTTCAGGTGGCAATAAGTACTTCCTTAAAAGAAGAGAAGATCCCAGCAGCCTTGAAGGAGGCACCTCTGATACCACTCCTTAAAAATATGTGGATGATTCCCCCCCGCCCCGCAATTGGCCAGTTGCTAATCCCCCTTTCTTGGGCAAGTGGCTTTACTAGACAGTGGCTTCTCAACCTCAGACATGCCTGGATGAAATGGATTATTTGGATCTATTTCAGTCTGAATTCTGTCATGGTTTGGGGGCACTTTGGTCACCCCCACAGAAAACATGTGCATGGAGTGCAGTCCTGTTGGTACTCCTGGATCTCTCAAATTTGATGAATCAATTATAATATACTTCTGAATCATCTTCTGGTTTGGGGGCATTGTGTCCCCTTGGTTCTGTTCTTGTCTGGCAGGTTAATTCCAAAAAGTTATACTGTAGTACTTCTGTTTCACTCCACAACATTTATCCTATTGAGTAATATGTACCCAGCTGTAGGAGGAAATTGTCTGGAGATGATAATGAGGCATCATCACTATGCTAATGACACCCAGCTCTATTTCTCCTCTTTGTTTAAGAACACAGTGAATGTTCTTAAAAGGTGCTTGGTATAGTAATGTGTTGGATATGGGCTAGTAAACCAAAGCTCAGTCCAGACAAGATAGATGTTCTGTAGGAAGGCAATGAAGTTGATTAGTGATTCAGTGTTCATCCTATTTTGTATAAAGTTGCTTTCCCCCAAAAAATATCAACTTTTCATTCTCTCTGCATTAGGATGGGAAAACAACTGGTGGGACTGGGATGAGAGTGAGAATACTGACACCATTTCATTCATGTGTAGAAAAAAAATATAGAATATAGAATATAAATAAAGGAAAACTTCCATGCCTCTGACATTATGAACAGCACTACTTATTTTGCTGTTACAAAATGATAGTAATAGAGGTCCATAACATGGAAATAACACCATCCACAAACCTTGATACCAATAAAACTTAACAATGGCAAAATAAAATAAAATTCACTAAATATATTGATGCAAGATGTCTGCCAATGGAACCCCATGTGCAGCTGCAATGTAGCTGAGGTTCAATTTTTGCTATAAGCAAGGTTTATATTGCCATCCCACAAATGCTGACCCACTGCCTGTGCACACCCATCCACAATCTGTAGCATACTGCAACAAAAAAGTAATTTTAATATTCATCCTGCCCTGCTACTAGGGATGCTCCCTGTGGTTGGACTGCTCTTCTGTCAGATGATCATTATGATAGGCAGAAATGGGGCAATGAAGTGCCTGGGCACGTCAGTTTAGTCCAACATGGAGTTAAATATTTAAAAGCTTGGAACTTTTAAAACCCTCGATTAAGATACAGGCAGTGGAACTAGTCTTCTTTTACTTTCCCGAAAAAGCATGTGATAGAGTAGAATGTGAGGTACATCTACAATCATGAAAAAATGAACTTTAGTGTTGCAGATACACAAAAGCTCAACTGCATTTTAAGAGGGTCTTATTAGAGAGTCCATAGGGGTTTTTTTCAATAGCCAGAGCACATACCAAATTGACAATTTCACCAACCATCTTGCTGACCACATATGAAGTTGTTGCTTTATTCTTGAGCCCCTACTCCGGTGCTTCCCATATTCAGTCCACCACTTGCCCCTACAACTGATTCAGCTATCTATCCCCTTACCTAAAATTCTCTAGGCATCTCCCACCTTGAATACTGCTATGTTTTACTCTCTGGCTTGGACTTTGAAGCAGATGAAGACCTCCCTGTTTCTTCTTATTATTTAAATACTGTTATGAGTTTGGAGGGAGGGGAAGGCTGTATGTCTTGCCCCCCCTTCTAATTCATGGATCCAGCATGGATTCAATTCCTGGAATAGCTAGGCTAACTTCCTGATGAGATAATGGCCCTCTAAGTATGGACCTTTAAGGTAACAAAGAAAGTGTCTCTGTGCCGCATGACAAAGGGTGGGCTTTCCTCCCTCAACAAACCGGTAGTTAGAAGGATAAAGGCCAGAATGGAGAGTTTAGTTATGTGAGCTGGAAGGTAGAAGAGAGTCTACAGGCTGGGAAGCTGGGATACAGAGTTACACCTGATTTCTGGTTGAATCCAAAGTTTGGCTATGGTGGAAGCAAAACCCCTCCCTCATAGGCTCAGGTTGCATATATGTGTAAATAAACAATATATCATAAAGACACCACAGTCTCCACTGTCCCTCATTCCAAAAGGTAAGCACCTGGAATCCATGGAATATTACATTGCTTGGAGATTGGGGTGGCAACAATCCACTTTTATTTAAACCCAAACATTAAACAAAGGAGAGGTTTCTTAAGAAGTGAGTTAAACTTAGATTAAATGAGAAACAGCAAATTACAGTGTGAATTAAGTCAAAAAGGGCAAAATTATCTTCAAGATGATCAAGATTTTTAAATGTTTCAGTTCTTACAGTGATTCTTACAGAACCACTTGTTCAGTTGCAGTGAAGTTATTCTTGAACATCAAATAAAAGGTAAAAATAATTCAACTAGATAAATATTATATTGACATACGGTTTTATCAAACCTTTTCAAAGTGTAGTGAAAGCAAAACATACCTGTTCGCAGCTCTGCCCTTCCTTATTGATATTTGAAGCATTTGCAGTAAACAGAGGTCCAGAGATTTGAGAAGCCTGATGTCCTGTCAGTGTGTTTGTACAGCTTTCAATGGGGAAAAAAATCTGACTTTTCCGAGAGCCCGAAGTCAGTGAAAACTCATGGCAATAAGTCTGAAGAAATGCCCGTACTCCATCAATGCCTACGAACTGTGAAACAGGAACCCCATTTAAATTTACACTTCCAGTGTCACACAACTGAGAATGTCTCCACTTGCGAAGCCTTAGTACCAATAATACAAGGAGGAAAGTGAAGAACAAGCAGGAGACAAAAGCCACTGCAGTCACCAGGTAGAAAGTGAGGTCAGACTCAAGACTGATAGGAGCTGAGATGGTGCCCAGATCGGTCAGCATGTCAGGGATATTGTCAGCCAAAACCACAGTGACAGTGACTGAAGCCGACATTGGAGGCTGCCCATTGTCCTTGACTAAAACCACCAGGCTTTGCTTGAGGGCATCTTTCTCCAGAAAGAAGCGGGCCGTCCTGATCTCTCCCGTGTGGAGCCCCAGAGTGAAGAGCCCTGGCTCGGTGGCCTTGATCAGCTGGTAGGAGAGCCAGGCATTCTGGCCAGAGTCCGCATCCACGGCCACCACCTTAGTGACCAGGTAGCCTGGCTCTGAGGAGCGAGGGGCCAGCTCTATCCCCGTGGAGCCATCAGTGGGAGGAGAGGGGTACAGGATTTGGGGAGAATTGTCATTCTGGTCCAGGATGAAGAGAGTCACTGAGACGTTGGAGCTGAGTGGTGGAGAACCTCCATCCTGAGCCTTGACCAGGAACTTGATCTCTTGGATCTCTTCATAATCAAAGGACCGTAGGGCATAGATTACTCCAGTCTCAGAGTTTATAGAAAGGCAGGAGGAGAAGTAGGAATAACTCATCTCACCTTCAGTGATTGAATAAGTAATTTTGCCATTCATCTCCCAGTCAGGATCAGTTGCTTTTAGTGTTAAAAGAGAGGATCCAGCTGAAGTATTTTCTGTAATTGAAGTAATATAGGACTTCTTTTTAAAGGTGGGTGGATTGTCATTTTTATCTAATATTTTCAGCTGAATAGTGGTGGTTGTGGAGAGAGGAGGATTTCCTTTATCTGTTGCAATAACTGTAAGATTGTAATTAGATACATCTTCTCGGTCCAGGGTTCCGCTAGTCACTAAACTGTAATAATTATCAAATGTTTTCTCTAAATGAAATGGCGGGTTGCCAAAGATGGAGCATGTAACCAGCCCATTGTCTTCTGAATCCCTGTCTATTACTTTTAACAGTGCAATTATAGTTCCTTCTGGGCAGTCTTCACTCACAGCATTAGTAAGAGATGTGACTGCAATTTCTGGTGCATTATCATTTACATCGGTAATAGCCAACAAAATATTTGCTCGACCTGATAACCCTCTTCCATCACGAGCTTGAACCTCCATTTCATACAAAGCACATTCTTCAAAATCTATCTCCTGCCTCACCCTTACTTCTCCAGTTCTCGGATCCAAATGGAAGCTGTTTGAAGCCTTTTCTGATACCTGCCTGAATGCATATGTTATCTCTGAATTAATGCCTTCATCCAGATCAGTAGCATTGACTGTTACAAGCAGGGAATTAACAGGAATGTTTTCTGCAGTGGTCACTTTGTAAACAGATTCTGAAAAAACTGGTGCATTGTCATTTGCATCTTCAACGGAAACTTTGATGTGTGCAGTTCCGGATTTGACAGGATTCCCCCCATCACTGGCTGTAAGGATTAAGTCATGGAAAGCTTCTACTTCTCGATCCATAGACTTTTCCAGTACTAACTCAGCATATTTGGCTCCACTTGCTGTCATTTGCACATCAAGAAAGAAGTGTCTGTTAGGGTTGATTTGATAGCTCTGTAAAGAGTTCACTCCTAAGTCTGGGTCCTGTGCATCTGGAAGAAGAAATCGAGATCCCACAGCAGTACTTTCTGGGATATTTAGCTGCAATGTCTCCACTTGGAATGCTGGTGCATTGTCATTGATATCTTCGATTTCAATTTCTACTGTATAGACTTTTAGCTGCTCCTGAATAAGAATCTCCAACTTCAAAATACAAGTTAACAGACGTCCACATATTTCTTCTCTATCTAGTCTTTCATTAATATATAAATGACCATTTTGGAAATTGAGGGCAAAATATTGTGTCCTACCTTCTGTAATAATCCGGACACCGCCAGGCAAGAGTTGCTTCATATCCAATCCCAGATCCTGTGAGATATCCCCAACAAAAGAACCTTCCTGCAGTTCCTCAGGAACTGAATAATGGATCTGTCCAGTAACTGCCTGAAAAACAGCTAGCAGCACAAGGCAGGATGACTGTCTCCTTCTATCCAAGAGTATACAAGCCATTTCAGCCTCTGCCAGGTCCTATCAGTCCACAAATAACAGGCACGAGTGTTTAAACTAGGCGCTCTTAATAGACTAATGTGCCTATTTAAGACTTCCTTTTATTTCCCATCAAACAAAATCGTCCTTTTTCTTTTAGGTCAGAGACTATAATAAACCTTTTGTGTTTTTGCATCTCGGTGGTCTAGCTGGTTCAATCCAGTTTCTCTCCTTATTGGTGAACAGTGACACCCAATGGATCAGTCAGTAAATGCAGTGTTTTAAAAAACTGCAAAGTAACATTTCATTCCTTTTTATTTAATAATAAGTATAAAAACAAACTTCCATTAACATACTGCACCCTGTCTAGAAAGCTCAATGGAGATTACACAGTGTACCTCCTCATCAACAGGATTGTGTCAAAAGTAATCAGTGACTATTGGTCTAACGAAAATTTCCATCTTAGATATATATTTAATCAACCTGATTCAGAGTACAATCACATGGTTTTTTTTGAAGTGTCTTCTCCCAATGTGGGAGTAGGGTTGCTGGAATGAGGGAGGGAAGCCATGTGTGTGATCGGAGATGTGGGCTCAGATTTTTTGCTACATAGCCTTGCCTACGCCTTCACTCAGAGGTAAACTGCTGGTGAATATTTAGTGTGTAGAGTGGACAGATCCTGAAGCTGAGGCTCCAATACTTTGGCCACCTCATGAGAAGAGAAGACTCCCTGGAAAAGACCCTGATGTTGGGAAAGATGGAGGGCGCAAGGAGAAGGGGACGACAGAGGACGATATGGTTGGATGGTGTTCTCGAAGCTACCAGCATGAGTCTGACCAAACTGCGGGAGGCAGTGGAAGACAGGAGTGCCTGGTGTACTGGGGTCCATGGGGTCATGAAGAGTCGGACACGACTAAACAACAACAACAACAACAACAACAACAACAACAACAACAAGGGTGGTAGAAGACAGCAGTCATTTAGTAGTGAGGGAAAAGCACTCTGCACCTGCTCAGACATGCTTTTCTTCCCATATTACAGGTTCAGGTCTGCTATTGAAGACAGATTCTTAGACTAAGTTCTGGAGAGTCCTTATACAAATTAAGTCAGGGAAGACAGAGGCAAGAATAGTTTGCCTTAGAAAGAAAGAGAGGGAGTTACTAGCGGAGGGAAAATGAAGAGTGGCCAGTGAGTTGTGCTGATATTGGACTAGTCCTTTATTATTATGCTTTGTTTCTCCTTCTTTGTAAAATGGGGCCTCTAGCCTCTTTGACAGTCCTGTTACTGAAGGAGGGCTTATAAAATTGACAATCAATTAAACATGCTGCATGTACTGTAGGTGTGCTATGTGTATTTGATGGTCATCAGTTATCTTATTTGGAACCACTTGCTTGCATACACTTTTAGTTTTTCCTTTTGTTTTGTAACACCTTTGAAACTAAATTTTGTTGGGCCACCTTTGCCCTCTGGGTCATTGTGCTTGACTAGCCCCATCCACTCATGCACAACAATGCGTTGAATACTATATTGTCTACAACTTTGTGGGGTCAGTTTCAGCTTCTGCAGCCTGAAGACATGGACAGGGTGCTTGCTGGGATACCCTCTCAATCCCTGCCCATCTTGGCTGTTGAAATTGAGCCTGGGGGTTGACTGGATGGATCCAAGCGGCAAAGGTCTTTATTTTTATTTTTGCATGAAGGAGTGGCACTTGCTGACTTAAAGAAGTTGGTGTGGCCACTACTGAAAAAGCCAGCCCTGGACAAATTGGCTTACAGCAACTATTACCAAGTCACAAGTAGCTTCATTCTGGGGAAGGTGATTGAAAGAGTTGTGGTGGAACAACTGCAACATTCCTGGATGAGAATGATTTTCTGGATCCATTCCAGTCTGGTTGATGCCTGGGTTCAGGACTGAATAAGCCTTGGTCTCTCTGACAGATGACAATCCTTGATTCTTTTGCTTGATATCTCAGCAGCTTTCAGTACCATTGATAAAGTGCACCACTGAAGACATCTTGGACCCTGCCCGCTCTCTGGTGTGTGCAGCAATGTGCAAATGTGACTTGAAATGTAGCTAGGAAAATCTACCTCGCTGTGTTTTAAGCTGCTAGTGTTTACATAGCCTTAGTGTACACCAACAGAAAGGCATGGCAAACAAGGGTGGTATAAAATTCACTAGCTCCCAGGGGATTAGTAATCTGCCCTTTCCTCCCTCAGTGTCCTTTCTACCCAAGCATAGGCATCTCATCTTAAGAATCATAGCCAGTGTGGTGTAGTGGTTAAGAGCGGTGGACTTGTAATCTGGTGAACTGGGTTCGCATTCCCACTCCTCCACATGCAGCTGCTGGGTGACCTTGGGCTAGTCACACTTCTCTGAAGTCTCTCAGCCCCACTCACCTCACAGAGTGTTTGTTGTGGGGGAGGAAGGGAAAGGAGAATGTTAGCCACTTTGAGACTCCTTAGGGTAGTGATAAAGCGGGATATCAAATCCAAACTCTTCTTCATAGTGGGAAAGAAACCATTTCTATATTGTGTTGCATTCCTGTCAAATGGCTAGTGGAGTGCAAGTAGATTCAGGTTTAGTGGTTAGTCTCAGCTTCAGGTTTTGGAGGACCCTTGGGCAGGACCTTCCTCAGTAAGCCATAATCACCAGGTGCTACTGCTTTCCCCCAAGCCGGAAAGGACAGGATATCCTTCTGGTCATTGCCTGGTCTGACCTGACCTAAGGTACAACCACCTACTAACTAAACCCAGCTCACTAATATATGGAAACTTCTGTTTTCAATTCTGGTGCCTCGATTGTGCTCCAGCAGAGTTTTTGTAATGACAGTAGAAAAGAAGTGTTCCAAAAGTGGGGAAGGCAAGAAGTTAAGGAAATGCCAGCAGAGAACTGAAACCAAGGATTGATCAGTTGTAGCCAGAGTTGTTGAATGTTAAGGAAAGTTACTTTGTTTGCAGCAGCAAATATTTCAGTTGTCTGCTCCATATATCTAAAACCATCTTTCACCAGAGATTTCAAGACAATTTAGAAAAATTAGAGCAAGTAGAACAATAATAAATACACTCAGCTCTTGCTTCCTCCAGCCGTGTTCAATGACCAGAGGGAGAGAAGTGGCAGCTGCACATTTTCCTCCCTCCTATCTCTGCTCATTGACTCAGAGAAAGCATCCGAACAAGCAAGGAGAAGCACCTGGAATTGGAGACCTCAGGGATTGCTCGTAGGCCCCTTGCTGTGGCCCGATAATGCCAGTTCCAATCCAGCTTGACTTAGGATAGTTCAAGCAGCTACTTGCCAAGAGCAACGAACCTCTCCCTGGTGATATAGATAAATCCAACCCAGTAACGAACCCAAATGACATCTGTTAAGGAAATACTTTAATAGGACCTCTTGTCTGCAAGTGTTTGTTCCTTTATGCCCATTTCTTTCCCATTACTTGCCATTAAAAAATTCAGCCATGGTCCCTAGACAGCAAAGAAAGTGCAAAGAAAGCGGGGGGGGGGGGAGAGCGAAATGCCACTCACTTTCTGAATTTATGAAGTGCAAATCAACTAATGTTTGGTGGGGTATTACTGAAAATACATGGCTAAACGCTTGTAAAATAAATACAAATCCACTTTGCACAATTCTTAGGTCAGTGCCCAATGAGCTCTGCAGACTGTATCACATTCAACTTGTTTCTGCTTTGTACATTGTAAAATGTGAGCAATCTTAATTTTAGAAAATGAAACTCACCTGCTCAGAGTTTTGTCGTACTGTATCAGTGCTTGGATCTTCCATAGTTAATAAAGGACCTAAGTTATCGGCAGCTGGATGAGATGAGAGAATATCTGTACAACTTCCAATTGGAAAAACAATTTTATTGTTTTGGGAGCAGGTAGTTAGTGAGCCGTCAGGGCAGTAAGACTGAAGAAAAGCCCGGACACCATCAATGCCCACAAACTGTGAAACAGGTACTCCATTGAAATTTCCAAATCCTGAGTCACACAATTGTGAGTTTCTCCACCTATAAAGTCTAAAAGCTAGTAACAAAAGCAGAAAGGTGAAGAACAAGCAGGAGACAGCAGCTACTGCAGTCACCAGGTACGAAGTGAGCTCACCATCAGATTGTGGGTCTTCAGATATTGAGATGCTGCTCAGGTCTGAGAGGACTGCAGGGATGGTGTCAGCCAGCACCACAGTCAGAGTGGCTGAAGCAGAGAGAGGTGGCTGCCCATTGTCCTTGACTAAAACTACCAGGCTTTGTTTTAGGGCATCTTTCTCCAGAAAGAAGCGGGCTGTCCTGATCTCTCCCGTGTGGAGCCCCAGAGTGAAGAGCCCTGGCTCGGTGGCCTTGATCAGCTGGTAGGAGAGCCAGGCATTCTGGCCAGAGTCTGCATCCACAGCCACCACCTTAGTGACCAGGTAGCCTGGCTCTGAGGAGCGAGGGGCCAGCTCTATCCCTGTGGAGCCATCAGTGGGAGGGGAGGGGTACAGGATTTGGGGAGCATTGTCATTCTGGTCCAGGATGAAGAGAGTCACTGAGACGTTGGAGCTGAGTGGTGGAGAACCTCCATCCTGAGCCTTGACAAGGAAATTAATCTCCCTGATCTCTTCATAATCAAAGGAGTGTAGGGCATAGATTGCTCCAGTTTCAGAGTTAATTGAGAGGTAGGTAGGAAGGAAGGTATTTCTGACTTCAGTCTCATGCTCTCTTATCTGAGAGTAAGTCCCATTGAGTTCATTGGAATTCACTTCTGAGTAGACTTTCTTAGCATTGGGCTGCACAATATCTCTTTCGATGATAGAGTAAATTATTCTGCCATTTTCCTCACAATCAGAGTCATGTGCCTTCAAAATAGTAATGAATTCACTTCTGTGGTTATTTTCCTCAAGATAAAAAGTGAATGCTGTATTTTTAAAGGTGGGTGGGTTGTCATTTTCATCTAATATTTCTAGTGGGAAGAAAGCAGTTGTTGAGAGAGAAGGAATCCCGTGGTCACTTGCTATTATTGTGATGTTATATTCTGAGACCCTCTCCCTGTCAAGGACACTTGCAATCTCCAAGTTGTAATAGTTATCAAATGCTTTCTTCAACAGAAACGGAAGTCCTGCTGGTATAGAACATGAGACCTCTCCATTTTCCCCATCATCTCTGTCATTTATATTTATAAGACCTAGTACAGTTCCTGGAGGAGAACTTTCTTCAACCTTGCTGAAAAGTGGTGTAATTGCAATCTCTGGTGGATTGTCATTCGCATCCATGACTCTTATGACTACTCTAGCCCGAGTAGACAAGCCAGCCCCATCTTGTGCTTGGACTTCCATTTCATGTGCTATCGATTCTTCAAAGTCAATATTCCCAATGACGGATATCTGCCCTGTTGCGGAATCCAAGTGGAATATTTTGGAAGCTTTGTCTGAAATTTTTCTGAATGAATACATTACCTTTGAGTTTATTCCCTCATCAAGGTCAGTTGCATTCAGAATTAACACGTGCGACCCTTTAAGCATGTTTTCCATAACGTCCGCTTCATACAGAGACTTACTGAAAATAGGAGCGTTGTCATTTACATCTGCAACAGCAACACGGATTTGCACCGTACCAGACCTGGCAGGTTCTCCTTTGTCAGCAGCAGTGAGAATTAGTTGGTGGACTTTTTGTTCTTCTCGATCTAACAGCTTTTCAAGGACTAGTTCTGCATATTTGATCCCATCAACTCCAGTTTGTACTTCCAAGGAAAAGTGTCTGTTGCTACTGAGATGGTAGCTCTGGAGAGAATTAGTCCCTAGATCTGGATCCTGAGCCCCTGGTAAAAGAAACCTTGCCCCAAGACCTAAGTTTTCAGCAATTGTTAATTCAAACTCCTCTACAGGGAAGCTGGGTGAGTTGTCATTAATATCAGTTATTTCAACTTTAGCCATAAAAAACTTCACTTTATCCTTCACAAGAATCTCAAAATTTAACAGACATTTTTCTACCTGGTGGCAAATCTGCTCCCTGTCAATTACTTCCTTGATAAACAAATGTCCATTTCTCAAATCAAGTGAAAAATATTGCTTCATACCTCTGGAAATTATCCTGGTGTCTCCACTTGATAACTCCTTTATGCTCAGTCCAAGATCCTTTGCAATATCTCCTACAAAAGAACCTTTCTCCATTTCCTCAGGAATCAAATAATGTATTTGCCCAGAAGCTACCTCCCAGACCATCACCAGCACAAAGCAAAGCACACTATTCTTTTGATAGCATAGAATCCTTCCAGCCATTTCCAGGTAGACTGTCAGATTGTTGTGCCCTTATTGTCCAGTTTGGACCTTACAAAGGTTCCAAAGGCTCCCTAGATATTTCCTCCTGCAAATCCAGACTTGCTGAACGCGGATGTGAGCTTTGTGTATTGTTTGCGGAATGAGAGCAGAACAGGGATTTGTAGTTCTTGGCTTATGAGCAAACAGCGACACTTAGAGGTTCAATGAATAATTACAACAGTTTTAGTCCTTCCTCGGTGTTTTGGGGGGGGGGGGAAGAGACTTCAAGCAAAACCCAATTAATTTTAGATAATAGTCTATTATTCCCAAGGAACATCAAATAGCAACTAGTCATGTGTACCAATTTGCTTTACAATTTTTAAGTCAACCTATGGAAAGATGCTGTTATGTTAATTGTTCTGATCTATCTCCCAATTTCATGCCTATGATGCTCAAGGTTTTCTTACATCTGATGAACTGGGCCAGAAAACTGTTGTTTCTTTCTGCAACAAGCTAAGATGACTAGCCCTCTGAATATGCTTCCCTATTGTTCCTATTTTTCATCAGTAATAATAATAATAATAATAATTTTATTATTTATACCCCACTGATCTAGATAGCTTGCCCCAGAGTGTTGAAAATAAACACTGAGCATGCAATAAATACATATATAATACTGGGAGAAAGCAAGTGAGAGGGGACAGATTTTGAACTATGTAAACAATCGTTTTAAATTTTCTATTTTCATTATCAGTTGTAGAAGGGGAGTATGCTTAGTAAAACAGTGAATTTTTAAGTGTTGTACAATGCATGACTGCAGTGACTACATTATTACATGAGCACTGCATTATTTATATACATTCATTCGAAATAAGATGGGTTTATGAAGCATTCTATATCCACCCACCATGCTGATGAAGAATTCTATGAAACGGTAGCCAATATCTGGAATTACTGTTCAGTATTGGACATCATAGGGACGTGGGTGGCGCTGTGGGTTAAACCACAGAGCCTAGGACTTGCCGATCAGAAGGTCGGCGGTTCGAATCCCCACGTCGGGGTGAGCTCCCGTTGCTCAGTCCCTGCTCCTGCCAACCTAGCAGTTCGAAAGCATGTCAAAGTGCAAGTAGATAAATAGGTACCGCTCCGGCGGGAAGGTAAACAGCGGTTCTGTGCGCTGCTCCGGTTCACCAAAAGCGGCTTAGTCATGCTGGTCACATGACCTGGAAGTTGTACGCCGGCTCCCTTGGCAATAAAGCGAGATGAGCGCCGCAACCCCAGAGTCGGCCACGACTGGACCTAATGGTCAGGGGTCACTTTACCTTTTTATTGGACATCATTGTTGAATACACAAAGCTTCACAGCTTGTCTTCCACCGTACAAAGTTTGGTAGCTCGCTTCATTTAAAGATTTTCAGAGACTTTGAGACTAAAGATTTCATTTTGAACTTTTTATGATTTGAAGGAATTCTATAAAGATTGTCTGTTACGTATGTATATGGTCATCGTGTTGCCTAGACATTGTTGGCGTTCTCTTTGCAACACAGGGGGTTGTTTGGATACCAGCTTGGACCCAGGCAGCTGAGCCAAGCCAGACAGATCTTAAGCTGGTTTAAGTTGTGGAAAGTGGGTATGGTTGGGGAGGATCCGGGGGAGGACTTAGGCTGGATCCTAAGCTCATTGAGAATGGTCATATAACCCAGGTTAGCAAAGTAGGTTGGCAAGGAGGGTGATGTAACCCAAAAACCCATTTTCAAGGCTTGTTTTCCCTCCGCCAGGCTTAGACATGCTTCAGAATGGAGTTTGGCTTTGGCATATTTTACCCCAGCTTAACTTCACACCAGGTTTTTATGTATAGGATTGCCCTAACCCTGCCTATTTATTACTATTTGTTCTCTGAGAACCAGTGTGGTGCAGTGGTTAGAGTGTCAGACTAGGACTTGGGAGACGCAGGTTCAAATCCGGACTTGGCCTTGAAGCTCACTGTGTGACCTTGGCCATTCACAGCCTGTCAGCCTAACCTACCTCACAGGGTTGTTGTGAAGGCAAGATAGGAAGGAAGAGAACTATGTATGAGCTCCTTGAGTTCCTTGGAGGAAAGTGGGATACAAATGAAATAAATGAATAATACATTCAAATAAAAGAAAGAAAATGAATCTTAGTTTTCCCCCAAACAAGGGAAGAATACAGGGTTGATATTTAGCCTTCTTGGGGCACAATTCAAATCCTGATAAAAGTCAGAAATACCCAAACATTTGTTGGCATATCTGGCATATCAGGATTTGTGTAGCGCCCAAAAAAGGTGAAATCATATTTAAAGAAGAATGTTGAATCAAATGCAATAGGAGCTCAGGAATTGGACAAAATAGAATTTATATTGACTTGGACACCTAGCAATTGTCAGAATAATGTTATTATCAAAATTCCTGTTCCTGTTCCAGAACTTGCCAACGTCGATCTCTCCCAAACAATTTAAGATCTGGCCAACTTTGCTCAGTAAATATATGCATGGGGGTAAAAAGCCCAGAGTCAACAATCAGAGTCTGTAGATTCCAAATTTACAGCTCTTACTTTGATGCAGTTCAGATTAGACATTTATGTTCCTTAATCAATAATGAAGATGGCAAACCTTGTGTCGGGATAGTGTTATTGCACCCATCTTATAGAGCAATTCCATTTCTCCCAAGAGAACCAATTTCCTTACAACTTTCTAACCCATCCCTGCAGGTAGCTCTCGATATCTGGAACTTATTACAGCTAAATCCCTTTGCCTCTACTATTTCTGTGTAAACAATTTACCTATCAAGGAGAAACAGATCTCAGAAGTGCACTAAAAACTGGTTTCAGTATAATCAGTTAATGCACTTCCTGTTAGATCTGGTGATAGCTGCCCAGGCAACCTGCGGTTTTGTGGGAAATATGTTTTTGTTGAGAACGAAGACTATGTGAACTAGACATTGTAGCCACAGAAGATGAAATTGTGGGTGAAAATTGTTTTTTGCTCCTTGCTTCTTTAAAACTGATACCTAAATGGTGTCTTGCTCCCATGAAACTTTTCAGAATCACTAATACAGCAAGCTCAAATTGAAGGAGATTATGTGGTGAACTTGGGACTTACCTTCATATGTGATGGCAGTGTCCAGTGGAACAAATCTTTTCGTCAAGAGTTTTTTCAGAGATTATGCTTAGCACAGGTTAACCTTTGAAGATAGCACCAGTTTTAGCTGTGTTAAACTTTTCTGATAGTCCTAATCAAGATGTGTAGTTTAAAGATCTAATACTAGTGGCTACATACTTGGAATTAGAACACAAATGGTTCCTAAACTCATAGGTGTGTCTGGAAAATTGCTTTAATCAAAAAATTCATGTCAAATCAGAAAATGAAATAGACTTTGCTTTCCTAGACTGATTGCATGATCCTTACTTATACGGACTGCTGCAAATTTTATTTGTATTGGAATGTATATTTTTACCTGTCTCTTTATTGGAGGGGATTATGGAATTAACTTGGAAACCCAGCAAATATCCTAAGGAAACCCAGCAAATATCCTTAAATATTAAGGTAGTGAATACTTCATTGTTTATGTAAGAATAGGCACATCTCTTAACCTGTGGTTGACAAGGGGAGTCTATGTCAACAGGTAGCCATTGTGGAGGTTCTTCAGTTCAGTGTGGAACCCAACATAATAAAGGAAAATTTTTGTAAGCCTGGAAGACAGACAAACAGAGGACTGCTACTTAGGAGTAAGATTCTCCTGAGAGTCTGGTGAGTTGAAGGCATAGCTGTCAACCTTCCCTTTTTTTGCAGGAAATTCCCTTATTCCAGTGCCATTTCCCGCTGCTTCCTGCTGCTATCCCGGATTGTTAGATATCTCGTAGACTGTCCCTGGGACAGGTGAGACTGCTGATCCCTTATTTTTGAGGCTGCTGATCCCTTATTTTCAAATCTGAAAGTTGACAGCTATGGTTGAAGGACTGCTTAGTCCCAGGAAAGTGGATGGTGCTTTAATTGGCTTTATTTTACTCCAAGGGGGATGTAATGGTTTTCTGTAACTTTTGCATTACATATCTTTCTTTTAAAACTCCATATTTTTTCTGTCTTTCTAAACACTTTCTTTGTTTCATAACCAGTGTGGTCTCAGCTTATTTTAACACCTTCACACTTAGAAGCTGTTACATTACCTTAAAAGGCATCAGGGAAACCCCAGGAAATTAGGAGACTGATAAGGGACGGCCTTGTGGGAATAACCTCTTGTTCACTACACTTGGTAGCAATCTGGGAAATGTTCCAACCGTGACTTTGTTGTTGTCTTCTTATGTTTGATTGTTTGAAGACCAAGTTATATGGTGAAAGTTTGAAGGAGCTAGGTATATATAATCTGGAGAAGAGAAGATTAAGAGGACATGATATCTGTCTTCAAATGTTTGAAGGCTTTTGACTTCCTTCTTTTTTGTGTCTTATCTTACTCTGTGCACTTGCAATTTTGTGCTTTTTATTTAAAGTGTATGTATGTGTGTATAGGCAGCAGGGTAAGCTATAAAGTATCCCAGCAGTTAGTAATACAAGTAGTGAATAATATAGTCAAGCTGAGAGAAACTGACAGAATGCCTTCATTCTCCAGGTGTCCTCTAAACTCCCATCCCAATGTTTCTTGTAAGGAAATGTCTCTAAATTATTACAACCACAGTAGGTTGGTGAAGCAGATCAGGGAGAATTTCTTCCCTCTGGCCCATGCCTGGTCTGTAAAGCAGGCTATGGTTTGTGGCCTTGGCAGTTTGCCTTGCTGATGCTTGCTGCCCCACCCCAGGGATCCTGTTTCACAAAGCATTTCCATCCATAGATTTTAGAAAGTGATTTTATTATTTTATGAACATACAAAAATGATATTCAAATCTAGCAAACAATATGTAAAAGTACACAGCATCTTTTTCATCTTCTCATAACAAAAAGATGACATTGACAGTGCATAAAAAGAAATATGTGCATTCTAAATCTTAAAACTAGCATGTTTCCCTGCTGATTCCAGTTGTATATAAATTGCACTCTTTCCTATCCTGTTTCACTATAATGCTACTTGCCACTTCCTTTCATCCACAGACTTCAAAATGCTTCACTATTGTGAATTTTTGTCATTGTAAGAATATAATACAATTCCCAAAACACAAAGGTTTACTGAAAATTCTATTCCAAACTGCACAATTACATAACCACATAACTGTGAAACCACACTGTTATAATATAGTCTATAATTCCTGTTTTAGAGTGTTTACAGTAGCAGTTTATCGTAGGCTGACAGCTGGGTTTAACACTAAATTGTCCCTGTCCCTGTAGAGAATGGAGATTGGAATCAATTTGGTGTTAAGTCCATCTAGTTACCACCGGAGTAGTTCCAAACACCATAAATAAACCAACATTAAAGGCCAGCTTTAAATAATGTGATTTAGCATAGTTTACATTGTTCTTTTCAAATACAGTATGCTTCATCATTCCATTGCTGGAAAGAAGTACTGATTAGCTTGCAAACAATTTCTCAGCATCAGCCACAGTGTTCGAAACTCCCATTTTTCTAGTCACATTTTGCGGCAGGGAAATTCATTAGCACAAGCAGTTTCAGAGCTCTGGGCGCACTTCTGTGACTAAGATTTCAGATTAAAACTGCAGAGTGGAAGGAAAAGAGGACCTTTTTCTGTCTCCCTACTTCCAGCTACTCTCTGAAAACTGGAGAAGAGACCATCTTAAGAATATTAGGGGGTTGGGCAGGGGAAGGACTAGACCATGTGAAAAATGAACATAATATTTTAGCTGCAGTTCATTTTCAGTTTTGTATTCTTCCTATAAAAAAGCATGCCTAGACATTTCATTGTTGTGCCCATAACCTAGGTTTAAGGTTCCTTTTAGCTCCTAGCTTTCATATCTCAATTTTTTAACACTGGCCGCAGATTGTGGGTCAATTGCAGAAAAACAGGAATAGTTAAATTTCAGAGAAAACATGTGCACATGTATGTGTATGCACACATGCAGTGTGTGTATGTGGACTTGACAGCCTGGTTTGTACATAACACTAAGCTATGGTTTATCAATTTATGGTTCATTAAACTGCAGCTGACTGTTATGTGTGAACCCAGTTCAACAGTTTAACTATGGTTCATTAACCAAAATTTGTAGCTGGTTTATATATCTTAGTATTAACCACAAGGTAAGTGCTACATGTGAGCCCGGACCTCCTCCAAAAGCTACAGAGCTGCAAGTGACAAGTGGCAAAAAATTGAAACTGTTATCTAGGCTTGACTGCTCTTGCTTGTGCTTTTAACTGTTCTGTGATATAATAATCAAGTGAGCATCTAGATTTAGTTCAGTGTTATGTGCAAACTAGGCTAATGAAAGAGAATTTGCTAACAAAAATATAGCTACAGGAAACGTTAGAATTGAGCATTTAGACAGGAAAGTGCACACACAGTGTAACTATGACTAGAAAATAAAGTGTAAATTCTCTGAGAAATGGAAGTCCTATGTGCAAGCTTCGCTGAAATAAATGGGAGAAATATTCTCTTACAAAGCTCCCATTCCTTTCAATGTCCCAGTGGACTATGTCCAGACTTCTCCCCCTTACTGATTATACTCATTCATTTGTCTCGCTAGGTCTTCAAATGAAGCTACTGGATACTACTAACAGCTGCATTACAACCAGAAAACAGAATTTCTGAGAAATTGCTATAACCATTGAAAATATTTGAAGGAAAGCAGCAAAGCTAGCATAGAAATAAACTAAGGAATAATTACAACAATGAGCATGCAATAAAGTCATCTACATTTCTTTAACCAGCTAGATCAAAAGAGCAGTGGGCTATTGTAAAATCCTACAAAGCATAAATATAATTGTCTACTAGGTCAATGTATGTGGACAATCCAGCTACACATTCTCCTACATAAGCTCCATCAAAATGAATGAGAACAGCACAAGAGCATTTCTGTTCTTTTCTATTTGCTTGCACAAGAGAGTTTCCTGGTATCTTTCTCCTTTAGGCAGAGGACCCATATTTTTTTAGGCCAGGGGTCAAGTTTCTTGCATGAGACTTGATCATTTGGTTATTTGTCTTCAGAGAAAGAAAGATGGATGGAGTTGGTCGTCCTCATCTATTGATAGGTAAGCCAGTCATTTTGACTACAGTTTATATTTGCCCCAGTTGCCTGATTAACAATGCAACCCGGGGCTCCAGATCTGGGAGCAGCGTCTTCAGAGAGTGATGCTCTGGCCTGCAAAGGACATAAAAAAGTGCATTGTAATTTTCTGAAAGCTGATGTGGTTTTCATTAGATAAATGCTGCCAAGGCATTAAGCTGCAGTAAGAAGAGTGTAATGAAATGCCATGCTTACCAGACAGGAACATAGCAAACGTTTTCTGAAAACCCAAAATATGAACTGTGACTGTGCGATACAACAACGTTGTACTGCCAAGGATGGTAGTACTATGAGTTTGGTGACAATCCCGTTTCTTTTCAGCTTGAACGAACTCAATACAATGCCTGAGATCATAGCAGGGATCTCATTATACCAAAAACAACTATACCTTTTGTCCAGCAGCAGCTTTGTAGCATTAACGTTTGCTACTAACCTCCATTCCCAAGCCTTTTTTCCTTCATTAGAGTGACGCAAATAGTTGTTAGCTTGTTCACACAATCTGTACCCTACTTTTCTATGAGGCAGCTCACAACATTTTCAATAAAACAAGAATAAAATCCAAAATCAGGAAAGCAGCCCAGCTCAAAATAAATACACCAGCTAAGAGACTTTTGCCACAATTACTTATCAACAATCACCAAAAAAATCATCTACAGCTAAGCCAAGGTTTGGCTTAGATGGTGGAGGAAAATGGAGCATAGCAGTTGATCTAGATGTGCAGGCAAATATGCACGGGAGGACACAACTCTTAAGGCATGCAAGCAATGTTCAACATATTTTATCAGCCATATTTTGACCGCTATGGCAGGGAATGATTCCTTCCTGAAACCCTAAAAATGTTTGCAATGCTGGGCTAGAGGGACCAATGGTCTGGCTTGGTATAAGGCAGCTTTCTATGGGCCAACTGAAGTTTTCAAGTGCTCTGCAAAGACAGTCCCAGCTTAATTCACATTATAGCAGTCTAATGTGGGTATTACTTTGGTGTGGGTCACTGTTGCCAGAAAGGGCACAGCTGGCACACTGGTCAGAGTTAATGAAGAGGTTCTCCTGCTCAGACTGCCACCTGGAGATCCAGGAGCCTCCTCCGAAATAGGCCCCGGTTCCTAAGAGGGAGGAGCACAATGCCATCCCAAACAAGTTATGATCTTGGATCATATGATTACCTGGCTGACAGTACTTCCTTGTTATCTAGATGAAGTTTCAACTTTCATTCTATCTCAATACGTCTCTACTTTCTCCAGTATCACTCATGGAGTTTTTTTTTTTAAAAAAATATATTTATTGAAATTTTCAAAAAATAAAAAAGAAAGACAAAAAAGAGAAAAGAGAGAAAAAAGAAGAAGAAAAAGGAACAATTAAAAAAGTTTACATTGCTTACTTTCCATAACCAATTTCCTTGACTTCCCCACACCTGCCCTTCCTGTATTCCAATTCCAATTTTTAGCTCAGCAAATTCTTGTCCCCACACTTTACCTTATTTTCTCTAATTCATTTTAATTAACCAATTTTAACTTATAAACCTCAATCTTTATATATCAATACTTATTCTTAAAAAACTTTTCCTAAATTCGCCCCATCAATTTAATTAACCCATTTTAACTTAAAAACCTCAATCTTTATACGTCAACACTTATTCTTAACAATCTTTTTCTAAGGTTGGCCCCAATTCCCTTCCCCGAAATCCCCATTTTTATGTTAGTGGCAAAACCAACTTAATTAAAACAAAATATATTTATACACCCTTTGGATTCCCAAAGCCCCACCACCCCCTTTCCCGGATTCGAACCCCAACCAAAGTCCATCAGTCCATCTGCAGTCACTCATGGAGTTTAAATGGCTGAATGAAAGATGTGAAGTTACTGCTCTAGTTACTGCGCACCTTAGCACCAAACGAATGACTCCTCATAATTGTTTTCATGATTCTTTTGAGTCATACACCATACTTTAATAATGAGTTTTTAGCTTCATAACTCTCACCATTTTAAAAAATATGTATCTTTTGTTTCCCAAATGGTTCTCTTACCCAGTTTCTGTTCAGCCAATTTTAGTCTTCCATGCTGCTGTTGGAAATTGGGACTTGCTTCTGGAAGATTTATTGTATTGTTCTAATCCCCATATTCACACCAAGGAATGACATATCTTCAATAACCTCCCATAATTATCATTCTTCCACTCACCGTATATTCTCCTCCCCTTTAGCAAGAACATAATTTACACAGAGCATTCAGAATATATTCATAAAAAGTCTCATTGCCAATAATGTATTCCAGTTTCATTAATTCACAGTCTGTCTTACATTTCTCTGAAATAATATTTACTATGTAGTGATGAATATATTGGATTCTCAATTTACTACCCTATTTAAGCCATATATAGCAAAAGCCCAATTGATTTGCAAATTAAACCTCCAACTTAAAGCATTCTCTCATTTCAGAAAGGCTTCCCGTAGGTAAAATACCCTAACTCAGAGTTATTTTCAGAAGTGGAAAGAATGAATTTCTGGGTAAATGTGATTAATGAAGTTTGGTAGTCAATGGACAGACATTATATTTGAAGAATCTGCAACGAAATACTGCAATCCATTTCCACAAATGACATGTAAACTGGTTTTTGTCTTTCCCATATATGTAATATTAAATCTGGTCTGAAAGTTTGGGGAATGTGCAGTGCAACAAAAGGAGGGAAGTATATTGTGTGAGTGTTTTGACTATTGATCCAAACCCCTAAAATGTATTTTATATAACTGACTTTTCATTTCTATTCTTTGTATACATTGGTACCTCAGGTTACGAACTAAATTCCTTCTGGAGGTCCGTTCTTAACCCGAAAAAGTTGTTAACCTGAGGCGCGCTTTCGCTAATGGGGCCTCCTGCTGCCGTCATGCCGCCGGCGCACGGTTTCCGTTCTCATCCTGGGGCAAAGTTCAGAACCTGAGGTACTACTTCTGGGTTAGCGGAGTTTGTAACCCGAGGTGTTTGTAACCTGAAGTGTTTGTAACGCGAGGTACCACTGTATCGTATTGTTTTATTGCTATGGCCAATGGTTGACGCAAATGAAGATTCATTCCTTCATTCATTGTGTGAGTGAACCTCATTCCACACAAGAATACCTCACTTAGATCTTTGTTGAATCCCATCCTTAAAAATTAAATATTAGAAAACAAATTCCCAACAGTGTTCTCACCTGAACCCCATGTTGACTTTCACCTGCATGACTGGGGACTCCTTCAGAATCATTGGAACTCCTTGGATTCAGCTGAGTGTTAGGAGGCTCCACAGAGAAAACAGGAAACAGGGGCCTGAGAAACCGGAACTCGCTGTTCAGAGACCCACCAGCTAAGCACACCTCATAGTTGTAAGCCTGGGATAGAGATCCAGCACCAGGATCCGCAGAGTTCTCCTGGGAATCTGGTCCCACCGGGAAATTGGCTCCAGAGTTGTAGGTTCCTGTGAACTTTTCACGTTTCTGCAACTTGATTACAATAAACGCCACTACAGAAATGAGAAAGATGCTTGAGATGGCAGCCAAGCAGATGATCAAATACATCGTCAGGCTGGGGTCTTCCTCCTCCGCTGTTTCCTCCTTTGGGAGAGCCACACTTTTCAGATAAGGGTCAGAGAAGCCGTCCACTAGAAGGATTCTGAGCGTGGCAGAGGTGGACTGGGGAGGATGGCCGTTGTCTCGGACCACCACCATCAGATTCTGCTTGAAGCTGTCTCGGTTGCTGACCGGCCTCAGGGTGGTCACTTCTCCATTCTGGGCCCCCACCGTGAACAGACCCGGCTCTGTGGCCTTCAGCAGCTGGTAGGAAAGCCAAGAGTTCTGCGCAGAATCCCTGTCCACAGCCACCACCTTGGTGACCAGGTAGCCAGTCTCTGCCCCTCGGGGAACCAGGTCATTCGAGGGGGAAGTGCCATTCTGGAGAGGGTAGAGGATGAAGGGGGCATTGTCATTTTCATCCACCACCTGAACGCGGATGGGAACTTCGGAGCTCAGTGGAGGGGAACCTGAATCCACAGCCCTCACCGTCACCTGGAAATCTTTTACTTCCTCATAATCCAGAGACCGGATGGCATACAGGTTCCCCGTTTCAGAGTTGATGGAGATGTAAGAGGATGTGGGGCCATCATTGACCTTCCCAGGCAAAAGCGAGTAGGTCACTTTGGCATTCTGTGCTGTGTCCAGATCAACAGCATGGACGAAACTGATCAGAAGACCAGGAATATTGTTTTCTCTTAACTGCATTTCATAGAATGTCTTTTCAAACACTGGAGGGTTGTCATTGACATCTGACACTTCAACATGAAGTATTCTTGTGGAAGTGAGTCTGGGAGAGCCCCTGTCTGTGGCTGTGATGGTGATGTTATACTCAGAGGCTTGTTCTCTGTCCAGTGGTTGTTGGGTCACCAGCTGGTAATAGTTGTTCTCCGTCGGTTTTAGTACAAATGGCAGGTTTACCTCAGTGGTGCAGGCAGTTCTGCCACTGTCTCCAGAGTCCATGTCTGTGACACTGAAGAGGGCCACCACTGTGTCTGGGGGAGAGTCCTCAGGTAAGGGACTGGTGATGGATGTGATGGTAATCTCTGGAGCATTGTCGTTCTCATCCTCAATCTCTACAATGACTTTGCAGTAAGCAGAAAGGCCCCCTCCGTCTGTAGCTCTGATGTTCATCTCATAATTTGTGTTTTCTTCATAATCAATTATACCTGAGATAGTAAGTTCCCCAGTATTTTTATTTAACCTGAATGATCTCTGCACATTTTCTGGCACTTGGCTAAATGAGTAAGTGATTTCAGCATTGGAACCAATATCCTTGTCTCTGGCTTCAACTCTTGTGACTAATGTACCCAATGGGCTGTTTTCCATCAGTTTTTCCTGGTACACAGATTTATTAAATAGAGGAGCATTATCATTGGTGTCCAGAACATCTATGATGATTTGTGCTGTTCCAGTTTTGTGGGGTATTCCTCCATCAGCAGCTGACAGAATTAGGAAAAGCTTTGCTTCCACCTCACGGTCTAATGGTTTCTCCAATACTAGGTCTGCATATTTAGTACCATCACTGTGACTCTGCACATCCAACCTAAAATACTTATTAGGACTAAGCGTGTAATTCTGAACAGTATTTTTTCCTTTGTCTGAATCTTGAGCTCTCTCCAAAGGGAATACAGTATTTATGTGAGTTTGCTCAGGTATTTCAAAAATAAATTGATCTTTCGAGAATTTGGGGGAATTATCATTCACATCCTCTATTTGAACTTCAATTCTATATAGCTTCAATGGATCTTCTAGCACAATTTCAGAGAGCAGAACACAATGGTCATTCTGAGCACAGAGAGCTTCTCGATCTATTCTATCCTTTAATATCATGTTGCCAGAATGAGGATCCAGCTGGAAATACTGCTTGCTGCTCTTAGAAACCAGCCGGGCTCTCCGAGCAGAAAGGTTCTTTACATCCACTTTCAAATCTTTCAACACATTAGCCACCAGGGACCCTGTTTTCCTTTCCTCTGGCACTGAATATTGGATGGAATTGCATATTGCCCCATACATGCAGAGAGACAGAAAGAAAAAAGTCACTTGCCTGTTCCTGTTATTCATTTCCATTGCTCCAGATTCACTCAAGACAGATTGAACAACAGAAAAATATGTTGTTGTACTTAGCTGTATCCCTTTGCTGTATTTATTCCTGAAAATGCACACTGCTGTCTCCCTCCTCCTGATTTTTTTTGCAATGAAGACCTGTATCTCTTTTGCTTCCAGATTGTTTTGCCCTTGTCTATGCTTTCCAAAGATTAATCTTTTAAGAATATGTGCTGTGCAATGGCACCACCTTGTGTTTGAAATACATATAACTGCAATCTTTGTCAGTTAACTGGTCCCTACCCCTTACTATTAATATCTACACAAAGTTCCTTATAGAGAAAGATATGGATGCAGATCTTGGGGTTTGCAGTTAATGTGAGCCTGCTAAGTGAAGGTGCATAAATAACATTGACCCCATATTAAGGTATAGAATGTGTATACAAATTCATTATATGAACATGGAATTTTGCACACAGCTCAGGCCATCACTTAACTAAAGCCAGATAATGTAAACTAACCTCTGGATACATTTCACACATTAATGAGACAATATCTGAAAAATACAAACAATTGCCAATAATGGAGGCTGGCATGTTAAGGCAAATGGGGTACTGCCCCATCCACCTCTCTGTCTTGATTCTTACATACTACCAGTTCTGGAGGTGGCACTGCTCCTCACATTCTCCCCACTTAGTTTCAGTGTTGCCCTTGCAGACCTCAGAATGGAGTTTGGATCTTGCTGTCATTAGTTCTGGCTCCACCTACTGTTGGTCTCCCTGCCTTCTGCCCTACCAGTCCCAATAGATATGGTGGTGTTAGCTGTATATATGGGTGGCACCGTGCAAGGAGGTTAGAGGTCACAAGCGGGATATTTAAGTTAGTCATGCTTTACCTGGCGCTCTGTCAATCCCACATGGTGTCAGAATGGAGACTATCTATGTTCCCTGCAGTGTTCTGACAGCCTCACAAAACAGAAAGGTAGTCACAGGTTAACACTCAGGGAATACTAGGAGGCCCAGCTACTGCAGCCACAGTGTTTATCTCTCAAAATAACAGGCAAAAGAGAGGCCTGGAAACTGAGAGTACCCGCAGGAAGAGGGAGAGGTGAGACCTGGAACTAAGAGAGTCTACTATGACCCATAAAGGTGAGTCCAAGCCATCTATGACCCCTTTGAACAGAGCTACTCCATCCCTGGTTGATTTCCACATTGCACGAGTAATTTGATTTCCAGCACCCTGAAGGCTGGCCACTTTAGATAAGCAGATTCCAAAGGTTCTTCCAGACATCTGGACACAGGAACAACAAGTAAACACTCTTTTGTGTGCTATGGAGCCAGCAGTATGGAATATAATCCTCTAAAGGAGACTCACAAATGTCCTGATGAAACAGTTTTAAAACAAAGAACTAGAGAAGCACTTTCTACCTCATTGCAAAGTAATTTTTGAGCCAGTCTAATTCCACTCTCGCAAGCAGGATGGTCAAAGAAATAAAACTTGGGAGTCAGCAGGAGGTTGCAGACCTAGACACTACAAACTAACTCATGTGATGTTAACCTGGCAAAGAGAAGGAATACAGTAGGTAACCCAAAGACTGCCTTTAGTGTGGCAGGTCACCCTACAGGAAGAAGACAATCAGACAGAAAAGGGGGCATTATGCGGCAGTGTGCTGTTCTAAACACATCACAGAACTGGTTCTCCAAAAAGACCACCTGGGAGCCATTGGTAATGGTCAGAATGAGCCTCCATGGATTACCACTATTGTCTTGGGAGAGCTTTCAATTGAATTTAAAATTGTCATGGGGCAGGTGTCAAAGTGATCCCAACTTCATTGTTCAGGAAGCTAAAGGCTTCTACTTTGACTTTATTTTGCTCTCAGAAGGGGTTGGGTCCTTCTGCAGAGTAAAGCATTTTGGGGAAGGTTGCCCAGGAGAATGCCTGTACCACATCTACTTTTCAGAAACAGCTAAACATCCTTTAAAAATGTTGGAATCCTAGAAGCCAAGACCCCAGTTTTGGGCAAGCACTCTTTGGTGAGAGAACCTCAGCAGAGATTTAACATCACACAACAAGCAGCATAGAAAAACATGGAAATTTAAGGAAAACCTTAAAATGTGCCCTTCAAGTAAGTCCCCAAATGTCCAGTTTTCAAAGTTCTTTTCACCGTATCCCATTTCCCTAGCATATCAACTACATATTTTGCAAGCCATAACATGGTTTACTAGCAAAACTGTTCAGAGGTTAGATTCATGTGTTTTTCCATACAGCAGCCAGAAAAGATGCACAATCAGTTAAAACATTGCTTAGCTATAAAAGGTAAAAGTTTCTAAATATTGATAGACAAAAACAGTAGTTTGAGTGTCTGTTCTGGTATGAAACAAAAAAGGCTGGTTAAAACCATGAGGGTAGAATGACCTCCTTACAACAAAGGCTTATTGACCCATTTCCTCTGAAGGTGAGCAGTGATGACGTAGGCAAAGCCTGGCAGGACAGCTTACTCTACGGTTTAACCCCTTCATGTGCTATCTAGATTCAAACATCCTAGAGGTATATGTGACTGGAACCCTACACTCAAAAAAACTACTTAAAAAATTAAGAGAGAATGACTAACCACTAGAGCTGTATGTTGGCTCTGCATGAAACACAAATTCTGGGATGTTCATGGGTGATTTGGGTGAGATTTTCACACCCTTGATTGTGTCATTAACAAGGTGTCTGGAGTTGGAGCAGAACTGCTTAAAGTCCTGAGTCTTAGACTGCTGCTTTGTTTTTTGTTTGTTTTTTAAAGAAGTCAGTAACTTTGTCATCTATCAAAACAAAAAAAAATTTTCCTTCCAGTAGCACCTTAAAGACCAACTAAGTTAGTTCTTGGTATGAGCTTTCGTGTGCATGCACATCTATAAAGCAAAATGTTGAGGGAATGTTCTAGGGTTTATTAGGCAGATATGGAGGTGCTGCAATTGCTAAGGTCACTTTGTTACGTTGCTAAGCAATCAGAAGGAAAGAATCGGGAGGCATTCTCTGAATCTTTGCTTTCTTTCAACAGAAACAGCCTGCAGTGAGAGGTACAGCAATGGGAATAAAGCAAATTATGGCTAGCACCTTTAGTATACAGTATGTCTATCTTACAAATATTGATCAGGGCAGGCCTTTTCTTTTATGGAAATACAATTATGGATAAAGCTTAACCCTTTCACATTCTGTCTGTCAGGCAACTTACTACCTGTGTGGTGTACTTTTGAACCTTTTACTTAAGAACAGCAGCTTGTGACATTATGAATGCTGAAAACATGTTGAGACTGAATTGAGACTTGAACTGGACAAATTCATTTTGTAAAGGGACAAACTGGAACTAGAACTAATCCCTTTTTGGACAGGATAAAGTAGAACTTTCCAAGCACTGCTAGTAACATGCAGAAGCTTAAATCAATTACAGAAAAATAGGATTAATTCATAAATTAATCTGGTTAAAAAGTAGGTGTAATCTAGAAACTTCCTTTATATCTTAATACCTAAATTTAATATTTTCCTTTTCATATCAGGTTATTGAATGTGGTCAGCTTCTTCATTAAACAGATATAAATTGTATATCAAGTATGCAGTGATGTTAACCAATTAAATTTTAGATATTGACAGTTTGGAAGAACTGAAACACTTTTTAAAAAATTCTGAATTCCTGGCACAGTTCTAGGATTGAGAGAGGTGTTACTGCACTTTCCTGGTAAACAAGGCAAGAGTTTTTAAAGTTTAAGAGAATCTTGTAAGCATTCAGAAAAGGAGGGATCATAAGACTGATGTTCAGGAGAGAAATGGAGAAATCATTGGGTTCTAGGTCACTTGGTCCTATGTATTTGGATTTTAGTGCTACCCACTTCGCCCTTGAAGGCTTGGCCAGAGAAGAATGTGGTCCTTGACTGGAAAAGGTCCCCAACCCCCTGTTCTACAGAGAAGTAAAAACAATAATGCCCTGAAAAATAAAAATAACAGAAGATCAAAGAAAGGTTCAGGGGAACTAAAATAGCTCCAAGTGAAGAGAGTAGGTGGGTTAAAAAAGAAAGGCAAGAACAAATATTATTAAATGGCTATAAAAGAGGCATTTCAAAATTTACAAACTGCAACATAAAGAATTAACCAAAATAGGATGATGTGAAGAAACAGATAAGAAAAGTCACTTATGATGTAATATACTTTCTTCGACTATAATTACTAATTGCTCACCTGTTTCCCTGATTCTGTTTTCCCCGCCTGGTCAGGAATATCTTGGGAAGCAGAAGGAGGGGTCTGGTTCACATTGAGGTTTGGGTCCCCCACAGAAAAAACAGGAATGAGGGGCCTGAGGAATCTGAACTCGCTGCTCAAGGACCCCCCGGTTAAGCACACATCGTAGTGGTAACTCCTGGAAAGCGACCTGCTCTGAGAATCGCCACAGTTCTCTGGGATGTCGGGTCTGGCAGGTGGGAAGTGAGGAGGGGCAGCGATAAAACTTTCCCTGGGATCCCTCCTGCAGATCTTGATGGCAGCAAAGGAAACAATGCAAACGAGGAACACAAAGGAGACTGCAGCCAGGCAGATCACCAAGTACAAGGTCAAGGTCCCATCTTCTTCGTGTTCCTCTTTACTGACCTCCACAGCCTTCATATAAGGATCCGAAAAGCCACCCACAGGAAGGACGTGGAGCATTGCAGTGCTGCTCTGGGGAGGGAGCCCGTTGTCCCTGACCACTATCAGGAGTCTCTGCTTGCTGGTGTCTCGCTCGCTCAGGGCTCTCCTGGTTCTCACTTCCCCATTCTGGGCTCCTAGGCTGAAAAGACCAGGGTCTGTGGCCTTCAGAAGCTCATAGGAAAGCCACGAGTTCTGGCCAGAATCTCCATCCACAGCCACCACCTTGGTGACCAGGTAGCCGGCCTCCACCGACTTGGGGACCAGCTCATTGCAGGGGGATGTGCTGTTCTGAAGAGGGTAGAGGAAGAAGGGAGCGTTGTCGTTTTCGTCTATGATTACGACTCGGACACTAAGTTCTGAGCTGAGGGGAGGAGACCCTCCATCTGTAGCCCTCACCGTCACTTTGAAATCTTTGATCTGCTCGTAATCCAGGGATCGGAGGGCATACAGATTTCCGCTTTCAGAGTTGACTGAGATGTAAGAGGCCACAAGGCCATCAGTGACCTTCCCAGGCAAAAGGGAGTAGGTGACCTTGGCATTCTTCTCGGTGTCCAGATCAGCAGCATGGACTGAGCCAATGAGCAGTCCTGGAATATTGTTTTCCCGTATCTGCATTTCACATGAAGACTTTTCAAATACTGGAGGGTTGTCATTGACATCTGAGATCTGAATGTTAATAACTCTTGTTGAAGTGAGCCTTGGGGAGCCTCGGTCAATGGCTGTGATGGTAACATTATACTCTGAGACTTTCTCTCTGTCCAGGTAGCTTTGGACCAGAAGTTGGTAATAGTTATTCATAGTGGATTTTAAGACAAAGGGAAGGTTTGTCTCCACAGAGCACATGGTTCTGCCATTGTCTCCGGAGTCTCGATCTGTGACACTGAAGAGAGCAACCAGTGTCTCCAGGGGAGAATCCTCTGCCAAAGGACTAGTGATGGATATGACGGACACTTCAGGGACATTGTCATTCACGTCTTCAATCTCTACTAGGACCTTGCAGTGACCTGAAAGATCCCCTCCATCTGTTGCTCTGATGCTCATGCTGTAGCTGGTTTCTTTTTCATAATCAATTTGTCCCAAAACAGTTATTTCCCCAGTGAGATCATTTAAGTGGAAGCAACGGTGTATTTTTTCAGGTACCCGATCAAATGAGTACGTTATTCGTGCATTTGAACCAAAATCTGAATCTCTGGCTTCTACTTTGAAGACCAGGGTGTCCCTAAGGCTGTTTTCCTTTAACCTTACTTTATATTCAGCATGAGTAAACTGGGGGAAATTATCATTGATGTCCAAAACCTTGATATTTATCTGAACTGTGCCTGTTCTCTGTGGCTCCCCTCCATCCACAGCTGTGAGAGTCAGTCCAAACTCTGCTGCTTCTTCCCTATCTAGAGGTTTCACCAAAATAAGGTCCAAATATTTGTTTCCACTTTCATCACTTTTTACTTGGAGCCAGAAATGCTCATTGGAACTCAGAGTGTAGTTTTGGACGTTATTTTTATCCAAATCTGTATCTTGTGCAGATTCCAAAGGGAATTGGGTGTTGATAGGGACATTCTCTGGAATAAATAGCTTGAATTCCTTTTTTGAGAATTTGGGAGTATTGTCATTTACATCTTCTATCTCTATCTCTATACTGTAGATCTTTAATGGGTTTTGGAGCACAATTTCAGAGAGCAGCAAGCAAGGATCAGTCTCACCACACAAAGCTTCCCTGTCTACTTTATTATTTATCAGCAGATTCCCAGAGTGGGTATCAAGGTGGAAATATTGCTGTGTGCTTTCGGACACTAGCTGGGCTCTGCGAGCAGAGAGCTCCCCTGTTCCCAGTTTCAAATCCTTCAGCACATTAGCCACCAGAAATCCACTTTTCTTTTCTTCAGGCACAGAATAACGTATTGAGATACACATCACTCTAGACACAGAGAATAAGATGAAGAGATACAGACCTTGCCTGTTTCTGATGCAGTCTTCCATGGTTTCTCTCCTTTCTTGGTAAGATATATAGGTTCTGGCCAAAAGACCAATATTTAGGTTTTCTCCAGTGGCTCCCTGTGCTGTTGTGTAAATTGTTTCTTTTTCCCCCTGTCGTGGTCAATGCTTGCTCCCTTGAATTTTGTATTTCCTTTCTAGAAAAGGAGTCTGCACCTCTCTAGTTCAGTTTTGTCTGTTCATAGCTTCCCCTCAGTGCTGCTACAATGCAATATTGTGAATAAAAAATAATGTACTTGCCAATATTGCCACCTTGTGGTTCATGTAAGAAAAATGCATTAATAGCCTATAAAGTCCATTTAACAGCAGCCCAGTGAAAATTGAGTTTAGAATCATGCTCATTTAACTGTTAGCTCATGTGTACATGCGATAATAATTTTCTTAATCATGCCAATAAATAGGAAAAATAATAAATTGATAAGTACATTACATTTCAAACCTTACTTACATTTCCGCGTATCCTACATCAACCAAGTATCATAGATTGAATATAATTATTTTTATTCATTCAGAATATTATCCTACTAATTATCCTCACCTGACATCTCAGACGTGTTTCTTCTTCATCACAAGGCACTTCTTGGGACCCACTGGAACTCCTTGGATTCAGCTGAGTGTTAGGAGGCTCCACAGAGAAAACAGGAAACAGGGGCCTGAGAAACCGGAACTCGCTGTTCAGAGACCCACCAGCTAAGCACACCTCATAGTTGTAAGCCTGGGATAGAGATCCAGCACCAGGATCCGCAGAGATCTCCTGGGAATCTGGTCCCACCGGGAAATTGGCTCCAGAGTTGTAGGTTCCTATGAACTTTTCACGTTTCTGCAACTTGATTACAATAAACGCCACTACGGAAATGAGAAAGATGCTTGAGATGGCAGCCAAGCAGATGATCAAATACATCGTCAGGCTGGGGTCTTCCTCCTCCGCTGTTTCCTCCTTTGGGAGAGCCACACTTTTCAGATAAGGGTCAGAGAAGCCGTCCACTAGAAGGATTCTGAGCGTGGCAGAGGTGGACTGGGGAGGATGGCCGTTGTCTCGGACCACCACAATCAGATTCTGCTTGAAGCTGTCTCGGTTGCTGACCGGCCTCAGGGTGGTCACTTCTCCATTCTGGGCCTCCACCGTGAACAGACCCGGCTCTGTGGCCTTCAGCAGCTGGTAGGAAAGCCAAGAGTTCTGCGCAGAATCCCTGTCCACAGCCACCACCTTGGTGACCAGGTAGCCAGTCTCTGCCCCTCGGGGAACCAGGTCATTCGAGGGGGAAGTGCCATTCTGGAGAGGGTAGAGGATGAAGGGGGCATTGTCATTTTCATCCACCACCTGAACGCGGATGGGAACTTCGGAGCTCAGTGGAGGGGAACCTGAATCCACAGCCCTCACTGTCACCTGGAAATCTTGTACTTCCTCATAATCCAGAGACCGGATGGCATACAGGTTCCCCGTTTCAGAGTTGATGGAGATGTAAGAGGATGTGGGGCCATCATTGACCTTCCCAGGCAAAAGCGAGTAGGTCACTTTGGCATTCTGCGCTGTGTCCAGATCAACAGCATGGACCGAATTGATCAGAAGACCAGGAATATTGTT